>NW_024425897.1:7521053-7584917 GCF_017311325.1 Ursus maritimus
CCCCCCCCCCCCCCCCCCCCCCCCCCCGCCCCGCAAGCCTCCCTCACCTTGGCCACCCGGCTTGGAAATGTTCTGAATCCAGCCGGCCAAGCAAAGAGAGAGAAGAAAATGGGGAGAAAAGAAAAATGAAGAACTCTTTGTTCCTTGAACCATTCTCCATAAACACGGCCTCCGCCAGGTACATGACTTCACTGCAGAGGTGACCCCCGACCCCCCTGGCGGCCTCCAGCACCCCCCCTCCCCGCCCTCGGGCAGACGGGTGGTCACATGATGCCCAGAAGGTCCTGGTTGCCATTCAGGCGTGTCGGTGTGAAGCGGCTGCCGCGGCTCTGCTCCCACGAGGGGGGCAGGCGGGAGCTGGAGTCAGCCTTGGACATTGCCCCGCGCCCCGCGTTGGAGGAGCCCTGTCAGTGCCTGATGCCTCTGCGAGGATGCCGAACACGGAGCCTGCTTCTGTGTCTCTGCGGGGGAAGCTCAGGCAGGACCAAACGGCCACGGCGGGATGGCATAGCCACAGGCACCTGTTTAGTGGGGCTGAGCCTGACCTCCCCGCTTCATTCATTCATTCACTCACTCATTCATTCATTCAATACTCATTGAGCAAATATAATGTGCCCACGGGGGCACGGCAGTGAGCAAAATAGATGGTATCTTTGTGGAACCTCTGGTCTAGCAGGGTAGGTAACCATTAGACAATTAAATCCTCAATGAATTATTCAGTCGCAATCATGCTACTGAGTAGGAGTGAAGCATATTATATGATCCCATAGACTAGGGACCCAGGCTTATCAGACAGCTGGTTACGAAAAAATAGCTTGTTCTCTCTCTCTCTAAGCACTTAGGATCCTGCAGGCTTCAAGGTGTCAGGGTGTTGGAAGAAACATCAAAGATTGTTCTGATCTTTGTGGCAAAAGTCAGTGGAGTGGTGTGGTCAGGGGCTCAGATCTTTGAGCTGGAATTCTGCGTGTCCACTGTGGATCCTTGCACGAGCTCCTGAAGCAGTTTTCCTCAGAAGAATGAGGATACGCAGGGTTCCAAGCCTGGGTGGGGTGGCGGGGGCACAGATTAAATGAGATCTTATCTGTGAACTGCTTAACATGTGCCTGCCCCAGAGCAGTAAGCAGGTTGGGGCACCCTTTACGATGGTTTATGTGTTGGGCACCAGAGGAGGGGAACCCCTGTGTCCCCGGGACCACCCACCAAGAGCCAGCACTTGAACCCGGGTCTCCCAGCTGCTAAGTGCGGACGAACCTTGGATACGCAGTGGAGGCGCTACCCTTCTCCTGACCCCACCTGCCGTTCAGCAACCTGTCATAAATACCCCAGAACCTGAACCCAAGATCGAGTCTGGAGACCCACATGCCCCGGGGGGGGCTGCACACTCCTCTTCCAGGGCGCCCTGGCTGGTGGGAGGGGAGAGAGAAGAAAGCATCCAACACACAGCATCGCCATGGCAGGAGCAGTAACTTCTCCTAATTATTTCCTGGCTCCTGGATTCATTAGCGACCCTGGTATTAATTCAGATTGCTGCATTTATCCCCATCTGTCCCATATTCTTCATTGAGACACTGGCGATGCTAACGTGGGGGGATATAGCTACGAAGGATCACTGCAGAGTTAAAGTAGCTGCTCTGAAGGGGGAAGGGTCCCGGCAATTTTTGCTTCAGATTGAGAAAGGAAAGCTCCCTCCCAAATGCAGACACACCACCTCCTGAGACCCCAAGCCCCCAAACCAGGCAGCCCACGGGCCCACGGGCAGATAACCTTCCACCCTGGCCTCAGCATCAGAGAAATTCCTTTTAAATGACTCTGCAGACTTCCCCACCCACTGAGTTCCCCTCTTTGGCTAACAGATGGGCTCAGCTAACCATTCCCAGCTTTCCGATAAAGCAGTGTCAGGCAGTGAGGCCCCCTCAGAAAGGCATGCTTGGATAATAAATTCCAAGGCACCCCCGCCATCTGCAGGCTGCCAATCACAGGGGCGCCGGGCACACCAGGGCTCCCAGCCTGCTGCCGCGAAGGAGCTGGGGTGGGACCTCGTGGGTGGAGGCGCAGCCTGCCCCTGCTGCCCTGTCCTGCTCAGCCTGTGACCTGTCCCAGCTGAAGCGGCCAGGGCCATTCCTGCCGCGCCCCTCCATCTATTCATGCAAGACCCAGCACGCAGCCAGCACTGTGATTCAACACCACGATCGAGAGCCTCCAAGGCAGACAGTCCAGGCTGCTGCCACATTTTGGCTCAGCAACATTCCATGGCGTAATGTCAGGCCAGTGGCTACCCCTTTGGAGCCTCGATTTCCCCGACTATAAAATGGGAGCTAAAGACATTCTCCCTTTCATAGATTTCATGTAAGGATGTAAGCATAATGCCCGGTCCGTGGGTATAAGCAGTGGCTGCCGTCAGCACCATCACCACCATTTCTATTATTAGCGTGTCATATTTAGAAAGCCATTTAGCCTGAAAAACGGTCTTCCCTCCTGCTTTATATGACTCTTGCATTGGAGATGTGATAATAGGTATGCAAATGTCTTAACCTAGCACATAGTAGGCATTCTGGACATGTTAGTTGCCTCTGTGAATCTCCAGTTCATTCATTCATTCATTCATGCATGCATATTTATAAGGGACATTCATTAAAAACTATGCCAGCCTCTGCTAGGCTTGGAGAAACAAAGAACAAGGCACACAGTTTCTATCTTCAAGTCACTCATAGTCTAGGGGGCAAATGGAGCCATCCTGGCAAAGGCACAGCATCTGAAAGTCCCAGAAGTTTGCTGTCTGATTGAGAAGAGGCTGGGCCTCCCAGATGAACCCTACTCATAACACCAGAGGCTATCTGCTCATACTGCTTGAAGTCTTTCTGATTGCTGAGATTTGCTGAGGTCGTAGATCTAAAAGATGCATTATATGTGCTGTTATCTCCTACCTTGGGCCAGGACAGACATCACTAATCGATCGTCACTCTCTTTTGTGTTGAACCTGAGACAGGTCTCAGACTCTTTCTAGAAAGAGTCCTTACTCCTGGCAGTCACAGAGAGTTGATTGGAGCTAGTGCCCAGATTATGCAAACATCATCCCAGACTTGGATTATGAATCAGCTATGTGGGTTACGTCTGGCCCCCCACTTGCTTTTGTAAATAAAGTTTTATTAGAACACAGCCATGCTCATTCATTCACATATTACCTATGGCTGTTTCCCCACTATAAGAGCAGAACTGAGCAGGGGTGAGAGAGATCAAACGGCCTGCAAAACCCAAAGTATTTACCTTCTGGCCCTTTACAGAAAAAAGCTGTCTTTACCGCAGGGGTTAGTATAAGGAAGCACAGGGAATTGGGAAGGATCACTGTGACCCGAGACTGCTAGCACTGTCCTGTCCATTCTTATACTTGTGTCTGCTGGTGGGTGTGGCTCTGGACTTGGAAGCCTGCTCAGCTGAGCAGAAGGTAGGCTGGAGGACCCAGTGAGTTAATGCCCCTGGAAGAGGCTCTGAATTGAGACAGGCTTGAAGTGGGGAAATATCCCAGTCTCTTAAGCCCTGTGGCTGATAACTCCAAGACGGGCCACACTGCCTCCCGGCAGAACTGAGCTCCAGTTACTCACTATGGATAATAAAATCCATACAGCTTTCATCTCCACACTGCCTTTCCTAGGAATCCTGGCCTTAGGGTCTGTGTTTCCAGGAGAACCAGACCAGCACACTGTCATTTTCTTCTTGGCCCCAGCTCTTCTAGAACATGCTGGATGCTTTAAGGAGAGAGAATCAGTGACTGGTCCCATGGGGATGTTACAGCAGCTCTGGTAACCATTTCTCACTCTACATCTGACACACATACTTCCTAAGAGATGGAGGCTCTGATCAGCCCATGTTGTCACCACCCAATGTGACAGAATTTTATGCCAAACCTAATCTGAGAAGGGGTTTCCATCCCTCGCTCCAGCTTTCCAGTGGCTGTGTCTGGGCACAGTTCTGAGAGCTAAACTCTTGTCCCCCAAAGCAGATTTCCACTCTCCGATACCTACTTCCCTCTCCAGGGCAGACATCATCAATCCATCCCAGCTCGACTTCCTCTTTGCCTCTTTTCCGGGAAAGCACTCCCAGGCAGGTGCCATCGATGGATGGGGAACTGGCACACAAGATTAAACACATTCTATGTGGGGATTGCCAGTGATGTAAAGCTGAGTGAAAGGAAGCACAATGGTGAGTACGGCGTGAACTAGTTCTTAAAAAGAGAAACAAGGCACGCACATGATAAATGTGGGAAAATGACATCTCGTAAATGTGTGTGTGTGTGGTAGGGTTGCAATTTCCTTTTGTCTTTTGTACTGCCGCTACGCTGAGCACCTTCTCCTTTGACGCATGTGTTTATTGAACACCTGTTATATGCCAGGCCAGTGCGAGGGGTGATTAACAATCAAGACAAGTGTGTCATCGCCTAAACAAAAAGTAATTACAGTCCCATGTGATAAGGCAGGGGCGGGGCCCATGGGAATGCTGTTGGGCTAGGTCTCAGGATGCCCACGCTGCTTCTTAACACCCACCGTAAGGACAATGCTGTAGTTCTTTGCAAGATGGTGTGCTAAACTTTCCTCTCAGCCATTCTCCCTCCCCCTCCTCTCCGTCTTAGGCCAGAAACTCTGTAAGGGGAGGCACTGCACCCTCTTTGTTTCCTGCCACGTCCCCAGTGCCCGGAACAGTGCCCGGCACAGGACTTGTGCTCCATCCGCATTTCATACTGGGCAGGGCCATTCTAGCTTCATTGAAAAGCGGGAGGGTGGGTCTGGGAGTGTAGAGCTGAATCATAAATAATAAGTATGGGCGGGGCTTGTAAAACACACAAAGGCATTTCCCCTTTCTTCTGAAGGTAGTGAGAAACCTGCGGAAGGTTTTCAATGTCATAAAGCCAGAGAAAACCAAAATAGCTTAGTCTTTGTAACTGAACACAAACAATGAACCTCCCTGGGGTGCCGAGGTGGCTCAGTTGGTTAAGCATCCGACTCTTGATCTTGGCTCAGGTCATGATCTCAGGGTCGTGAGATCGAGGCTTGCGTCAGGCTCCGCGCTCTGTAGGGAGTCTGCTCGAGATTCTCTCCCTCTGCCCCACCCCCCACTCATGTGCGCTCTCTCTCTATATATATTTATTTATGAATAAATAAATCTTTTAAAAAAAATGAAGCCTCCCCCCGCCTGTGCTAGTATGCAATTATTAGCTGCTCTCTTCTGAGCAGGATTTGATTGTCAGTTCCCACGTAGGCTGTGGTTTCTGAGAGTTTTAGTTGAAGGCGCAGGAACTGGCCACAAAGACTCAGGTTATTGGTAGACAGGGTCGCGCTCTTGCGGTGGCAATATGCAATGTGCAATTTGTCCTCAACGCTGTCAGGTCACCTTGATTACTCTTCTTGAAGTGTTTCCTACATACGGAGGCAGGGAAGAATCTCTAAGGCAGGAGGAGCACCAAAGCAAAAGATGTCACTTTCTGCCTGTGAAGCTCAAGGGTACTGAATTCCCTGGAGCCTCAAAATAGTCCTTTATAAAGTGGGGTTGCCGGTGATGACTCCTCCAGCGCGGTTGTGAGGGGTAGGGCGTCTGACGCACGTGGAGCCCTCGTTATTAAAGGTTACACTGAGTATGATAATAATGGTGATGGTGTTGGAGCCGGCAGCTGTCTGCCTTTGCAGGGGAGGAAGGAAACTGAGGCCCAGAGTGGAAAGTGATTGGCTCAAGGTCACACGGGGAATCACTACAGCAGAGTTGGCATCCCCGGGGGGGGGGGGGGTTCGCCAAAGCTGCTTCATGTGTTCTTCCCTCTTGGACTACCGTTGCCCAAACTGTGTGCCGTGGCACCCTGGGGTGCTTCGGGGGACTCATGGGGAGTCGCAGAAATAGCCGCTAGGATTTTTCATCGTCAAGGTAGCTGTCACGATACTTGACGTCTCTTGAACGACACATGCACGACCGGCTTGAGGTCATTCACCGTCCCAGCATGAGAGCACACCACATTCCTTTTGATGATGTCATATCTCGGTGACCCTGGGTTTTTGGTGGTCGCTGTGATAAAAAGCAAAGTCTGAGCCAAAATCAATGTGGAACAGGAAATGAGGGTGGCAGAGTCCAAACCAATGCGGAGCTTTCCGAAGCCGTGCAGCCCCCAACAGGCAGACACATTTCAATAATAAGGAACTGCTTATTTAAGACTGAAATAAAAATACTCTTCTTCTATCAACTTATGCCGATTAGTTTTTCAAACAGCTACCAGGTTGTTAGGACATAAACGCCTTGTAAGTTTGCACCTAATACACAGAACCATGAAGGATTTCAACAATTATGGAACACCAAGGGTGCCGTGAACCCAGAAGGTTTGAGAACCTCTACTCCATGATCTAAGGCTCCCGGTTTGCAGGGAAGGAGGCAGGACAGAGGCATGAGGGAAAAAGGTTAATGCCTTGCAAACAAGACACAGCAGGCACAGGAAACCCGATCTCCCCAAGCCATTGTTTATTTAGAACCAGTGGTGTGAGTACATTGGAATCTGTGTCCTGTCAGTTCCCCAGCAAGACGGGCCACTCGTTCATTCAGTGAATGCACACTCACTGTTTCCTCTGTGTCAGACCCTGTGCTGATACAGTTATAAATGAGGCACGGCCTCTGTCTTCAAAGGTAGGAGAAGGAAGAGAGGAGGAAGGATGGGAGGCAGGAAGGAAGATGGCACTGTCTTTATTTTTACAAACATGGGCTCAGAGAGGGTAAGTAAATGACCCAGAGTCACACAGCATGAAAGAAGTTAGATCATGCTCACTGCCGAGACGATGTCCCATACCACTGTGTGTAGACACCTGTAGTCTAATCTGGGAGATCAGACTTGGCATGAAAAAGAGTATCTAGAGGCAGGATTTGACACCACTTAAGAAGGGTATGATAGTGTGGTACTGGCACAAGGATAGACATGTAGATCGATGGAATAGAATCGAGAGTCCAGAAATAAATATCTATGGTCCATTGATTTCTGAGAAAGATGCCAAGATTATTAAATGGGGAAAAATAGTCTTTTCAACAAATGGTGCTAGGGACACATGGATATCCACATGTGAAAGAACAAAACCTCACGTCAGTGGATCATGGGTCTACTTGTAAAACTTAACATGGTTTCTTAGAATTGACACACAAGAGACAAGAGACAAGGAAAGAAACAGACAATTAGACTTCATCAAAACGAGACACTTTTATGCCTGCAAATGCCACCATCAAGAAAGTGGAAATACGAGGATGGATGGTAACCAGACTTACTATGGGGATCATTTCACAAAGTATGCAGACATTGAATCATTATGTCGTGCACCTGAAACTAATAGAAAATCATATGTCAGTTACACTCTGAGAAACCAAAGGAAATGCAACAGAAAAAACAAAGTGAAACCCTAACCCACAGAATGGGAGAAACTGGCAAATTGTATGTCTAATCGGGAACTTGTATCTAGAAGATAAAAAATGCTTGAAACTTACTCATCAAAAGACAAATAACCCAATGAACAAGAGAGCAAAGGGTTTGACCAGGCATTTCCCCCAAGAACATATACAAATGGCCAGTAAGAACATGAAAAGACAGTCAGCATTATCAGTCATTAGGAAAATCTAAGTCACAACCCCCAAGATGGCTCTGATCAAAAAGACAGGTATTGGTGATGACATGGAGAAGAGGAAGTGCTCATAGATGGCTGGTAGGAATATGAAATGGCTCACCGTTTGTAAAAGTCTGGCTGTTTCTCGAAAGGTCAACCACAGAGTTGCCATAGGGTCTAGCCATTTGACCCCCGGGTATACACCCAACAGAAATGAAAATGTAGGTCTAGCCAACACCTTGGACATAAAACAAGCCCTTTGCACAAGAATCAAAACATGGAAACAACTCAAATGTCCAGCCACTGAGGAACAGAAAAACAGCAGGTATTATATCTAATATATCTATGCTGTGCAATATCACTCAGCCATAAAAAGAAGTGGGGTGTGGACACACGCCACGAAATGCATGAGCCTTGAAAACACCGTGCTAAGTGAAAGAAGACAGTCGCAAAAGGCCACGTATCATGTGATTTCATTTATAGTAAATGTCCGGAATACAGTGATGTAGACATACGTTAGCCCTCTTCTTCACTCCGCTCCACATCGTCTCCCAGAGGTCCCCGGTAGGGTTACGTTCCAGGGGCCGGGGTGGGAACCCCATAGCGGTGTCCGACCCCTGGGGCGCCACTTGCCCGGTTCTGGACAGGCGCCTCCTCCGTGCCAAGCACGAAGCACTGGGGAAAGGTGGGTGAGCAAGTCGGTGAGGTTTGGTTCTCTTAGGGCACCCCGGCTTATGGGGCTGACAATATAACGCGTGAAAGTATCTAGACGATAGACATGCCCGTTCCCGATGTCTTTGCTTCCAAACCGGCATCTTCCTGCGTCCCCTCTTCCCCTTTCTCAGACCAGTTTGCCCAAACCTGACTAATGCCATTGAACTCCAAGGTTTCCAGCGGCAGCCTTACCTCTGGCTTTTGACCAGTTGACCAGGTCAAAGGCAGGAGTTACCACGTTTGGTAGAAGCTGATGCACCCGGAGCCCACCTGGGGGAGCAGTAGAGAGAAGAGCTGTTCTTCCTGCCCTCCATCCTAAAAAAACTGCCCCTTCTGCTCCCCGTGCCCCAGCTCCAGGCTAAAGCGATTAAGTCATTTGCTGCCGGGACCTGGAGGTGGCAGTGACATATACTCACTGGCATAAACAGTTTTATATGGTAATTATGAATTCTGCCTATTTTTTTTTTATCAGTGCAACCCAGACCGAAGATTATTTTCTGCTTGATCTAATTCTAATTTTGATCCATCCTCCCTTACTTCCATCCAACTTCAGAAGGATTAAGATGGGGCTCTTGGTGATAATTTGGGATATGACAGACCAGGGGCCTGTGTTTTTCGGGTCTTGTGCGACACGGGTTTGACCAGAGTTGATTTGCCGCTGACGCTCCGTCCCGTGTCAGGTTAAACATCAGCCCCGTGTCATGGCCCGCTTCCATCCAGGCCACTGTTGGGTACCTTCCCCACCGGCCTCCTGCATTCCAGTGCCGTCCCTTTGACTGGATCCAGTGGTTTTTGTTTTGTTTTTTTTTAAAGAATGGGATTCTTGCGGGGTGCCTGGGTGGCACAGCGGTTAAGCGTCTGCCTTTGGCTCAGGGCGTGATCCCTGCTGGCTGTCTCTATCTCTGTCGGATAAATAAATAAAATCTTTTTTTTTTTTAAAGATTTTATTTAGTCATTTGAGAGAGAGAGAGAGAGAGAGAGCCAGTGAGAGAGGGAACACAAGCAGGGGGAGTGGGAGAGGAAGAAGCAGGCTCCCAGTGGAGGAGCCTGATGTGGGGCTCGATCCCAGAACACCAGGATCATGCCCTGAGCCAAAGGCAGACGCTTAATGACTGAGCCACCCAGGCGCCCCTAAATAAATAAAATCTTAAAAAAAAAAAAAAAAAAAGAAAGGGATTCTTGCGGCTTACCCACTCCTTGCCACCTGTTCATTATCTTTCTACAACACAGTCGGATCATCCCAACTGCACACCTGGGAGTCTGTGCATATTCTCACCGACTTCCCACATGTACCCACAAACAGCCACATTTCTCCACCTACGTCGCTATCACCCACTTCCAAGTCATCTTGGGTCACCCGGCTGGCGGAAGATGCTTCCTCACTGGTCACCCAGTTTTCTTTCTTGTCCACCATCCCCCCTGCCCCCGCCCCGCTACAACCCCATAATCCACTTTCTACCCAGCAGGTAGATCTTTTAACACATTAAGTGAAATCATGCAATGATTTTCTTTTGAGCTTAGAAAACCAACCAACCAACCAACCAACCCAGATTCCTTCCTATGACCCTGTATGGCCCATCTCCACCCATCATGCTAAAACAGCATCACCTTCGTACCTTACACCCTGGGCACTCTGGCCTTGGTTCTCTTTCTCAGGCTGTACAAACTCATTCCCACCACAGGGCCTTTGCTCATGTCTCTGCCTCCAGCACTGTTCCCGTATGTCTCGGTAGAAGCAACTTCCACTTCTCATTTTTAAAAAAATATTTTATTTATTTATTTGACAGAGAGAGAGACAGCCAGCAAGAGAGGGAACACAGGAAGGGGGAGTGGGAGAGGAAGAAGCAGGCTCCCAGCAGAGGAGTCTGATGTGGGGCTCGATCCCAGGACTCTGGAATCATGCCCTGAGCCAAAGGCAGACGCTTAACGACTGAGCCACCCAGGCGCCCCTCTACTTCTCATTTTTGTCTTAGCCCAAAGGCCAGTCCCCAGTGAGACCTCCTCTGACCACAGTTGCCCAAGCAAAGTCTTTTCCCACTCATTCCAGGCCATCCCATCACTCTGTTCTCTGTTCTTCGGAGTCTCTATTTAAAATTAGTGTGCACACGTATGTATTTACTTGTTTATTCTCTGTCTCCTGCTCGAAGGTACGCCCCAGGAGGGCGGGGACTTTGGTTTGCTCAGAGCTCTAGCTCCAGGGCCTCATAGAAGGCTTGACACATAGTAGGTGCTCAATAAACAATTTCCAAGGGAGAGGAAGAACAGCGCCTTTCATGGTTCCTTGAAAAGCCTTTCATGGGAGCCTGCCAGACTTCTTTTCTCCCGCGACTATGATTATATATTTATGAGGTAATCAGCAATTGAAAAGTTCCCCGTAATAGTAACTGGAGCTTAACATACAAATAAACCGAACACCATTAAGGACGTTTTGTGGCCACTGGGGTGGATCAAGTGAGCTAATCGCCCAACTCCCAGCAATTAAGTCAATTAACCATTTAGACATATGCTGAGCCATTTCCCGGCTCCAGTTTCCCGGGGGGCATCTGTGAAATCTGTGCCACTTATTTATGGTGTAAGCTTCTGGTCTCGTTACTAACTGGGGTGACTGGGGAAAGCAAGAGGGCTGGCTGGTTAAGTAAGAAAAAAGTCAGGGCCGCGGCAAAGATGGGATGTTTCCCTCCATAGGTATCGTTCCCTCCCTCCCTCCCGGCGTGCAGAAAGGATGAGAGATGTTGCTGTTTCTTGCCGTCCTTCTCCTCCTAGTATGTTCGAGGCTGTTTGAACCCCTCTGTGAGTTGCTAAGGGAAAGGCGAGAGGAGAGAAGTCGAGGGGGGTTAGACTCGGGCCCGTGTTCAAATCCTGCCTTCCACTCAACAGCTGAGCCTAAACGTCCTCATCCGGGGGTGAGGAACCAAGGAGAGGCACAGCGTCAAGTCCCGAAGGCTGCCCCCGGCACGGGGCACAGGGAAAGCAAGACGTCGGTGGTGGTGATGATTGCTATCTTTATACTGGAAGGTAAAGAAAAAGAGGAAGAAAAAGCTTAGGGACAGGCGTCAGACACACCTGGTTGGAACCCCTGTTCGTCCTGGAGTTTCTTTGCTTCACACAACTAACTTCATCTCTCTGAGCCTCAGTGCAACCCATCTGAGAAAGGGGCTAACAATGCCAGAGGGGTTTTAAGATCAAGCAGCCTGACACTCGAAAGGCTCTGGCCTGGGATCCTTCTGACCCCATAAGATTCCCTGCCTTGGCAGAAAAAGGAATAGAAGGGGCCCGCCCCAGATTCCAAAACGAGAGTTCCAAAAATGGGAGCCCGGGTCTCTGATTCTGTTTTTGGAGCCATTTCTACCTCGCCCGCTTGGGCGCTTTACCACCATGTAAAATAAAGTCGTCCTTTCAAGGAGAGATATGCTCCTAGAGATAATTAGCATGTATTGATTGGATGCCCCCCCAAGCACTGCACAAAGCCTTTCACAGACATTATGTAATTTAAAGCAGCCAGAGAAATTCTGGGAGGTGTTATTTTATGGACAAAGAAAGGGCTCAGAGAGGGCAGGAAACTCACTCCAGGTAACACAGCCGGGAAGTGATGCAGTCAGGATTTGAACCCGGTTCTGAGTCTGATGCTCTTCCCCAGTGTTCCCCTGCACGTGGCATGCATGCTGTGATTTTCTCCACGTGGTACTCCAGTTTGTAAAGAAACGAAAGCATCCCTATTTCAAGATTAATCAATGGCTTTTGGAGATGGGCCCTTACCACCCTCCCCCACCCCCAGACCCAGCTGTCACCCTCCTCCCCTCCTTCTCTTACTTCCACCCCGCAGGCTCCCAGAAGGCAGCAGGTCCTTGGCTGAGGATGGAGAACAGCCAGATGGATGGGGCTCCTGAGAGAGACCCTAACCTCAACATCAGAGACGGTCCCCACACACTACGTCCAGGGAGCCACGCTGGACCTGCCAACATCCTGGGCCTTCAGGCTCAGCTCAACGACATCCCTGCGTGGGATTTTGGAAAGCACTGCAAACAGACATCTCCCCACCTAAAATGTATCTCTGATCTTCTGAGGCCAGGGCAGCAGGGTTGCCCGAGACTGTTTCTTCCTGGCAACAGTCAGCACCAGCCGGTGCTCGAAAGTGAAAGGAAGAAATCCCCAGCTGAGAGTGTTGCTGAGAACCAGCAAGGGCTGCGGCACTGGTTGCTGGCTACTGGCTCGCTTTGACAGCGGGGTGAGACGGAGGGGACTTTTTCCCACCTCCTCCTTATGGACTGAGCTTTGCGGTTTGTTATCTTCTTATTGGGATTCGTTGTAATTTATTCAGCATGGTCATAAAACAATTACATATATGCATATATATGTATTTTTCTCTACATGTATACACATCTATGTATCTACTCCTTTACTTATCTTTATACAGATTCTCACAGTCTTCTGCTTATAAGTCAGGACACATGAAAACAAATAGTCATGCACCAACAGAGAGAAAGACAAGAGACTAGGGCAGTGATTATTAAACTTTGGCGTATGCAAGAATTATCTGGAAACTTTATTTAAAACGTAGGTTTCCGTTCCCAATACCAGAGCTTTCCATGCAATAGGTCTAGGTTGAGGCTTGGGAATCTAGATGTTAGAAATGTCCCTGAACTCTATATTTTATACTGATTAATTTTATGCTATATAAACTTCATCTCAATTTTTGGGGGGAAAAAAAAGAAAGAAAAAGTAAAGGGCCCAGTGAGTCACTTGCCACAGACTAGAATATCAGGTGAGACTTCCTATAGAATGTGTTATCTGAATCCATGGAGATTTCCAAGTGGGCAGGGCGGGGAAGGGTATTCCTGGCAGAGGGCACAGCAACGGAAAAGTTTGGAGCAAGAGACAATAGGAGAATGTGGAGAACCAGAAGAATTAAGGAGGGGGAGAGGGTAAGGGCCTGGACACAGGAGACCTCACTGGCTAGGCTGAGATGCTGAGGGTCCCCCTGGTGTCCCTACAAGTCCCTGAAGTATGTCTGATGAGGATGTACTTAGAAACAGGCACATGCTGAGCCACAGGGGGGCTGGGTTGAGTGGGCAGACCTACAGGGCATAGACGCTAATTCGAGTGAAACAAAAATTACAAGTTAAATACTGCAGATATCTAGGAGACAAAAGAAAACATTCCCCTAAACCACTCTCTTTTTGAGGTCTTTCTAATATACAATTAAGTCAGTTGCCTAAGTTAGACCATGATACATGTGCTGTCTAGAAATCGCTTTTTTCCCTTAACAATTTAACAGGGTCATGTTCCCATAGTCTGGGCATGTCAAACCACCTCATTCTTTTTAACAGCTGCATAATATTCTGTTACATGGTTATATTACATTGAAAGTGTAATATATGCATGGTTTTCGCAATTTTGCTTACCAAAATAACCATATTTTTAAAGATGTTTTTATTTATTTATTCGACAAGATAGAGATGGCCAGCGAGAGAGGGAACACAAGCAGGGGGAGTGGGAGAGGAAGAAGCAGGCTCATAGCGGAGGAGCCTGATGTGGGGCTCGATCCCAGAACGCCGGGATCACGCCCTGAGCCGAAGGCAGACGCTTAACTGCTGTGCCACCCAGGCGCCCCCAAAATAAACCATTTTGGTTTACTTAACTGTTCCCTTCTTGATGGGTAATCAAGTTGTTTCCAAATTTCTTCTCTGCTATTGTTTCTTTTTTAAAAAGTATAATTAGCATACGACGTTATACGAGTTTCGGGTGTACAATATCGATCCAAAGATTCTATATATTACTCAGCACTCACCACAATGAGTGTAGTCACCATCTCCCACCATACAACATCATTACAATATTGTTGACTATATTCCCTATGTTGTGCTTTTTAATTCTGTAACTTACTTCTATTATAAGTGGGAGCTTATACCTCTTAATCTCCTATTATCTAGTTCACGCATCACCCTCTCCCACCTCTTCTATGCTACTGTTAACAATGTTGTAATGGTCCTTGAAAATATATCTCCAAGTACCTGTGTAAGTATTACCCTAAGGTAGAATTCTGGAAATAAAATGCTGGGTCAAAGGGTGGCCATATCTAAACTTTTAATGGGAACTACTAAGTGTTCTCTAAAAAAAAATGTCACCCATGTATACTCCTAATGAGAGGAAACTGATACTGGGTAATTGTGTCAAAAATGTATCAGCTCTTAAACAAAGATATTGTGTAATAAATGACCACAAAA
Organism: Ursus maritimus; assembly: GCF_017311325.1. Classification (NCBI taxonomy): domain Eukaryota; kingdom Metazoa; phylum Chordata; class Mammalia; order Carnivora; family Ursidae; genus Ursus; species Ursus maritimus. The sequence continues at coordinate 7,535,605 of NW_024425897.1, forward strand.
CCTCAAGGCATACAGCAACAAATATTTACTCGTGTATTCTATAAAGATCGTACCCATGACGTTCAAGAACGTCTATTTTGCAACATCCTCATGAGCAGTGTGTGTTATCATTACGGAAAAATGTGCTGATCTGACCATTTGAAACTTATCTGTTCTTGTAAATTGCATTTTTTAAAAAATTGTGAGTGAAATTTAGCTTGTGTTATGGGCTTATTTGGCCATTGCTATGCCTTCTTTGATTAATTCAACATTCATATACTTGTTTCACTTTTTTTCCTGTTTACTTTTGTTCTTTGTTTACTTAATAATCTCCAGGAACTCTTCATACGGCGTATCTATTAACTTTTTGCCTCGTGTAGTTGAAGCAAATAATTTTTCCCAGTGTACTTCATGTCTTTTATTTTTTAGTCCTGTAAATATTTTCATTTTTATGGAGTTTAATCAATCTTATGTTTTCTTTTATAGTGTATTATTTTGTTTTTATACTTAGAATCATCCTCATGGCCTGAGGTCATAAAGCGCTAATCCCCATTTTCATCTGAGGGTCATGGAGTTTTATGCTAGCCTGTTAACTCCAATCCATCGGGACTTGATTTTGCCAAATGGCCGTGAAGCAACAATTTAACCCCACGTTTGTTCTCTCACGGTTAAACAATCAACCCAATGCTCTTTGTGGAATAATCTTTCCCCAACTGAGTTGAAATGCTACCTTTATTATATGCAGATTTTTCTAAATCCTCGGGTCTGTTTCTAGACTGCCTTATTTTTATTTTTTATTTTTTTTAAAGATTTTATTTATTTATTTGAGAGAGAGAGCACCAGCAGAGGGAAGGTCAGAGGGAGAGGGAGCCGACTCCCTGCTGAGCAGGGAGCCCTTCGCGCGGCTGGATCCCAGGGCTCTGGGATCATGACCTGAGCCGAGGGCAGACGCTCAGCCAGCTGAGCCATCCGGGTGCCCCTAGATTGCCTTATTTTTAAAAACAGTGAGCAAAAATGGTTCTAATCCTTCTCTAGCTTACATTTCCTGGGCCCCAGCTCTGCTTCTAAGAAAGGCTTTTCCCCTGTTTTCATTCATTCCTTCATTCATTCATTCATCCATCCATCCGTCCATCTATCCATCCGGACATCCACTCGCTCATGCATTCATTCATTCGCTTTCACTCACTCACACTAGTTCTAAGCAGGTTGTTATGATCCCTGGGATTAACGAAAGAAAATCAACTTCTGTGTGTTTTCTGAGCACATGCTTTCTGGGTACTAGACACTGGGCTATGTGTCCCTCCTCCTATCTTTATTGACTTCTTCCATCCACCTGTGAAGTAGCTGTATTTTTAGCCCACATTCCGGATGAGTACACGGAGGCTCAGAAAAGTGGAGCAACCTGTCCAAATCCCCCCAGGTACTAAGCTCCAGAGGAGAAATTCAAACCCAGGTCCGCCAAATGCCAGTTTTCTCTCTACCTCTGCCCCCACCCCTGCAAAATCATGGTTCATGGTTATTACACATCTGTTCTGTGCTGGACATTGTGCAAGGGGGTGTGAGTCCCCAGGTGGCCTGGACTGTCCCAGCCCAGAGGAGCAGGCAGTCTGATGGAGGAAGCAGGTCATTGAACAGACTCTTATAACCCACTCTAACTAGAGCTAAAATAAGATCAAGTAACCCTGGCGAGGCTGTCCCTGGCAAGGCAAAGGCTTCCAGCCTCTGGAAAGATGCTGCTGCTGTCAGTTTGGCAAATGAAAAAAAACCCTTTTACAGGTGAGATGTGAAGGTCCAGAGCCAGAATTTTCTGGCTTTATCTCCCATCCATTTGCACTTTGGAGACAGTTACCACACCGGGGAAGAAGGACCCTGGGCAGCCTTCATGGGAGCAAGTGCCTGCAATAAGAAAAGAAGCAAAGGGGGGGGGGGGGAGGAAAGAAAAGAAAAAAAAAAAAAGAAAAAAATCAACACCCTTCAAATCGGCCTTCTGGGCCCCATAGCTTCTGAAAACCTCGCCATCTGTCCACATAAGCATGTTCCAAAGTTTTAAGTACCTCTTTTCATGAAGTCCGTTAAGGTTAACCTGGCCTCATAATATATGGGGGAAATCTGCTATAAATAGAGGTAAATAGAGATTGTAAAGATAAATAACAATACCAGCATGGGAGGACTGATAATGTCCTCTATTTATGGCCCGGTTCTAAAAAGGGATGGCCAGCGATCCGGCGTCTTTAATGACTTACTTCTGCCTTGGCAGCCTGTGTTCCCTGTTAGGGTACTAAAGATTCAGTGACACAAAAAGCTTACAGATAATTAAATATTGATTTTTGTTTTCTAATCCTATATAAAAATTGTCCTGGGTCTCCCAATGGTGGTTTTATCTCACCAGGACATGGGGAGAGGGGAGGGCGTCTGTTAACCCTCTTTGCACCCCTGTTGTGTAACACTGGGGGGCCCCTTAGACGAGCGGGAGTGTCCAGGGCTGGCTTCACGGACACGTGACCTCTGCAGTCACACAAGGTCTATGCTCAGAGGGCCCCGCGTCTGGGTTTGACGCTCTATTGCCACCCTCTTGAAATGCCGAATAATTTTTGCACCGGGGGGAATCTGCATTTCCTTTTGTATGGCCCCACAATTATGCAGCTCGTTCTGGGGGCTGGTCTGACTGAGACATCGGGCCAGCCGCTTTTGGACCCTTAGCAACCCCACTGTTGCCCAGGACCCCTGTCTTCCTCTCCTGCCCCGAATCTTGCTGGCTGTGCCAGAAACTTCGAATCTGGGAAGAGGGCCAGAGAGAAATTTGTGATGAGAACAGTTCTTCTCCCACCCTCTGCTCCTTTCTCTCTCTCTCTCTCTTTCTTTAGGGGGAAAAAAAACACACCTCATTGTCATTTTGTGTCTGGAGTGCAGCGTGGGACATCTGGCAATGTGGTAGAGTTCTGGCTGGTTGACTGGCTGGCTGGCTGGCGGGCTGGGAGGGGGTGGCGTCCATGGCCAGGTCAGGCCGTGGGCTCCAACAGCGGACAGAGTCTGGGAAGAGAGGGAGACAGAGTCAGAGAGCTGGGTCCCGCGCCAAATCCTGCCATGTGTTTGCTGTGTGGCCTTGGGCAAGTGGAAAACCCTTCTATGTTTAAGTTCTTTCATCTGCAAAATGGAGATACTAACTAATTCTGGGCCCACCGCCTGCCCTTCCTCTCCCAGCGAGACTGCTGGGGGAGAGCTTACGTTTTAAAAAATGAGGATCTGTCGAACCGTAAAATGAATGGCTAATGTTTACCTGTTCCCTACCTGTATCAGGCGCTTTACCTAAATTCTTTGTAGATGCTTCCTAAAGACTTCCGATATTCTCATTCATTGAGACCTCACCATGACCTCACGAAATAGGTCCTTTCATAAACGTCCCATTTTTCAGATGGGGAAATCCAGCCCAGAGGCCAAGCTAGCAGGGCCCGCAAGTGGCGGAGCAAGTCTGAACCCTGCACTCAGGCTGCGGAATCCTTGTTCCTAAGCCACCGTGCCGGACGGTGTCTGGTTCCTTTGATGCCTCCTACTCCAGGAAGCACAAGCCAGGGGCCTGGGGCTAAAAGAGGCTCTCGGAGCATTTTGGATTGGAATCGCCACAGTGTCAGCCTGCACTGCACTTGGAATTTGGATCAGTTGTCAATATTGAAAAAGCATCTCAAGATTTCTACATGAAAACAGATTTCGGGCATCTCGGACATGCTCTGGTAATGATGGGCTCCACGATCTGCACAGCAAAGCTCCTCCATCTGCCACAGTCCCCACCACTCCCTCATGTCTTCCTGACATGAATGCTCAGAGTCTCATTCTCCATTATTTTATTGGAACCGCCCATTGCCTCACCTACATTATCTGCCTAATTCCTGGGGACTCTCAGTGTTTCTGCAGGCAGAAAGCCCATTCCTTGCTGTGGCTTTGTAGACAGAGTCCCCTCTGTGGGTAGCACCTTATGTGGAAGAAACAATTAATTTTTCCAGTGGAAGGGGTGGGACGAGAGAATCCAGAGGTGGCTGAGGCCCTGGAAAAGAGCTCAGAGCTCTGAGGCTCCTTTAAGCTTTCGGCTTCCAAGTTCCTCAATTTTAGCAAGTCCAAGAAGCTTTGGTTGGGGGATATGAAATTTGCAAACAAAGCTACAAATTATGAAACCCTGAGATTTTATGATCCACACAGTTTATAATTCTAAGATCCCTCTACCCCACCCCTCAAATCGGTTCTGGCATTCCATGCCTCCAAAATTCAAACTCTTTATTGCAGAGATTCTCTGGTCCTAAAATCTCAGGATTCGAGTGCGCTTGCTTCTTGGAAAATGCAGTACGATGAAGGAGGGGTGCTAGGAGGGGTGGCTCTCTTGCGCCAACAGCTCATGATCCCACAGTCCCGTACATACAGCTCCATCAAGTCAGAGAGAAGCTGGCCGACAGTTAACTGAGTACTAGAGACAAATGCGGTGGTCTGGTCGCAGCCCTGCTACCAAGTGGGGGGAGGGGGGTTGGGATTTTCCCTTGACCATTTGATGCGATGTCACCATTCTTTCCTCTTCCTAAGGAAATCAATGCCGCCAAAATGGGGATGTGGAAGTCTGTCTCCCCGACTTCGAACCAAGTCAATATACAAAGCCCCGGATGAAGAGACAAACTGGGTCTGTGCATCTGTTCAGTAAGTTTAGTGGAACCACGGGAGTCCTGTGCACATCCCTTCATCGAGTCATATTTAATGAGTGAGACCCCGCGGTGAATGTTAAGTCTGATTAGATTCGGGGCGGTTTTGTTTTTAATTTTAATGGTTTTCTGTTATATTATGTTAGTCACCATACAGTACATCCCTGGTTTCCGATGTAAAGTTCGATGATTCATTAGTTGTGTATGACACCCAGTGCACCATGCAATACGTGCCCTCCTTACTACCCATCACCGGCCTATCCCATTCCCCCACCCCCCTCCCCTCTGAAGCCCTCAGTTTCGGGGCGGTTTTGACCTCAGGACGAGAAACGTGGCTGGAATGATTTGGGGCATGGGAGGATTTGAGCTGTTTCAGCTGGAAGGGGGAAGCTCATTAGCGCAGCACGGGGAATGTCGCGGTATCCAAGAGTCAGGCCAATGGGAGATATGTTTTCAGTTTCATCTGAACTTGGAGGTGACTCTTCCCGATGCCTTTAGACCTGGCATGGATGGGCCACAGAAGCAGCTGGCTAGGGATAGAGTGCCAGGCTGGAGACAGAGAAGGCCACAGGGTCAAAGGGAGATTGAAAGGAGCCACTTCGGGGTCCAGGGAGGGTGTTTTGCACAATGCATTGGAGGGAACACATCTCATCAGCAATGTCATTGCAAAGATCTCACTGCTTGATGCCAACTTTTGGCAATTACATGTACAAATAGGGACATTTCTTTGCAAGTGAAAAAGGGCATTCTGAAGCCAAGTCACCACAGCCTGCACAGGAGAGGATAGAAGGGTGGGCTTGGAGCTGAGAAACAATAGTTTAATAGCTTGTCCAATTGCAGAGGTCAGAGAGATGAAACTACTCGCCAGGAGACCACGTCTTTCTAACTCCGGTCCCCTGCCTCTGGGCTCCTAGTGATATAGGGGTTTGCAAGCTCTTGGTAAAGAGGGGTAATGATCTTTATCTTCATACTCAGCAATCCCCTTCTAGTCAAAACTAGAAGTCTTCGCCCTGACAGTGTTGGCATTTGGGGTCAGATGATTCTTGTAGAGGACTGCCCTGTACACTGAGGGGTATTGAGGAATACCTCTGGTTCCCTGGTCTCCAACCATGAGATGCTAATAGCACTTCATGCCTAATTTTGACAACCAAAAATGTCCTCAGACATTGCTGCATGCAGAACTCGGGGAAAAGACTCCAGATGAGCCCCGAAGAGAGCCTGTGACTCTTAGCCACAACCAGAGAAGGACTTCCATCAATGCCTAAACCTGGACATAATTAGCAATTCAATCACAGAATTCTACTTTGTGTCTCTTGGAGTTTGTTGTGTGTAATTATGCTGAATATCAGTAGAGTTTTTCTTCCAAGGAGAGGAGTCAGTCGTTCTCAAAGAACTCTTTGTGGTGACTTCACTCAGTCTCAGTTAAAGAATTCCTCTAGGTGTTAGAGTGAATCTGAGTACATAAGGCGGGGTTTTTGGGACAGGAACAAATATAAAGCGACCCTGACGGGAGACGGCATGAACTGGATGGATTTTTCTTTGAAGACACTACATGGCAAGATAGTAGGATGCCTGACATGTATTAAACACTCAATAAACAGGAGAAAAATTAACAAATAGTCTGTATGGGTCATATCCAGAGATGGAAGTCACATTACAGGGCAAGTTTGGAAAACAGGTTCCATTTTACCTGCTGGTTCTGAGCCATGAATAGTACTGTCCTGAAGCATGGTGTTCAGAAGGATTCTGAGGGTGTATCAATGCTTGAGAGAAATGTGATTGCCATAGATGTCTGCTGTGGGTAGGAGAGTGGCTTTGTCAGCCTAAAGGCTAGGAGTTCACCCCTTCCTGGTAGTATCCCCATCAAACTGGTTGTCAGAAAGATCATTCTAACTACCAAGGTGGAGGTGGGATTAGAAAGGGTGAGACCCAAAGTAAGAAACGGAAACTCTACCAGGTACTTGAATGGAGAGAATTTAGTAGAGGGAATTGGTTCAGTTGCTCAATGTTGAGAAACTAGAAAGGCAAACAGGGGACCCTGGGAAGCACGGAGGCAGAGATTGTGGGAGACAGCTGTCCTCCTTGGGCTGAAAGAGCAAGCGGAGAAGTCGGGAAGGAAGAAAGACCAAACTTGGAAGATGGACCCGAATTCTGCTGGCGCTCCAGAGCTCTAGGGACGAACCATGCAGGGCTTAGGCACAGACTTTGGAAGAGGGAAAGGGCTGGCGATCGCTGGTGGGAAGACCTGTACTGGATCCACCTGTCACTGCTGGGCTGAGGAGCCTCTGGGGGAGTGGGGATGCTGACAAAACCTGCCTGCAAACAGGGACGAGAGCACATCCCTTCTCCTGCAGCCTGCCTCAAGTCTCCCTCTAGCGCCCCCTATGGGCAGAGGTCGGCACACACCCCCGTGAGCCCCTGCAGAAAAGCAGGGCGCAGAAGCCCAGCCCTGTCTGGGAAGGCAGAGGATAGAAGGGTGGGCTTGGAGCTGAGAAACAATAGTTTAATAGCTTGTCCAATTGCAGAGGTCAGAGAGATGAAACTACTCGCCAGGAGACCACGTCTTTCTAACTCCGGTCCCCTGCCTCTGGGCTCCTAGTGATATAGTGGTTTGCAAGCTCTTGGTAAAAGAGGGGTAATGATCTTTATCTTCATACTCGGCAATCCCCAGCAGGCTTTAAAGTACTCCTTTATCTCCCTTTGCCAGAAATAGGTATCTGAGCATTAAGTGTTTCTTACCTCATGTTTGGGGTGGCCCCCACCACTCCTGGATTCGCAACTGCCTTGCCTGAATTCAGATCCACTTTCCAAGTGGGTTAGGATGCACCTAGTGGGAAATGGGCAGGGGTAGTCATGCGGGGTGGTGTGCCCCCACCTCCCGCAGCATTTCCTGAAGCCTCCCAAAAATCTGCTCCTTCCGACTGTCTCCCCAAGATGCTCAGACTTCACATGTGTAATAAACCATGTGACTGTGCATCTTTCTATTTATTTAGCAAGTTGCATCTCTCCTGAAAGAAACTGTCCCTTTCCACCACACTTCAGGGCCCATGGAGAGATAAGGTGATTCCTCCAACGTGCTGGGCAAAACTCCTGGTGCGCGAGCTGTGATCTCATCCGGAACCTGCACGCACATTATGCAGACACATTAAATATTTTACTCAGGGGGGAAAAAAGAGATTTCTTGCGAAGTGAATTTTCTTCTCCTCTTTAGGGCTTCATCCGTGCTGAACCCTACACGTTCTTTTGTGAAAGCAGAGCGGGCGGAAACCCGGAGAATAAAAGTGAGACTTGATTTTATGCAAATGTATGTAAAGAACGTGACTATAGAGTCATAGGTAACACAATGAACTTAACTTTTTTTCCCTCTCATTTTATTGAATTATAATGACTAGTTTCCATAGCAATTACTGCATCACCTTGTACATTACCAGGAAGATCTACTGCACTTTTCCCCAGTCATCCTTGTAAACATTTCTACTTTTTTTTTTTACGATGTTCTAGGTGGAAACACGGGCTCTTTCGGCTTGGCAGTCGTTGGAGAGCATATTTCAGGAGATTAATAAAGCTGACCAGGGTATTTTTATTTTCTAAGTTCAGTGCTTGGTTTTCCATCTTCGCCCTCACCAGCTACTTGTCAGGCAGACAAAGAGGGCAGGAGGCAGGCGGGAGAGAACAGAGGTGATCCCATTGCGTAGGGAGAGGCAGAGGGAGTCAGGAGAGACTCGGAAAAAGCGTGCTTCAAGATCCCACGTCTGTGTCTCTGTTGACTCTGGAATAGTCTGAGAGCCGTCCCCTCTGATTGCAAACCTCTCTTCCCATTCGGGGGCTTGGAGGAGGGCAGGGGATGTTTCTCAGCTCGCAGAAAATCAGGCATGAGATCCCTCCTTGGTAGCCTTGCCACTGAGTGTCTGAGACCCCCAGTTGCTTCTGGGGCCGCAGGAGGGGGATGGGGAGATGGGCATCTGGACTCCCCTCTGTTCAAAGCCCGGCTTGTGCCAGCGGCTTCCTTTTATGAGCCTTTCATCTTGGCTTCCCACATTGTATTTCATTTCCAGAAAGCCCTCTGGAGCTGATGGCTATTTGCAGACACCTCTTTCCAGTTGAGAGATGAAGGAGGTGACACCTAAGGAGGGATGGGCAGCTGCAGCCGCTGCTGTGAGTTGGGAGTGTGGCCAGGGTGGACAGGAGCTGCTGGATGCCCGGTTGGTGCCTTCACACCCTGCTGCAGGTCAGTGGCACAGGTCACTGTCACAGGCTCTAGTCTGAGCTGCGGGATCGCCATCCAGGGGCTCAGAGATCCCAACCCAAGAGAGGGGCAACCACCCCATCTAAAGCCTTCAACACTCATTTCATTTGACAAGGGACCTACTTTGCCCTCATTTTTGCACCAGCCCACTGCTGCTGGAGGGATCGGAGGGCACAGTGATAACTGGCATCGTGGAGAGAGCCTGGTGGTGGGACACTCACGCCCTGAAGTCTGGCTGCTTGGGTTCCAGTTCCCCAGCTGTGCCTCTCACACACTGTGTCTGCCAGCCGGTGATTTCCTTTGATCTGCCTCAGTTTCTCCATCTCTAAAATGGGGCTAGTGGCAGAACCCACCTGAGGGGCGATTGTTCGGAACAAAGACGATGCTGGTTAAATGCTTACACCTGCAAGGTGCCCGTTGCTCCCCCATGTGCATGTATGGGCTCCCCTGTGCCTGTGGCATGGCCTTGAATGAGGCCATTAACATTTCAGAGCCCCAACTTTCCCTGATGTAAAATGAGAAATGTCTGCTGGGTGGTCTCGAAAGTTCCTCCTTGCTCTGAAATTCAAGGGTCTTTGGATTCTGACAGCATAGCCGGAGGGAGGGAAGAAGGAAGGCGGGGGAGGGGGGGAAGAGAAGGAGAAAGAGACGGAGAAAGAGAGAGGGGGAGAGAGAGAAGGGAAAAGGGAGAGGGGGAGAGAGAGAGCATGTAAGAGCAGATGCTTTAAGCAGCAGGAAAAAAAATCCCTAAGTGACAGGAAGCCCTGAGTTCACCAAAATGCTTAACCAAGATAAGAAGGATGTAACCGATGTTGGAAAGATTGTTATGAGATTAATAAAAGTGATTAGGGGATTAAGACTTCTCAAAAGAGATAGTGATGGGGCCACCAACGGGAACCCCCCCCCTTACCCTCTGTACTCAGGCTCTGTCCTTGATTTGTAAGTCCCTGGTCATGCAGGCATCTAACAAAACGGTCTCCGCAGATGCACGAATAGAATCCTGCCTAAGCCCATCTTAGACATTGTGAAAGGTCCCCCGTGTCATATATATATGTATATATATGCATATACATACCCTCACGCATACATACGTGCATATGTAATCAAGCGACCGCGTGTCTGAAGGAGCTTAAGGAATGTCTTGAGGGCATGAGCTGGGGTCAGGATTAATCAGTGAGGCTGTCCTACTGAGCGCAGGACCCCTGGATGGAGAAGCCTTTGGGAAGTGGCCTGGCTATGAATCAGGCATCATAAGGAAGGTGGGGCACTTTGGGGTGGTGGGTGCTACTCAGGAACTGAGAGATCCTGGCGCGGCCTGTAAGCTGGAGATGAGGGTACGCCCCCTGGGTCGGGGCTGAAAGGCACGTGAGCGGAACGTGCTCTGCAAAAGCTGGGCTTCCCTTGCAAAGTACTTTCCGGTGCCCCCACTGGAAGATTCTGGGCTTTTCGGTGGTTCTAGAATGACAAACAGAAAGCTGGACCCAATGCCCCTTCCCTCTGCACCATTAGCTCTGAGGGAGGCGGTGCGGGCCCCCCCAGGGCTTTGGAAACCTGTCACTCCTCAGGAGGAAACCCCGCTTCATCTTTGACCAGCTATGCGATCTCTCTGTTCCCTCATCTGGAAAATAAATTGGGGGTGATTTCACTGTCTCACAATCTTAGGAGAGGCCCTGAGCCAGAACCGCCCGGCTCTGCCCCTCCCCGAGTCCTGACCCTCGGAAACGCTGAGATAAGGAAGGTGGGTTGGTGTACATTGCTCAGCATGGGGCTGATTCGTTAGGCAGCAGTAGTAATGAATACAGGGGGCAGAGCTGGCTTGCTGTAGCCTTTCTGGAGTTGATGCTAACAACTGTTGCACGAGAAATGAGAAACGACAAATGTGGTTTCGTGGTTTATGTCACAAAGATGATCCCAGCTCCAGCCCCCTCCCTGCGCAACTCCAAAGGCTTTTGTCTTCCTTTCAGGATTTGTTCAGGGGTAAAGGAGAAGCTCCATTTTACAGACCCATACACTGAGGTCTGGAGATGCAACGTGGCTTGCTCAAAGCCACAATGGCAAGGCAGGCGCAAAGCCGAGTTTAAAAATCAGGCCTCGGGGTGCCTGGGTGGCACAGTCGTTAGGCGTCTGCCTTCGGCTCAGGGCGTGATCCCAGCATTCTGGGATCGAGTCCCACATCAGGCTCCTCCGCTGGGAGCCTGCTTCTTCCTCTCCCACTCCCCCTGCTTGTGTTCCCTCTCTCACTGGCTGTGTCTGTCTCTGTCGAATGAATAAATAAAATCTTAAAAAAAAAAAAAAGTCAGGCCTCGTCACACACCCTGTGTGCATTCTTTCATTCACTGGGTGGGTACTTATTAAGGACCTACTGTGTGCCTGGCTAGTACTGGGTACTAGGTGCTCTCCCCATTGCCCTACCTCAGGCAAGCTTAGTTTAGTTTTCAGGGCGCATGAGAAAGGGTGTTGTGCACCAGCTAGGAACCAGCTGTGTGTCCCTGGCTCTGTCCAAGTGACAGCAGAGATCAAGGAGAAAGGTCATCAGACCCACGGGCTCTGTCATGAGCCCCCAGTGGCTGGCAGAGGCCAGGAGGTGCTAACTCTGAATGGACAAGGAGACTCAATCTGGGGACCATCCTACCCTGGAGGAACCACCCCCTCCGTCCTCACTCGCATGACTCCCCAGGGAGCCATAGCCCGGCCCCCAACAGCCCTTGTTGGGGGGACAAGGAGGCCATCACGTAGCCTCTTGGGGTGGCTCCGCAGCGGGTTCAGCCACCATGGCAATTCCCAGCGAGATAGAGGAGGCTGGGGCAGGAGCAGGGGAGGGCTGCGGTCACAACAACAGAGGGACAGGTTAGCATGGTCCACGCGGGTACCCAGCCCCAAACAGAGCGGTCGGCACTGGGAGCGGATTGCTCCCGTCGGGGCTCGGCATGCTCCCTGCACAGGCAGGCTGAGCCCTGGGACCTGGGGCCCCTCTTCACAGCCCAGACAGGAAAACACTGAATTCGTCCCGGGCTTCCGGGCATTGAGGGTGGCATTTAGGACCATTCTTTGGTGGGGGGGGGGGCTGTGCTGTGCAATGTAAGACCTGTAACAGCATCTCTGACCCCGGCCCACTGATGCCAGCAGCACCCCCACCCCCAGAGCTGTGAAAACCAGAAATGTCTCCTAATATTCCTGGGGGGGCAGGTGACCCCTGGTTAAGAGCCAGACTTAGACCCACAGCTCTGTCTTCTTGAGCCCTCGCTCCCCACGCCCCGACTGCCATGTTCTATGCCTCTTCCGATGAGAAGCCGCAAAAGTCCCCGAGAGCCGAGCGTCCACCAGCCACTTCATCAATGCCTCATCGTACCTCCCCAAACCACTGTGGTAGGAATGTGAGCTCCCTTTCACAGAACAGGACGTGGGGACGTAGAAAGATAGGGTTTGCACAGGTTCAGGGTGGAAGGAGGACTCGAGCCCCATGTTTCTGATTCTCAGCTTGGCCCTTAGGGTGTCTTGTTCTAGGCTATTCACTCAGTGGCACTCAATAACTACTTTTGAATAAATGAATGAATGAATGAGTGAGTGAATGAATGAGTGAATGAAGTGAATGAATGAATGAGTGAATGAATGAGTGAATGAATAAATGAGCAGAGTTTCTCCTACCACCATGAGCAGAATGCTCTAAGCCTGAGGCCCTGGAGGGATCTGAGCTGGGAGAAGCTGGCTGATGGCAGAGAGGGCGCCAGGGGCCCCCTGCTACAGGGAAGGCCAGGCCTCTGTGAGGCACACTGTCCTGGGGAGAGAGAAAGAACAAAGGGTTGCATTTGGCGTCCATTCTTTCCTATTGCTCCAGCCTCCACACTGGCCTTCCTGCCTCCAGCTTCTGTCTCTCTCCATTATCTGTCTTCATCTCAGCCGCTGGAGCCATATTCAGAACAGGCCAACCTGATCCCATCAGGGCCTCACGTGCAGACCTGCTCTATAGCTCCCTACGGACTGTGGCTCAGAGTCTTTCGTCTGTTTTGAAAATGCTCCATATTCTGGTCCTGATCAACCTAATAGGATCAAAATACGAACTGGAACTAAAGTATGTAAAGGAAAGAATCCCTGTAGCAGCACGTGACTTAGGGTCAGGTCTCAATAAACAGAAATTTTCACCATCGTGATTCTTATGCATGTAACAGTGCTCAGCCTACAGTGCTCTCAGGGAAGGGGTACGGCAGGCTGTGGCTGAGAGCCTGGCTTAGGGGTTTCACAGCGTGTCAAACTCTCAGCCTCTGGGGTCAGGCAGGCCTGGTTTGAATCCTAGCTCTGCTGTGTGACCTTGGCCAGGTTATTGTACCTCTCTGAGTTTTAGTTACTACTTCAATAATGGGGAGTAAAAAAACCTGACTTTCCACCTCTGTTCTGAGAACAAAATGGGATATGTCAGATGTGTTGTCACAGTGTGTGGTATACAGTAGGCACTCACTACTTACTATGGCAAGAAGGCATGAATCACTTAATCCTCGGAATAACCTAGCGAGGGGGACATTGGTGTTATCCCAATGTGAAGACAAGGAAACTGAGGCTGAAGGGTGAAGGGACTTGTCCAAGGCGTCCTGGCCCTCGTTTGGACCCCGGGCCACCTGACTGTCCTGTCTGCGACTATGGAAGCCCGTTCCTCGAGACCCCGGGGAAAGCCAGGCACCTGGAACGTTATCCCAACGGGCTGTTCCGGAGCCTTGAGTTCAGCCAGCCAGGACAACTTAGTCAGTGGGGAACTTTGGGGTTCCCTCCAGGCCCCCTGGTGCTTGCAACTTGTGTCTGAGCAAAGCTGAGTCAGGCAGCGAAGGAGGAATGGCTCCTGGGTGGGAAAAACAAAGTCCCCGCCAACCCCTGGGAGGTCCCTGGCACCGCTCTCCTCTGAGATGGAGCGAATGGGCCCAGACAGGGCAGCTGGGCCAGAATCCTGCCACTTGGACAGAGATTTAGGGGCAGCAAGTGGGAAAGCCAGACTCACTGGCTGCTGAATTTACTGATCTTTTCAGCGAGGTCGGCAGGAGGGCCCTTCAGCGCCAGGCTCTGTCGGCAGTCGGGATCACCGATGTGGTGGCCGTGTCCAGCATCTCCCGGCACAACGGGGCTGCCCAGGGGAAGCCAACTTGCTTGTGTCTTGGAATCTTTGGGGCGATTCATGGTTATCGCTCCATGAGATTTCAAAGCATGGGCGTCTGCCAGGGATTCTGCTTGGGAAATTCAAAGCCGGGGAGCCCCCATCCAAGGGTTTACTGGTGCTTACTAGGTAACGGGCAGAAATAACCAACTTAACAGCCATGAAGGTGTTGCTGGCGTTTTTCTGTTTCTGTTTCACAGATACGGATGTCTCAGAAACGGGCTGCGTTTTGTGTTGCACGCCTGGACTGCTGAACCCTCTCCCAGCCCGTTCATAAGAAATCGAGACTTTCCTAAGCTCCTCCTTTTTCTCCTCTGCAAAATGGGTCAATTGCTAATACTTACACAATGGGTTACTGATGGTGTTAGCCAAGATAACGCATGTAAAAATGCCACGCTCCAGGCATACAGCAAGTCCTTAATGATTGCTAACAGTTGCTATNTGCTTTAATCAGAATGAGAGAAACAAAAACTTGAGTAGGGAGTTTTCCAGAGTCAAACTGTTAAAACAATCATTCATTCATGTAGGCAGCAAATATTTCTTGAGCAATAGCCCTGTCCTAACATGTAGGGGTTGTGGAAATGAACGAAGCATGGAATTGTCTTCATGACTTTGAGCAATGAATTACAAAATAAATAGATTTTAATAGACTAGTATACAAAATGCTAGGAAAGCGAAGGACAGGTCCTGTGGGGATAAATGACAAGAGGCTTAGCCTGGGGAATCAAGGAGTAAATCTCGTATCAAGTGATAAGTTTGAGACCTGGAGGAAGAGTAGGTGTAAAATTGGTAGAAGTAAAATGTGGGGTGTGTGTGTGTGTATGTGTGTGTGTGTTTAGAGATAGGTCTAAGTATTCCAGGGAAAAAAAACCCAGCATGTGCAAAGGTCCTGAGGTTGGAAAGAATTTGGTGCACTTTGGAACTTCAAAGAAGGTCAGAGTAATTGGGTTAGTACGGCAAGGTGTAGGTGGGGTAGAGCCCTGCAGTGTCATCATCTCCCACCCTTGTCCCCACCCCAAACCTCCCTTCCTGGCATCTATGAGATGGGTCCCCATCCCCCCATAGCCAGCACATCTCTCTGTTTCCATGTTCATCACATCCTTAGGGAGGTATCAACTTCATGACCACATATCTGCATCCCTGACCGGGTACACCTCTCAAGAGACCCCGGATTTCTGCATGAGCCCCTTTAGTGATATGAAATGAGCCTGGCCATGAATCAGGGTGATAAGTGTCATCTCCGTCACATGTGAATGGGTTTCCCCCGAGACGACAAAATGCCAGGCACACAGAGTTCCAAGTCCCTCAACCATACACGGGATGGTATCAACACTAAATAATACTTTTTCCTGAATCAGTTATTTCATTGAGTGGTGGTTAAAGACTGGTTTCCTGATTCTGCATCCTTCTCCCTAGTTCCCTCTACATTCTACAGCTGGCATTATCCAGGGAAGGCGATCTTCCCTCCTCAACTGGGCTAGTGGCTGTTACAAAATAGTCTGTATTGTCTTTCATCTGCTTTGCCAGTGCGGTGACTGTAAGGTGATCTCACTTTGGCCACCTGTGCTGGCTTATTTGCCCCAAAGTGAATGTGTCTGGACGTGGGGCTACCTGGTCATGTCCTCATGGTGATCCTTAAGGCAATGGCTCCAGAGAGGAGATAAACAGGAAGAGACAGAAGTATAGAATCAGAAATCTCAGCAGCTATAAAGTCTTTAAAGTCGCCCTTGGCTGATGGGAAATTGTCCTGTGGGCTGGCACTTCTCAAACTGTGAGATGCACACGAGTCATCTGGGGGTCCTGGAATCAGCATTTCTAACCCCCAGAAAGCTTATGCTGGTGGTTCACACACCACACTTTGAGCAGAACATTCCAACCAACCTCCCCCAAACCTCTACTTGGAGGTCTTCTGAACATGCCCTTTACAGGCAACACCATCTGGCTCCATCCACCATTCCAGCCATGAAATCAGCATTTTAAATTATATGTTAAGGATTAACAACCAAATCTACACCATGCATCTTACACAGATTGGCTCATTTTTCCTGACATGTACATGTCTGATTCTATAGACGGAAAGAAGTGAGAATTTGATCATTTTCATAGTTATAAATTCTAAGTATACTTCAGTGAAAGACTTTCTCTCTGTGTTCTTCCTATTTATTTCTTGATTTCACCTATACGGCAACCTGTGTTCTCCACTTCCCTGCCCAAGGAGGTTCTGGCTTCTTCTCTTGGGAGATGCTCAAACTGAGCCTGGGTTTACACTCATAAACACTTCACCTTTTATAAAAGAAAAAGATAGCACATCCACTTCTGCCGAGCAGTTGCTGTCTGAATCACTCTGCAAGCATCTTTGCAGAGAGTGATTTTTGAAGCAACCCCTAAGAGAACCTTCTAAAAATGAAGGTGTAAGGCAGGGGCCCTGTAGGCACCAGCATGAGCATTGGGAAATCTGGGTGTCAGCCCATTCTGCCATTTGCTTTGGGTAACTTCCAAGTCTTCTCTTTCCGTTCTGTTAGTCATGCAACAGCTCTTATTGGACATCTACTGTGTGCTGGACCCTATCTGAAGGGGTCGCAATGGGGAACAAAGCAGACACAAGCTCCCCGCCCTGGTAGGACTCATGCCCTGGACGGGCACAGAGCACCGAGCTGTTGACAACTTTGTTAAGGGCTGGGGAACAGTGGGGTAGGTTGCTATGAGTGGAGGTCAAGGTGGGAGATGGGGATGGAGTGGGAGAGTCTGGTGGGCAGAGGAAGTACAGGTGTCAAGGACCACGAGTCGGACATGACACCTTCCATGACCCCTGCCTGGTCTCCACTTTGTCCCATGGTGCTCAGTGCCGGGAGGGTCACTCTGTGTCTTTGACAGCATCCCTGACCTCAAGTTTGTCAACCACTGGGGAGCCAACGGTAGATGGAAGGGGTGGAGAAGTCTGATGTGGGGGCATTGATTTTTCCAGCTTCCTCCCTGCAAGGACACCGTAAGGAAGTTCTGGCAGAGCACCTGTCAGGGACCCTCCCCAGGTCCCAGCAACATCTCCCTCCCCTGCCTTTCCAGCCCTGGGGCTATCAGCTCCTCACTGTGACTAGCCCTTGTGGTTCTCCATCCTTGGAGATAGTCCCTTGGTCAAAGTCTCCTAAACTGACCCGTCCTGGGGTCTTGCGTTCTACGGTCAAGAGCACGCAGGGCTTGTGGACACTCATCCTATGAGTGGGGGGACTCCACCAACCATCTAGACAGGGCAAGTGGTATCATCCAACCTAGAGAACTTTTATAGCTTTTATGTTGATATGATTTGACACTTAGAGAAAAGTTGCTAGACTAGGACCGATACAGGTTGAATTGTATCTCCTCTTCAAGAAAAGATACTGAAGTCCCAATCCCAGTCCCTCAGAATGTGACCTTATTTGGAAATAAGGTCTTTACAGAGGTAATCAGGTTAAAATGAGGCCATTAGGGTGGGTCCTTATCCAACATGACCCGTGTCTGCGTGGAAGAGGGAAATCTGGGCACGGGGCAGGCATGCAGATGTTGTGCAGACACAAGGAGATGCCGTGTGCAGGCTAGTGATGTCCCCACCAGCCAGTGGACATCTGGGGACACCAGCAGCTGGAAGACGCAAAGAAGGAGCCTCCCCTCCAGGTTTCAGAGGGAACATGGCCCTGCTCACTTCTGCTTCTTGGACTTCTGGCCCCCAGAGCTGTGAGACAATACATTTCTGTTGGTCCAAGCCAACAGTTTGTGTTATGTTGTTTGTGTTACGTTGTTATAGCAAAGTAGTTCCTAGGAGACTAATGCAAGTTCAAAGCATTGCTGTTCATTTTTTACCAGATTTACCAAGGGTAAGCCTTCCTCATATTTCTTGAATTTCTCACTAAATTTTTATATTCATATATATGTATTTGTATAATAGATGGTAGATCAGGCAGATGCATACTGTTTATATCATACATATTAAATATACATGTTATACATTATATGCATTATATATGTACGTGTGTGTGTATAGTTTTTTTTTTTTTCTCCCTAACCATTCTCAAATGGTCCTGATGCCCCTCTCCAGAGTGACCAGATGTCCTGGTTTGCCTAAGATTTTCCTATTTCTGGCACTGTGATCCCATATCCTGGGAAGCCTCTCCGAGCTGTGAGCAAACTGGCATGGTTGGTCACCCAACTATTAAATAGTTCAGTGAGTATATCCTGAGAACATGAGCAATCTTGTACATAACCATAGTGCAGTGATTGAAATCGGGAAATCTACCGTTGATAGACAGGCATGCAGTAGCCTGTACCGCGGTCCCGATTCAAATTCCACCAACTGCCTCAATAATGTCCTTTATAACTCCTTCCCCATCCACATCGCCAGGGCTAGACCCAATTCAAGATCGCGCATTGCCTTTAGATGTCACGTTTCTTGAGTTTCTCCCAGATGTCCGAGTATTTCATCCCAAAGAGTTTCTCCATCTTTTTTTCTGAACTTAGTAGTGGATTACAGACCATAGAGTAAACGAGAATCCATTCTGATAATCAATGGGTGGATACACAGAGGAGAAGGCACAGCTCCTTTTTACAGTGGGCAGCCAATTAATAAATGCAAAGAAATAACGGAGTGAGAAAATCAACGTTTTGCAGCCGTCATGGGTTAGCAGTTTTGGGCAGCCATTGCGGACAAATGCAAAGAGCCAGGAAATAAAAGTGTGATGAGGTCAGGCTTTATAGTTTGGAAGTTGCCCCGGTGGAGATTTTGGTCAGGCGCCCAGATCACTGCAGACGCGATTGCTTGCCCCTGGTCTTGTCCCATCAGACCTTCGGCTCCCTGGGCAGGTTGCCCATTTGTTCACTGCTGTGGCCCCAGCACCTGGCCACGTACCCGAGACATAGCAGGTGCTCAGTAAATGCTGGTAGATGGAAGCAGTGAAAGACCAGTGAGGTCTCTTTGGGCAGGGGCTGACAAAAGAGAAACGTACTTCGCTGGATCTCCTCCTCTTTCTTACAAGTGTGTGTTTTCTTTTGTACCAGGTTCCAAGACAGGACCAGTGGTGGGCGTCCACTCTTTTAAATGTTAACAGTGTCATAAACATGAATCGCCAAAGACTGCTTTTAAAATAAGGTTAATGGAGCTGCGTTTATTCCATTTTGTTGCATGGTTAACTAGATCCGAACAATTACCAGCCCCACTTTTATGGATGCCCATTTTAAGGTTATTTTTATGTAGCTTTGTGAGGTGGAAGCTTTGTTTCTTCTCTTGGTTTTATAGGCCAATACGGAGTAGGACCTTCAATAAAGTCCAGCTACAGAGGAGTGGCTGTCCCGGGGGATGACTCGCCAATGCCCAGGTCCCCTGTGCAAGGCCACCCCATTGCAAGCTGCACCGTTCCTTCCAAATCCTGACTAGCGTGTGTAGGAGTGAATTGTGGCCCCAGGATGTTTCGGGAAAGGCAAGGGACAGCTGACCTGCCGCTGGTCACTTCCCTGCCAACATTATTGGCATCCATTTGGAATGAGGGGCCACGACAGCCCATCTCCCCTCCTTTTTCTCTGCAGTGTGCGGAGCTGAGTGCTTAATCGACATTTGCATAAAATGTCATAAATCATAGAATCTTCAAGCTGCAAGAAAGCTCAGAGGTCAACCTGTTCTCCAAACAAAAACAAGGAAGCCTGAATCGCAAGAGAAGCCAAGAAGTCAGGAAAAGAGACGGTCCAAGTGCAGCGCTACGTCCCGTACAGGCATTTCTTCATTTTAAGACTCACAGTTGCCTTCGGAGCCTAGAGTGTGATGCCCACTTGACAGATGAGAAAACCGAGACACAGAGTGATGGCTGGCCTGGGTCCCCCGCTGGGATTCTCCACTGGATCTGATTTGCTTGACCTCAGGCTTCGTGCTCTGTCCCCGGGACCTCACAGGTACTGGGGATCTGGTCACCTGGAATGCATTGCCTGGGTCTCATTTCTCTATCTGTGAAATGGATGGGATGAACACAACCATGTCTACTGCGTGTGCCCAGCAGGCTTCAGGCAAAGAGAAACTGATCCTGGATGTGAACATGTTCTGGAAACGGAGTATGTTAAACTAAGAGTGCAAAACTCAGTCTTCAATGCCCCGATGGAGACTGGGGTGCCCAGAAAGCCCCGGCTCTCTGCCTGGGAGTAGCCCAGTGCAAAGACAAGAGGGATGGATGTGGGAGTCAGACAGAACGAGGCTCACATCCTACCTTTTCTGCTTGCTCAGTGCGTGAACTGGAGCAGGGAACTCTATCTGTCCCTCCACATTTCCTTCATACATATTCAGAGCAATGGTCAAGTTCACAGATTCAGAATGTCTGGGTCCAAGTGACCTTGCCACAGACGATCTGTAGGACTCCATGCACGTGATTTATCATCACCGTCGTGGAGTTACAGAGTACGCCTAATATGAAGAATACATCTAAATGCAAACCCAGAAGGTTTTTTACGTAGGCAGACGCTTGCGTAACCACCACCAAGATCAGGGTGTGGAACACTTCCGACAGCCCAGAAGCCCCCACCATGGCCCTTCTAGTCAATCCTGCCCTCCGGCCCAGAAGTCATCACTGCTCTGACCCCTACTGTCATCTGTTTTCAAACTTCTATGCAGATGGGGCCATAGAGAGGGCTTCCCGTCTGTCAGGTTTCTTTGATTCAACATTACATCTACGAGACGTGTCCGTGCTGTTGGGGGGCCTTGCACGCTCATTCTTTTTCATTGCTGTGTACTATTCCACAGTGCGATTTCACTGCAGTGTGTGTATCCATTCTCCTGTTGATGAACATTTGGGTGGTCTCTCATGCATAAAGATCTTAGGAACATTCTCATGCAAGTCTTTTGTTTTTTTAAGATTTTATTTATTTAGTTGAGAGAGAGCAAGAGAGAGCACAAGGAGGAGGAGGGGCAGAGGACAAGGGAGAAGCAGACTTCATTCTGAGCAGGGAACCCGCTGTGGGGCTTGACCCCAGGATCCCGAGATCATGGCCTGAGCCAAAGGCAGACACTTAGCTGACTGAGCCACCCAGGCACCGCTATTCTTAGGCAAGTCTTTCGTGCCCCCAAAATGCTCGTTGCTTTTGGGTGTGTACTCAGGAGTAGAATTGCCGAGTCGCTGTTTAGACACATGCTTAGCTTTAGGACGTCTAAGTTCCAAGCATTTTATCCCCTCTGTGCTTCCGCTTCCTCATCTGTAAAAATTGTACCAACCGCCTACGCCCAGTGTGAGGATCAAACGTGATCTTCTACATACAGTGGGAAGAAAACAGCAAGAGACAGAATGTGTTCAGTGAGATACCATTTCTGAGAAGTTCAAAAATCTGCACGAACAACAGGATGTCACGTTGATGGCTGCATCATCATGTAATAAACATTTAAAAGCATCTACTGGCATAATAAACTCCAAATTTAGGTTCCTGGTAGGAGGATAGGAGACAAAACTGGGATCGGGGTGGGCACACAGGCCACTCAGTTCTCTCTGCAATGTCTCGTTCTGGAAGAAAAAAACCTGCGGCAACTACCGCATTAGGTTAAGATTTGTCAAAGCGGGCGTCCTTTATGTTTTCTGGATTCTTGTCTCTGTGTTCGAAATACTTTTCATTAAATCATAAACATTGATACTACGTATCTAATATTAATCTATAAAATATTAGTACTATGTAACGATTTGCAAACTGCCTAGGATAGAGTGTGCCAATAAATGGTAGCTGTTATTATTACTATTATGACCAAGAGCTCCTTGTAGAGCTGATTTTGTATCAAGTTCTGGGTGACTCACACCTGGAAAAGTAGATCTGGTGTGGAGCCGGCTCTCACACAGTGGTGGGCACATAGGAGGTCCTCAGTAAATCCCGGCTCTTGAAATTTTCCTAAAATGATCCGAAGTGGCCAAGCGAGGTGGTTTGAGCTAAACATGTCCACCGTCCTGGGTGTCCAACTTTAACCACACCAGGAAACAAAGACACCCAGAAAATCTGTGCATTGCAGAGACGCTGGAAGGCATACTCTGCTCTTAGCTTAGAGAGAACCTGGGCCAGGTGAATTATTCCGTTTCTCTCAAGACCCACACAGGGTACCCAGCAGCCAGGCTGATCTTGACAACAGGCTCCGGCTTTAACAAATGTCATGCCGGCACTATTTATTTTCCAAACGTGGTTGAATTTTGACTCTTTGTGGAGATGCAGTTGGGAAAAATAATAACCAGGAAACACACACACACTCATGCACACACACACACACACACACACACGCCTGCACGCACGCTCACATTCACACACAGAGAATAAGCCAATAGCAACCAACCTGCCCAGAAAAAAGATGGAAAAGATGAAAATAAACAAAAGAAGATTTTTGTATCACTTCAATTAAGAGGAAGAAAATAGTGCACAGACATGCGTGTGTGTGCGTGTGTGTGTGCACGTGCATACGTGCCTGTGCTGTAGGAGTTGAAAGGAAAGAAACTGAGTGGAGAACATGGGTGCCTGGCTTGGAAGACAGGAGGACTTCCTTGGCCCCAACCCTTAATCCAGCCACCAAAAAGATGCTTCTTGACTTGCATTCCACCAGCTGCCTGGGCAGAACAAACAGGGACTTTATTTTAATAATGTCTTAGGCAAGATTAAGGGTTCCTCAGCCCCAGGAATATGTGCCCCTGCCTTAGCCTGGCATACAGGATTGAATGCTATTTCTGGGGCTTGGTGTAAATGGAGCAAAGGAAGTGATTGTGTTGCTGCTTGGTTTATGATATTATCAATGCCCTGGCCTCCGGTAGGTCAGCATCATATAAAGCGAGAGACACAGAAGCCCCATTAGGACAGGAATGAGGAATCCCAGGGAGCAGGTGGAGGGAAGCTCCATGCGTAGGTCAGCTTTGCCAGGTGAACCTCACTGGTGAAATCCTGGGGACCCCGAGGAGCTTTCTTCTGAAGCAAAAGACATTTGGAGCCTTTGGGTTTGAGATCCAGCTCTGTCACTTCCAAACCATGTGCTGGCCCCCTCTGAAACTCAGTTTGCTCACCTGCCAAATGGACCAACGCCATCTGCCTTCCGTCCTGGGTTGGGCAACAATTACAATGAAGAATGTCTAGCACCGTGCCTGGCACACGGCCATTAATGCTGACTGGGTCTGAGTTTTAGAGCGAGGAAGGAATCAGACTCTCTGAAGGCCGTCAGTCTGGTAGGGAAGACACGGTCTCAGCCTGGGACCAAGTGGAAAGAGGCTCAGGATGGTGGTGTGCTGAGTAACAAAGGCAGCCTGATGCTGCTGAGGGGCTAGTCCAAAATGCAGCTGCAGCTGGAGCAAATGGCAAAGCTGGCTGGTATCTTGAATGTACCTGATTCCTCCCATCAGCCACAGTGACCAGTGACGATGAAGAAAACCTCTTTGCTAATCTCCTTATAAGCACCTGCCACCTTACATGTGCTTTGCTTGAGCTGTCTCCTGTAATATTTTATCCTTATAATGATGCTATTTTCCTCCCTGCTGGACATCTGTTGGTTTCACCAGCCTGGCTTCCATTCCTCCTTCTTTCTGCTAAAGATACATTGATTTTTTTTTTCCAGAAAAAAAAAAGTCCGCATGTGCTTCTGACATGTTCTGCAATACCCATGTTCTCTGCCTGCTAAAGAACAGGAGTCTGGCTATGACTTGGGTCTGACCAATCAGTGTTTTCTATGCTTCTGGTGTCCGTGATTGATGGTATTGGGAATGTGATACACGGCAGAGAGGAGGCTCAATTGCAGGACTTCAGCTGTAGCTATTGAGAAAGGGATGTTCTTTCAATGACAATTGCTAAACTAGGAGGAGATAGGCTTGGAGCTATTGGCACTCTTTTGTTACTGTGAAGTAAGGTCCTGCCTACGAATGAAACAAACACAAAGAAATCAGAGTAGAGATGAGAGAAGAGTCCTGAGCATTCCCTTTGACCACCTAGATCTAGCCATGCCTGAAGTTAGGCTCCTTGAATTTTACCGTTCTGTGAGCTAACGTATTTCCTGTCTCTCAAGGTATTTGAGTT
Source organism: Ursus maritimus (assembly GCF_017311325.1). Lineage (NCBI taxonomy): Eukaryota > Metazoa > Chordata > Mammalia > Carnivora > Ursidae > Ursus > Ursus maritimus. The sequence continues at coordinate 7,559,669 of NW_024425897.1, forward strand.
GGGTTTCTGTCACTTGAATCTGAAAAGATCCTGATTCACTTCATTTTTTTTTAAAGATTCATTTGTTTATTTGAGAGAGAGAGAGAGAGAGTGGTGGGGAAGGGCAGAGGGAGAGAGAATCTGAAGCTGAGTGCAGATCCCAATGCAGGGCTTGATCTCAGGACCCTGAGATCACGACCTGAGCCGAAACCAAGAGTCAGAGGCTTAACCAACTGCACCACCCAGCCACCCCTTACCTCATTTTTCTATTAATAATAAAGCCTTCGGAGAAGCCAGGACCATGAACTCGCCTGAGGCCACACAACAATTGGATAGAATAGCCAAAATCAACCCAGATTTTCCTGGATCCTGATGCCATAATCTCAAACCCTGGGCAGTTCTGCTATTGACAGTAGTTTAAGAGGGATGCTTTTTTTTTTTTTTTTTTTGAGGTTTAGGGTGGCAGTAGCAATTGTTCAACTGGGAGAGCATGACCAGCTATTGCTGGTAACACTTCTGGGACCCTCTGGCACTTGAGCTGATGATCCCTAAGTGTGGCTTTGTTGACAGTTCAGTGGGATGATGAAACACATCTCATGGTTCATTTAAATAATCCTCATCTTCCTCTCCATCCCCTCTAGGGCCCTTTAGACACAGGTTTTAAAAAATACATATTTTTAAATTTTTGTTCTTGATACTGTTTTAGTTTAAAAGCATTAACGGTTCGTGAGGAGTTGTGGAACTAGTTACTAGGGCTCCTGCTAGTGTTTTCCATTTCCATTTCCATACGTACCCTTCACCCAGCTTCCCCCGATGACAAGATCTTACGTAACCTTCATAAAATGGGCAAAGCCAGACAATGGACATCAGGAGAACACTATTAACTTGAACACGACCTAATGTGGAGTTCACAGGTTTAATGCGAACTTGTTTTTCTTTTGGCGACTGGTTCGGTGAAATTCTCTCACACGTGTAGATTGGAGGGACTGCCAGCACGAACAAGGTACTGCTGAATTACCGCAAAGAAATTCCCTCCTTCAACCCTAAAAAGTCCCTGCCTACTGCAATCCTAGGGCTCAGCAGCTGCCAATCTTTCTATGTAGCTCTACCTGGGTCACTTGGAGAATTTTCGCACAGAACATTCTCTTCTTCAGTTTCGAATATTCCCGTCTTCAAGATGAATCCTATAGCACCCAAGCCTTCAAGATGGGCTTTCTTTTTTGCTACTCCGCGCAGTGCCCCCGAGGTCCGTCCAAGGTGACGCATGCATCCGCCTTCAGCCCCTTTTCATGGCTGAGTACTATTCCTTTGCATGGGCCTACCTACCTACTCCGCGCAGTGCCCCCGAGGTCTGTCCAAGGTGACGCATGCATCCCCTTTTCATGGCTGAGTACTATTCCTTTGCATGGACCTACCTACCTACTCCGCGCAGTGCCCCCGAGGTCTGTCCAAGGTGACGCATGCATCCCCTTTTCATGGCTGAGTACTATTCCTTTGCATGGACCTACCGTCGTTTGCTGAACCACTCCCCCGTGGAACACCAAGTTATTTCCTGTTGGAGGCCATTACGAATAAAGCTGCTATGAATATCCACGTATGGGTGTTTATGTGAGATCAGCTTTCATTTCTCTGTAATAAATACCCAGGATTTATTTATGATTGTTGGATCATATGGCATATGTCACGTTTCTAAGAAAAGTGCCAAGCTGTTTTCCAGAACAGGTTTCCAGAACATTCTCCCCGCAGCGGATTGGGGTGCGGGGGCCCATGACCTTCTCATGCATCTTCTGATGAGGAGCACCACATTAGGGGACTGTCACACTCTCCCTCTCCTGGGAACATGCTTAGGAGCTGATATGAGGTGAGACCCAAAACTTACATTGAAAAACACCCTCTTTTTTTTCTTTCCTTCTTTTTTTTTTCATATGATTAACACAACACTCAGTCACAGCAAAAAAATATTTGGGAAATTCAGCAAAAGGTAAAGACGAAACACAAATTTCTCGCAACACCGCGCCGGGCAAGAAACCACCCTTGGGATTTCCGTGTTGGCGACTCAGGCCTGGCTTTGAGCATCTTCCGTAAATGTGCACAGATCTCATCCGTCCCTGGCTGGTGGATGCCACCTCTTCTCTTTCCCTTAATAAGACGGGAACATGAGACAAAACACAAAAATAAAAAAAAAATATGGAGGGGAAAATACACCCTAGGCCTTGACTGCTTCTGTCTTATCGGCCTGCTCTCCATCGAGCCGGAGTTTGCTCTCACGGCCCTCAAGAATAGACACATTTCTCGCCTATTCCTGTCACGCGCCTCAAGGCTCCACAGCCCGGTCTTATCAGCAGAAGGCACCTGGTGCATTGTGGGAGAGCCGGCTGGGTGGGAGCCCTTTCCAGAGAGGTTCCCCCCGACTGGGCCCCGGGCCAGCCGCCCTGCTGACCTGGAGTTGATTTTTGCTTCTCTTTCGCAACCTCCCCTCCCTCCCTTCCCTGGCTTGCAGGAGGCTCTGGGCTGAGGGACAGCGGACTCTAGGGGAAAGGAGACCATGCCCCTGTCCTCTCGGGCCAGGCAGGAGGGACTTCACATCCGGGACCACATGACAACGGCGTCTGCCTCTCTCGAGCCCGGCATTCTGAGGACTACCATTTTTATGATACGTATTTTTTTTGTCCTAAAGTTGGGGAAACTGGTTCGAGTTCACGGTGACAATTCTAATCCTGCTAGTGTTTTTCCATTTGCAAAAGCTCAGGCCTGGCCACTGTCACGTTTAAGTCTTGGAACGACCTTTTGTCACTATCATACCAGTATTACAGAGGAGAAAGGACAGGCGGGCACAGGGAGGTATGAGCATTGTCTCAAAGTCACACAGCCAGGAAGTGGCAGAGCCAGGGTTCTGGCCTGACATGTTTGCCTCTGACTTCCTGCTATTTCCAGTGCCCCTCTGGACCTCAGTTTCCCCATCTGCACAGAATGGGCCTTGATCTAGATCCTCTCTGTGGCAATTTTGCATTTGAACTTTTGGTGACCCTGTTTCAGGATCAAATATTTGCTAAATCTAGCTCAAGAAGGGGTCCTGACTCCCGGGACTGAAAACACGAACACAGTCAAGTATGAATTCACCGAATCGGGAGAGTTTGGCCCAGACCCAGTCTGTCCCATGCTGGAGAGCTGTGGCAGGGGACTGTGACACCTGGGAGAAAGCTCGGGCAATTGAACAGGAGAGAGGGGACAGGCGCATGCCAGGGCCATGCATTTACGACCAATTTATTGCTTCGGGGGAAAATCACAATTACTATTAAAAACGCTAAGGAGAATGGAAATTTCTAAGCCAAAATCAGCAGAAAAGTCTACTGCCTAGGAAGACCACTCTTAACATCTGGCTGAAACTGTTCTCAACACCTCTCCACATGTGTGCATTTCTAGCTGAAGTGCCACGGTTTGTACACGTGCATCCTCCTCCTGTCCCCAGCAGGCTGGACCCCTTCTCCAGTCATTTATGTCAATAAATGGCCACCTGTATGTTCATGGCTTTAGAACATTCCAGTAGTTGGATACGCTGCAGTGCGTGGAACTGGGGCCCTGATGATGCAGCTTCTAGAAGTTTCCAAATGTTTGCTATTGTGAGCAACCCAAAGCTGAAATGAGATCCAGATGAAAGATATTACAGATATAGACACGTATACACATATAGATAGGCTTGTAGATTTAGATACAGGGAAGGGTACAAGGAAAGGTATCAGAGTCTATCTGACAATGAGAACTTGCTTCTTTTGAGTAGGGGGTTAATATTTGATAGGTGATCAATTTGGAGGCAGAAGATAGAGCCCAGGTATCTCTTTCCTGGGATGCCACACTGACCAAGTGGCAGACATCTAGCAAGTTCTCGGTCCATCACTTTCCCCTTCTCTCTTACTCCAGCCTCGCTTAGGAGACAACAAAGAGGCAGCATTCGCTGAATAATTCATTCAGAAATCCAAACAAGGACTTCACACCTCCCATGTGCCAGATTCTATGCTAGGCATTTGGGACACAGCCACGGAAAAGGCAGGGACCTCACTTTCTGGGAGCTCCAGGCGAGGGAGTGATGCCCGGGTGAACAGCGCAGTGGGAAGGGTTTCCGCGGAGGCATGAGCAAGGTCAAGAGTGATCTGTGCATTCCCGGCGTAGCTCTGGGGCAGATGGGTGAGTTTAGTTGGGGAATGCTTTCTGGCAGAGGAGACACCCAAACTGAGCTTGGGGGGGAAGATGATGGGGATTTTCAGGTGGGATGTGCACTTCTGAGAGAGAGAAGAGGATAGAAAGGCAGTGCATGGAGTCAAAGCGGGAGTGGCTGGTGTGTGGTGGTTTCCTTGCAAATGGAGCCCCTTTGGCTGCTTATGTTCAGTAACGGGGATGGGGTGGAGGTAAGGTGCCTCTAGGGGCTGGGACAGGAACAAAGTTGAAGGCGTGGGGAACAGGAGATGCTGTCCTGTCTCTAGGCCCTGATGATGGTGTCTTATGAGGGTGTGGGTCAAATGTGGACAGCTCAGATCATTTTTCAAAAGGAGGTGAAAATCCTATTTTTCACATGAAACCCCCCCCCCCGGGATTTTTAAATGTTGCCAATCAAAGAGTCACCGTAAAAACCAAATGGACATCAACAACCAATCAAACAAATAAAAAAGCAAGCACCCAACCCCAAATATCCTGCAGGCTAAACAGAAAGGTATCCAAGCGACAAAATTCTGCCCAAAGGGCCCCAGTTGGCCAGCTTGCCACACACCTCGCCATGAAGACGTGACCTTAAGAAACACCCCCCACCCATTTGCATGCTTCAGAAAAGATAACCCCCTGCCGTGCGGTTGGATTTATTTTGAAAGCAAGGTTTCCTTGTCTGTGTTCAACTCGATGGGTGGAGAAAATAATTAGAATTGATTTCTCTGCACCCACTCAGGAATAGAATAGGAGGTGACTTTCGTCTCTCTACACGGGAGACGAGAAGAAAAAAAGAAAAATAAATTCCTTCCAATCCGTGTCTAATCCCACGGATAGTCTCCTCACTTTTTGGACTGTTTTAGTGGTGTCTTTTGATTACAACATTGGTTTGAAGAGACACTAATTGTACCCTGCTTACAATGCTTGTAATTATGCGTATTACATTTTGATTCATTTCCATATGTCAACACCACTAGGAGATGGGGGGGGTGGGTGGCGGAGAGCCGCTTTTATAATCGGTTATTGTCTATGAAAAAAAAAAATCTCCGCACAGAACGTGAGTGAAGTGTTCTTTGTTGAAATTGGAAATAAGATTATACATAAAAGTCGTCCTCTGACATCCAGAAAATGGACAGTTTAAAATAAATTGCCACTGCTGATCAACAAGATTGCCAGCTCCCCTCTTCCCTTTTACGCTAACGAGGGAAATACCTTTCAAGGCTTTAATCGCAATATGTTCAAAGCGTCACTTCAATAGCTTTCTTCTTAATAAAAGATGACCCCAATACTCCCCCTTAGCGGAAGACATTGTCCTACCCCCGGCATATTTGTGATTCTGGGCTCCTTGTGAAAAAGAAAAGACAGAGAGAGAGAGAGAGAGAGAGAAAGGAGAGGAGGGATATTTGGGAGGTGGGGGGGGCGCAGTGACAATTGTCTCCTAGGCTTGCAAAATCCCAAGCGACCTGGTGGCAAACAGAATGGGAGCCCTTCTGGTCTACAGAGCGATGACTTGGAACCAAATAATAAATTAATAAACAGAACAACAGCTTCAAAGAGGCTGTGAGGAGACCTCGCTTCCTCTGAAGACTTTTCCGGAGCGCAAACCCCTCCTGGGTGTCCACGCGGAGGCTGAAGCAGGTTATTGGGCTGTGACCCTGGAGCTCGAATGTTGCAGAAGGTCGTCGGCTGTGGATAGCAAATCTTGAAGGACTGGGCGAGCCGAGGAGTGAATGCTTCGGAGCGGGTCTTGCAAAGGGCTTTGGGCGGAGGGAAAGGGTATGGTCTAGGGTGCCCCTTCCCGCCCCTGTCACCACTTAAAAGCCAAAGACATGGGGGACAGAAGAATTGTGCTGAATTGTGTCCCCTCCCCACCCACCAAGCCCCACCTTCTCGAAATCCATGTGTTGAAGCCCTAGCCTCCCCCTAGCCTCTGAATGACTGTATTGGGAGGTAGTGATTGAGTTGAAATGAGGCCCTAATCCAATCTTGATGTCCTTATAAGAAGAGGAAATCTGGACACACGGAGAGACACCAGCGTGCGCGCACGCAGAGGAAAGGTTACATGAGGACAAAGACAAGGAGAAAGCAGCCCCGTGCCACCTTGATGTTGGACTTTCAGCTTCTAGAACCATGAGAGAATACACTCCTGGTGTGTAAGCCGCCCCAGGCTGCGGAGTCATGCCAGATGTGGGGACAGTGTCTCACTGAGCTTCAGGGTGGCAGTTTCTAGTTTAAAAAGGGCAGAATTGATGTCGCAGTAAAGAGACTCCCTCCAGGATGTGATGGCAGGAAGCACCTTTCCCTGGGCCAGCGCTCTACAAGGACGTCCTGATTCCATCTCTCCACCCGCTCCATGAACCGGACAGCTCTTGTCCCTACCCAAGATGGAAAATCGTGCACGGCCAATCCGGATTTGAACCCATTTCAACGTATACTGTCTCCTTGTGGCTTCGTATCTCCTGGTCTGGGGGGCGACAACCATTCAGACCCATGTCTGGGAAAATGCCAAGGACAGGATGGAAAAGCCCGTTCTCCAGACACGCTTCCTCATCCTGCAGCCCACCTTCTGCCTCCGGGGCTTTGGATGTCTTTCCTTCCAGGTCATCCCAATGGGAATCAGACATTTTTGCCCAGGCTGGAGGTTGGGTTTCGGGTTCTGAACAGAGATTAATTTCTGCTTTGCCGTATTCCCGAGAATTTGTCTTTTGCGTAGCCTGGCTACACAGCACACTTCCACGGCATGCTTGTGTGTTCCTTGGGGTCCCCTAACATGGCATTTTGCAATTCCGTCATTTCATAGGACAGCTTCCGGCCCTGTCAGTGTATAGGACAGATTTGCTCCCTGGGATCAGCTGGCCCTGCTACAGGGCTGGCTATCTGAGGGTTCATGGTAACGGGGTCTTATCCCCTCTAGAGTGCTGTGCTTTGAAGTAAAGGCAGAGACACCCCCAAAGGTGGCCTGCAGGCTGTCAGAAGAAGTCCCAGCCTGGCCAAGCACTGGTCTGAGAATTCATTCCCAGCCTCCCGGCACGTCTCCTGTGAGTCCCAGCCTGTGGGTACCGATATGAAGGAAGAGCAGTTAGCTGTCGCTATTGGGGAGGCCCGTTCTAAGATCTGAGGCTCAGCAGAGCATGTCACTGTCCCTGCTAGCCAGCACGGAGAGGTGAGGACCCCTGTTCTTCAGAGGAGGACACTGAGGCTCAGCGAGGGAGAGCAGCATGCTGGGGTTCGCATGGGGAGCATGGGAGAGCCCGATCAGCATTCGAACACAGGGCCGTCTGACTCCAGAGCCCATGTACCAAACCGCTGGCTTGCACTGCTGGCCACTGCGGCTCCGCCCAGGCCCCCCATGCAAACCTTGCCTTCTGCTTTTTTGGTCCCTGTTGGCCCTGACATGTCTGCCAGCTTCCCATTGATTTCAAGGTCATTTCCCAAGTGTCTGTGCCCTGTCCTCGTAGCCATAGCCCGGCAGACCCTGGCTCCTGCTCTTACCATCTGCCTCCCTGGTCATTATGTGCATGGGACACCCCTGGCCCCAGGGTCCTTCCAGACCCACCCGCGCAGGGGCCTGGCAGCATTCTCCACTTGTTTTTTGCATCTTTGTTGGCTCCGCGTTTTTTCAATGTGTGTCCCTTCACACTCTGTTGTGCTTAGTTTCATGCTAATGTTCATTGACTGGATTCCACCGTCGTCTCTTCCATTTCAGAGTGGCCCTGGCAATGCTGAGAGCCTCTCAAGTGCGGGGTCCTGTCCCGTGCATCCCTGAGTGTCCCTGCCTTACTCAGGGCCTGGTTCACACCATATTCAATAAATGGTCCCTAAGCTAACATGATGATTGTCCGCGCTTTCCTCCCATAGGTGGGTATTAGGCACCTGCTATGTGCAAGACGCTAGGTTAGATGCTATGGATATAATAGCGACCAAAAGACAAATCCCGGTGATGAGAAAGAAGAAGGAGGGGGTGGGGGGGGCAAGAGAAGTAGGAACATATAGTGGGGGGGGGAGGAGGAAGGGGAGGGGGAGGGGAGAGACGGGAGGACAGAGCAAGAGGAGAAGGCAGGGAAGGAGGGAGAGAAGGGAGAAAAGGAGGAGCAGAAGGATTGATGCATGGAAATGTCTCAGAATATCAAAAATGCCAAATATCAATAGACGTTTCCTTTTCATTGAATTATTCCTTTCTTCTATTACATTGTCTTGTTGTTCTCCTCTTCACCACTAAGCCCATACAAATTGTTTCATGATTTTTTTTTTAATGAGAGTTTTTTGGACTTGTAAATGTGGGGGAGCACAGTCTGTCTGGTCCATCCTATTTATTTTACTGATGGGGAAACTGAGGCATAGAGCAGAAGGGTGACTTGCCCAAGGTCACAGTGCATGAGAGACAGACTGAGACTGGGATTCTGGGCAGCCCTTTTTTCCACAAACAGATCCTTGGGGAGGAAGCGTCCATTGAGACGTCGTGGGGCTGTGCAGTGCCTGAGCAGTGGCCCTTGGGACCCATGTCACAGCCCTTAGCTTATCTCCAATAGCAGACTGACTGTAGTGGACAGTTTCAGGCAACTTAGACTCAAGCCACAGCATCCATGCCAAACACAAGTGACAAAGCTTTTTGCTTTCTGCTGGGACAGCAGTCCTGGCCCGCGGGGCAGCCATCACCCCATGGTCAAGCCTCAGCAGTGCAGTGCTGGAACTGGGGCTCTGAGATTCCGAGAAGTCCCCGGGGCAATTGTGCCCCTGTTCACAGCAGTGACCATGACAACCAGCCTTCAACTGGCCCTTCCTCATCCCCATCTTGCTGAACAGACATTAAATAAGTAGATATTCTTAAATGAACAATATGTGTAGTATGCCAGATGCTGCTAGCAGCTAAGGGTAAAATGAAGCAGAGTTTGGGGGGTGGACAGTGACAGGAGAAGGTGGCATTGAATGGAGACAGCCCCAGGGCTGTCTGCAGGAAGCTGAGGGGAAATGAATGCAACCCCCCCAAGTGGGAGGGTGCCTGGACTGTGAAAGAAAGAGCACTGTGGCTGGAGCAGTGGGTGGGGAATGAGCAAAGGGGAGATGATGGGGGAGTCCAGGGAATCTTAGAGAGGAGAGTTGACTTCTCCAAGGTCACACAGCAGGACTAGCTTTGGACCCTGATTTTTCTAAGTCACTCTTCTACATTATACCAGGCATGGTCCTCAAAAATATTGAATAGAAAAGGGAAGGAAGGAGGGAGGGGAGGCAGGTAGACAAGATGGATGAATGGATGGATAGATGGGTGGAAAGATGGCAAGGAATGAAGAAGAAAAAGAAAGATGGTAGATGGATGGTAGGAAGGAAGGCAAAATGGATGGATGGATAAATGGATGGATGGGATGAGTGGACAGATGGATGGATACATGGATGGACAGCAGGAAGAAAAGAAGAAAGGAAGAAAAAAGGAAAGAAAGAAAGAAAGAAAGAAAGAAAGAAAGAAAGAGAATATATGGATGGAGGAATGATAAATACATGGATGGATGGGTATTAGGAAGGAGAGAAGAAGGAAGGAAGGGAGGGATGGAGGGAGGGAGGGAGTGAAGAAGGATGCTCAGTCTCTCACCAGTGTGTCAAGGGCTGCCGCCTACACCCCCCTCATGCTTTCTGTGCTCTCCCCTACGACCCCCTGGCCGTTCAGCTCCCTGAGCCCTCACCCCAGAAAGGTAATTCTACCCTCTAATTACAGCTCTTGTAAAAGTAAGAGAGGGGCTCATTCTTCAGAAATAAATCAATACAAGTTAAAAGGCCATCCTGTTTGTTTCTGTAACAATGCTCTTTAGAAAATTGGGTGCCGTTCCATTTGCTGACGGGTACCCCATCCGTCATCGGCAGCCAGAGTCACATCACATTATGTTGCCAAACATAATACAGCATGATCGGGATGATGCATCAAATTGGAGATTGGCAGGGAAATGAATTTTAGCGGAGAGATCTCACTTGAGAAAATATATAACGCCAAGAAAGAGGAAAAGCTTAGAGGGGGTTTTCATAAGCAGAGATGGGATTTAGAAAGCTCAATAGTGCAGGAATCCCTGAACCAGAAAAAAAATCACAGCACTAGCAAGATACAATCATAAAAACAAATAAATACGTTAATAATTAGAATAAGGAGGACAAAACGATCAGAAGTGTTCCCTCCAAGGAGATACACAACAACCAGGCAAGACAAGTTTTATTATTCCTATTTTACAGTAAGGAAACGGAGGCCCAGAGAGGTTAAGTGAGTTTCCTGAAGTCACACAGCCATTAAGTAGCAGAGCCAGGATTCAAAGTCTGATCCATTGATGCTGGAACCAGGAACACCCAACGTGTGGATGAACTGAAGCCAGTTTCTTAATTAGATATACACGATACACTTGATGTTCTGGAAGGCTCGGAAGCTTACCTGAAGCATCAGCCTACACAGATACATTCTGGCCAAGGAGGGATGGCTGATCTGGATGGCCTTCCAGCCCTACGATCCTCTGGGTCTATAAGTAAGAGGCCCCTAGGCTGTGTTGGTTCAAGGGAAGGCAGCTGACCTCATTCTGGGAAGACCGAGGTCTGTTCTGTAACCGGTTTATCTGTGAGTGCCAAGTAGGAGTTGGATTTTGCATTGGGCACAGGGTTCAAGGTTAGCAAGCCACTCTCCTACTTACAGCCCCACTGAGACCTCAGCTCTGCTTAGGCTGGCGCTTGCAGGTGGCTGAAGGCAGCTGTCAGTCAGAGGGCTCCAGTCTGGCTTGCCCAGACCCGTTCTCTATCATTCTCAGAATCCCATGGCCTTATTTTTCCTGGCTGATCCAAGCTGGTGCGATAAGCATATGAACGTCAGTCCTTCCAATGTGACGTGAGCACCTACACTGCCTGAGGGAATTAGGCTCCGTCCCTGCACCGGAGGGGGCGGGGGGGAGAATGCATGTAAAGGGACAAGTGTAATAAGCTTTCAATTATTTGTAAACACACTCTAATATCTCAAGTTTTGAGTACAGAACCAGATTCTTTGTGGGGTTCAATAATTAGGAGCTCAGAGTTTTGCTTCCCTGTAGAATGTTCAACCACAGAAGCACAAAGAAGGACAGAGTATGCACTGAGCAAGAGGAAGCAGTGAGATTTGAATTGGGTTTTGAGGCATGTATAGGAGTTCGGGGGCAGGCACCCCCTACTAGAGATAAAGACGTTCCAGGCAAAGAGGCTAATGGGCAGAAAAACAGGAAGAAATGGCGTGTTTGGGGAATGATATAATTTAGGGAGGGGGAATCTCTGGTTTGTCAAGTGGAGGTGGAGTTGGGTCGACAATACATTATGAAACCTTGGTAGCTTAGGTACCATGCCACTCTACCCGCAGGTGGCCCTAAAGGCAGAGTCCAGATGCCGTGTGACAAAAACTTGGTATTTTCCAAACCTGAAGCTCATTAGCTGAGATGCAGAACCATGTAGAAGGTCCACGATTATTTTCCTCCCTTTGGAAACCTCCTTCCCTTCAAATGATAGGAGAGCCTCTCTCTACCTCAGTGGACATCAACATCGCCTGGGGCTCTTGTGGAAATGCAGATGTCTGGGCCTCACCCCCAGAGATTCCGATCGCGGTGGTCCCCAGACCACACCAGAGAAAGACTGCTCCCTGCAGACCCTGAGCAAGGGCCCCAAAGAGACAGAATTCTTTATGCCGCAACAGCCACACCAGGGATTTGAAGCCACTGCTAGACATTCCCCAGAGGAGGCACAGGCGCGTCTCAAGTCAGGAAGAAGGGAGGCGGGGCGGGGGCTGTAGATTTCACGGCAAGTCCTTTGCGAAATCACAACGGCATAGTTTGCTGTGGAACCACAGTCGCACCTTATTAAAAAAAGATCAGTGGGGCCCTTGGAATGGATCACAAACTATTTCTGTCAATGTCACACACAACTGTGTTTGGGGAAGTTCACAGGCACATCTGCTAAATTGAAAGGCTTTGGGGTTTGAAAATAAACAAATAATAAATAAATGAATATGTAATAAAATGAAGAGCAGGGGGGAAAACCACACTCGGAGTCGGGAGACAAATCGAAGAGAAGGGAAGATGATGCATCATGTTGCGTGAGAGCCTGATACGATGTTCTGAGTGTTCAGAGAGTGGTCAATGAAGGGAGGGAGGAAAGAGGGGTCACATTTTTCAAGGACAGTCCGGAGGCAGCTGTACCTAGAACAGGAGCTTGGAAAGGACTCTCTTTCCAGGTCCTGGTGTTGGTTTTAGGAGAGGGATGTTCCCCATTGTTAGGCTGAATCAAGTTTGGGCAGCCCGTGGTACACCCCTGAGCAGCTATTTGCTGTTGGGGAAGAGCGACGTGATAGCAACTAAGAAAACAGACTCAAATAAGAGAATTCTCTTTGGCAAGAGCAGAAAGGGCCTTTGGAGGGCATCCATGAAGTGAGACCTGGAGGGGAGACATTCTCACCAGAGGTCCCACTGTCCTAGCAGCAGGACCAGGGCGAGAAACGAGGTGTCGGAACGTTGAATTAGTACTCCCCCTTCTGCTTCATGCAGTGGAGGTCCAAAGCAGCGACATGACTTGGATCAAGTGTCTGGGATCACCTGGAACGACGGGGAACCATTAGCAGGCAGAGCTACCTGAGCTAGTGTTGGGTTCAGGTGGGACACACGTAGAGACTGCTCTTATGTTTGTTTGTTGGCCCCCCAAAATACACGGTGAGGTGAGGTGCCGTACAATTATTATGATGGCTCTGAGCGACCCCATGTCGCCAGCAGGTGCTCTGGGGACCACAGCGATGGAGAAGACCAACCTGAGTCCTGCTCTTGAGTCTTCGACCTCTCCCACTCTCTTCCCTGGAAGGCAGTCATCTTTCTGATCCTCCCAGAGAGCTTCCTTCTATGCGGTGTCCAACGCACCTCCAATCCGTGGGCATCGCAGGGGTTGCATTCCACTGGGCCAAATATTTCCAACACAGCACACAGCGTTTGGCTCGTGGCAGGTGCTCGATGCAAGTTGATCTGATTGCAGGCTACCTGCAGACCTCTGGAGGCACTCCAACAGCTTCCTTGCATTGCCGCGTGAGCAGTGCTGGCCTCCATCCTGATGGATTGTCCACAGCAAGGGCTCAAGGGATGGAACAGAGAGCCACAGAGCTCACACTGTTGTCCAGCATCTTCTAATGCAGTGTCCCAGCCTCTACCAAAATGAAACCCATGAAATGTGGCTCAGGGAACAACATAGACTCAGCTCGAGAGACCAGAGCCTCCTTATTCCTTTCTAGGCAGGGTCTTTGGTGGCAGGCAGAAAGGGGGTAGGTTCCTTCCCTCCAAAGATGACTGCCATTTTGCAGATGGGGAAACTGAGGCTGAGTGGTGATTTGCCCAGCGTCACGTATTGAGGGAGTGATGGAACCGGGAGTCAACCCCATATCTGTCTGAATCCAGACCTGAATTCTGTCGGCAAAGCTGCGCTGTGGGATTCGGAGGTTGGCAGATGGTGCCTGGCACTATGGAGGGGGACGTGGAACTCTTTCAGCTGCCCGTCCCACTGCTGGCTTCAAATCCCCACAGTAGTGTTTTCAAAGCTGCATGATCTCCTAGATACTTCCAACACCCAGGCCTCTGGAATCCTTCTCATCCCCGGGACTTTTCTCTCCCAATAGATACAGACTCATACCCTTCCCCAGCCTACAAGGTCCTACAGGGCCTTGTCCTGAAGCCTTCCTCAGCACTGCCTCACAGCACAGCCCTTCCCACAGCACTGTGGGCCAGTCACAGCTTCCTAGGAGATCTGGAAGGAAATTGTATTCCCTCTCCCCACTTGCCCTTGGCTTAATGTGTTCCCACCACTTGGGAAGTTCATCCCTTCCTTTTCCATCTACTTGGCTCCTACACCCCCCCCCAATCTTTCTTCAAATGCCACTGTTCTGACTCCACATAAGTCAGATCCCCTTTCCTACCCCCTCACTACATCACATTCCTCTCCTCCATATCATTTGGCTCCATTAGAATGTGATATTTGTGTAATTATCTGATAGATCTGTCTCTTTCACTATGCTATAAGCACCTTAAGAATAGAGACCAGGTCTGTATTTGCATCAGGAACTCAATAAATATTTGTTGGATAGCTGGGTAGGAGGATGGACAGATGGATGGATGGATGGATGGATGGATGGATGGATGGATGGATGAGTGGATGGATGAATGGATGGAGTGGATGGATGGATGGATGGATGGATGGATGGATGGATGGATGGGTGGATGGATGGATGGATGGATGGATGGATGGATGGATGGATGAGTGGATGGATGGATGGATGGATGGATGGATGGATGGATGAGTGGATGGATGGAAGGATGGATGGATGGATGGATGGATGGATGGATGAGTGGATGGATGGACTGTAGGTTAGGTGGTCAAATGAATGCATGGATGGATGGGTAGATAAATGATGCTTCCTTCTTGGAATTCCCCAAAGCAAAGCACATTGGAGATTATTCTGATGTTTTATCCTCTTTTAAATTTTGCCAAATGGCCTTACATGTAAAACATGGATTTTACATTGGCCCAACTAGAGCTCTTTACAGAGTCCAGCATTTTGTATTTATGTACCCAACACTCAGAGGAATTAGATAGACTTCAGATGGCAAGTTCTTCCACTAGTCTCGCTGAGCTCATCCCCTCACTGTCTCCTTATCTGTTGTAGAATATTGAATTATTGGTGTCAGTTCTTGACTCCTCTGTAGTGGTGTGATATGTTCACACCTTTTCCAGGCCTTCATGGAGGGAAGGTTACTCCTCCCACCCTTGACTCTGTATTTGACCATGTGATTGGCTTTGGCTCATGGGACGTTAGCATACTAGCATACGTGACGTCTGCCTTTTGCCATAAGAAGTTGCTGGTCTAAGGAGGTTGGGAGACATGTGGAGCAGACCTGGAGCTGAGCCCCTTCAAGGTCAGCCTAGATTATTCCAGGCAACGCAGAGATGCACAAGTGAGTAACCAATGCTTGTTTGTCACCAAGATGTCTGTGATTGTCTGTTACATAGCATTAGGGTGGCCATAGCTGGCTGATAGACCAACTGTGTGATCTTTGGCAACTTATATAAGCTTGCTATGCCTCAGTTTCCTCATTAGTAGAATAGGGAACAATATCCTATCTCCTATAATCAATCTTCCAGAGTTCTTGTGAAAATTGTATATAGTAACACGAGTAAAGAATTTAGAACAGTGCCTAGCATGTACTAAGTGTCCAATAACTTTGGGCAAGTTGATATCATCATCCCCATCCCCATCATCATCACCATCATCATCATTTTATGTGATGCCATAAAAATTGATACTTTAGGGACACCTGGGTGGCTCAGTCGCTTAAGCATCTGCCTTCAGCTCAGGTCATGATCCCAGAGTCCTGGGATTGAGTCCCACATCGGGCTCCTTGCTCAGCAGGGAGCTTGCGTCACCCACTGCCTACCGCTCCCCCTGCTTGTGTTCTCTCTCTCTCTCTGTGTCAAATAAATAAACAAAATCGTTTTAAAAAATGGATACTTTACATTGAAAGAGGAAATTGGAATAGATTTCTATCATGATCAAAGTCTAGTAATATACCTGTTGAAGGAGAGGAATTTTCTTTATTTTTGTAAATATTAATGGCATTTACTATGCTTTTTCCTTGTGCCAGCACTGAGTTAAGGACTATGCAGGTCATCTTGCTGAATCCTCAAAACCAGTCTGTAAAGCAGGCACTACTGTTGACCCCATTTTCAGGTAGAAGCTGAGGTTCGGAGAGCTAATTCACCCAGCTAGGAAGTGATGGAGCTGGGATTGAATCTGAGACAAACTCCAGACTCCACAGCCATAAGCTCTATGCTCCACAGCGGAAGACTTCCACTTACTTTATAGATGAGCAAACTAAGGCTCAGAGTGGGGAGGTGTCTTGCCTGAGGTCACACAGCCGCTAAACGGCAGAATCTGCTTCCAGATGACATTGTCAGCTCTGTGAGATCAGACGAAATCTTAGGGGGTGACCCAGAGACAGAAGGAGGGTCTCTCTACCCCGTCTTCATTTCTGAGTGCCCAGGGATATATTCTTGATGTTGAATACAGAGAAAGAAACTTCTTTGACATTCAAGAGGCGGTGCCCTGCCAGGCCGTGTGCGTGGAGGCTAACTGGGCAGACATTCCTGGACCAACTGCTGGAAAATGTGCAAATGCAGAAATATTTCCCCTGCAGAGCTGGGTGGTGTGCAGATGGGAGCCGTCCAGCTGTGGAGCCCCGCAGAGCTCGTTGGCCATGACTCACCCCCTCCACCAAGCTGGCCTGGTCATTGCGGGGGTGGGGGGGTAGGGGGGTGGGGGGGATCAGGAGCACACAAGGTTGAATCTGATGTTTATGCCTCTTAAAGAGCCCATCGAATCTGCCTCCAAGACACCGTTTCCCCCAGCCCATCTTCTGTCCAATTGAGTTTTCAGAAACATACTAGATAAGGCAGGGTCCTGGGAGGAATAATGGAATCACAAAGAGAGAAGAACATTGATAGAGTGCCTACTGCATGCCAGGCCCTGGCTGAGAAATTCCCATGCGTTATGAACTCTTTTTCTTCGAAGGTTGATCCCAGTGGCATGGCCATCCCCACCGAGCTTGTTAGAAACGCGGAATGTCCGGTGCTGTCATAGACCTGCTGAATCCGAGACTTCATTTTAACAATACTCCTGGTGACATGTGTGCTCGTCAGCCCGGTTAAAAATCCTCGTTGCAGGGGCGCCTGGGTGGCTCAGTCGTTCAGCGTCTGCCTTCGGCTCAGGTCATGATCCCAGCGTTCTGGGATGGAGCCTCGCATCGAGCCCCATATGAAGCTCCCCGCTCAGCGGGAAGCCTGCTTCTCCCTCTCCCACTACCCCTGCTTGTGTTCCCTCTCTCGCTCCCTCTCTCTCTCTGTCAAATAAATAAATAAATAAATAATCTTAAAAAAAATCCTCGTTGCCTCCCTTCTAATGTAAGCACGTCGAACCCCACTTTATAGAGGGAAACCGAGTCTCAGAGTCATGAGACTTGTCAACGGTTTGCCAAGGCTATCCGCACATGGCTTTATCTGCCCCCAGGACCTGTGATCTTTGGATAACCTTATAAGCAAACTGGCTGAGTTCTGTGGTTTCGGGACCATAATAAAGAGGGGACAGTAGAGTGGAAATAGCTTTGTCGGTATCCACTGCTCAAGTCTTAGCTCTGCCACTGCCTTGCTAAGATGTCTCTTTAGGACTCAGTTTCCCCGTCCAGGAAATGGGAGCAGAGAGGCATCACCTGGGGACTGGGAAGTTTTGATGCTGGGACTCCAGGGATGGTTCCAGGAGCTTCTCTCATCTCACCCTGGGATTAAACCACACCCACCCTCCCACCTCCCCGAACCTCCCAAGGGCCACGCCCCCACCCCACAGCGATCCCAGGCACTTGCTCGCTCTCCCCCGTCAAACAGAACTGCCCAGCTGCCTCAACCACCACCCAAAATCGCAGGCAACAGGGCAGAAAACCCAATTATTCTCAGCTGTTACACTGCTTAATTTAATATTTCCAACGAGTTCCTTGAACTGCCCCTCAAGAATGAAATGCATATTTGGGCTCTGTCACAAAACATTACATTTTGTCAAGGCAATCCATTTTGCTGCGGTAATTCGTAAGTGTGAGCCGGCCCCTGTGCGGGCTGGGGGCATATATGGTGGCTTCTGGGCACAGAGGCGAGAAGAGGGGTATCTCTGCGGTGCTGGGTGGAGATGGTAGGCTGGCAGACCCCGATGTGGCACCTATCTTTCGAAGCTCCAGAAAGAGTTTTGGGAGAACCAATAGGTGCGGCACCCCCCTAGCCATGGGGAGGTTGGCTTTGAGCTATCCCACGGAACCTCTTGGTGCCTCAGTTTCTTCAAATGTAGAGTGGGAAATATACATGAGAGATGATACGTTCTGGGGATGTTGACATTTACACGAAATGCAAAGTTTTCTTTACCATGAGACTTCTCATGGCCTTTGTTATAATAACTCCTATTATGAATGTCTACGCCTTGGATTGGCTGGGCTCCTAGATATTTATTGTGTTTTATCAGAAAGCCTTTCATGGGATGGATTTAAGGGACGCTTCATCTAACCAACTAGGTACCCATCCCCATATATAACTACCCCCAACGTTTATTGAGCTCTTAGTATATGCCAGGCAGTGTGCTAAACACTTAATAAATGTAACAGACAGTTTTATCTTCGTGATCATCTCTGAACGGGTGAGTGGCTATGGTCTCAAGACAATGTTAAAGGTGAAGCAGCGAGGGTTGGGTATCATTCAGGGTCCCAGCAGCAAACAGCCCATTCAAAGGGACGGTGGTGGTGGGGAATGCAGAGGACGGGTTACCTTAGGGCTTGCAAGAATGGGAGCTGTCACCATCCTTCCATCTAAGGGGGAAAGGCCAGGAGCTCGTGTAAGGAACTGGGAGGAAAAACTGTCAGAGAAAGCTGCTTGGCAGAAGTTAAGACTTTCAGTGGAAGGACACAGCCCACCTGCAGTCCAGCATAGAGGAAGCCAGGGTGTTAATACTCCAACCCCTTTCTCCTTGTGCCTCCCATCTCCTGTAGACACCTCCCACTGGCTGGACCTACTGGGGAGTGGGGGGCGGGCAGCACAAGGGCTCCCTGATGCAGCTCAGTCTCCCCGGGGCACAGAGCAGGGAGGAGAGGGGTGGAGAATGAGCGTGGAGGGGCAAATGGGAGACCTCTCCTACTATGGAATGAGCTAGTGGAAGTCTTGAGTGAATGACCCGAGCAAGGGGTAAGCGGTATAGGAAAGCAGCTGTCTCCCTGTGATCCAGGCTCCCCCTCCCCAAAAGCCACCCTGCCCTCCCTGCTCAAAGCACCACCCAGGACCCAGGCTGGGGGTCAAACCCTCCTTAGCTTCCCTCATTATCCCATCAGATTGGGGCTGTCATTAGCCCCCAGTGCTGAACAAAGGGCCCTCGCCCAGGCGGCCACATCCCCGGGGCTAATTAATTGGATTAATGGTCGAGCAGCCCACACTGGGTCTGGCTCGGATAATTTCAATGAACGCTCAACACCAATCCCCAAAGTCATTGGAATATGGATGAGGCAAATTGAGTTAAAATTGAGGAGATTGCTGCATTCATTAGCCCGCCCACCCTCTGAAGTCGCTGGTTAATATGCAAACTATTAATATGCAAATCAGTGCAAATGGAAAAAAAAAGTGTGACACCCCCTCCCCCTTTTTTTGGAAACTCAGCTACACATGGACAGCTGCTTTCTGTGAAAGAGAGCAAGGCGTGCCTGTGTGCAGGTCTCCAAGGCAGGAGAAGGGACTGGGAGCTTTCATGTCAGAAATTAATTAAAAGCAGCGGCAGGGACACAGCTCACCTTTATCAGCCTGCAAACACGTGTTACAGTGAGCGGGGCAAAGTCAGGGGAAGTGGGTTCCCTGGGGAAGGTTTGCTCTGCACCTGGGAGCCCGGTGCCTGGCAGCCTCGGGGAAGTCTGTTTGGGTTGGGTTATTTAAAATTATTGTGTGTGCGCTTGTGTTTTATTTCAACATTTATATGTACATTCAATATTATATACATATATATATATTTTTTTCCTGCATAAGCAATACACATGTTCCTTACAGAAAAATCAGGGAATGGGTAGACTCCAAGCTTAGTTATCTAGGGTTAAAATCAAATCAGGACCAAACATTAAGTCAAATTAAGAAGTCAGTTAAAACAAGGAATCATTTTTTTAAATGATGTGTTCATACATTAAATTTTTTTTTCATTTTAAATTAGTTGATTCCTCAACCAGGGATACAGTCACATGCGTCGAAATTCTCATGGTTCAAAGAAATAAAAATAGGAGACAGAGTCCCTCGCTGTCAGACAGAGGGACAGCGTCCATCCCTCCTCTCACGTCCTTGTCACCCAGTTCTTTCCCAGAGGGGACGATGCCACGGGCTCTTAAGAATTCCTCCCTCAATAGGCTGTGTCCGTATGAGCATTATACGTAGGTATTTTTTCTTGTTTGCCAACAGAGGTGACCAGGTGTATCGCCTTGCATCTTGCGTTTCACTTACCAGAACATCTCAGACATTGTCCACGAAGACCCTCCTCGTTCTGTTTGCCTCCTTAGATGAAGCCACATGTGGAAGGGTTTGTTTCCTTCACGATCACCCTATTGATGGACCTTAAGGGTTGCTTCCTATCTCTTTGGCGGTTTCAGCCAAAGAGCGATAAAAACCCTTCCACGCATGACATGTTGAACAAATGGAAGGTTCCCCGCAGGTGGATGGAGGGGGCAAGGGTAGGTGCGTGAGTAGTTAGGGCGACTGTGGTCAGTGGCTCTGCAGGGGGTTCTGCTCACGTGGAGGACCTGGAACGCAGCTTGCCCGCAGCCTCGCCCGGGGAGCCGGCTTTGAACTTTGGAATCCCTGCCGACCTGAGAGGTGACCAAGGGTGTCTCCCCGTGCATTCAATTTGCATTTCTTTTCTCAAAAGTGAAGGTGAGTATTTTTTTTTCATGTGGCTCAGTGCTATGTGTATAATTCTTTCCGTTAACTTTCTGTTAATCCCTTTCCTCCTTTTTCATCAAGTGAATGTTTTTCTTTCTTATTGATTGGCAAATAGAGCTCTTTAAGGGCTAAGAAATTAGCCCTATGTCTGTAATACGAAGCGCAACTAGTTTCCTCCCATTTTCTGTTTGTCTTGGGACTTTATGGTGCTGGGTAAGACAACAGAATATTATGTTTTTACTCACCGGCATATCATTATGCATTTATTCGCTGAACTTTTGATGTGGGGCCATGGCTCTACCTTTGAATTTAGCTTCTCTGCCTGAAGGTCATTACCAGCCTCTTCCTTGACAACACCCATGGTCATAGTGCATCTCCTCTCATTACCAAAGTCTGAATTTGATTTCTCTTCAGAGGAGCAAGAATTTAAAACATTTAAAAAAGCCACCTGAGTACAGATTTTTCTAAACCTTTTGTGACTCCCCTTTGCCTTTGCCTTACAGTTTTCTTGCTTGCATCTTGCTTTATACACACACACACACACACACACACACACACACACACACATCGCCTTAATTGTATCTTTCCAAGAATCCAACTTAATTTTCATGGAAACAACCTCTCTTCCTTGTACACTCATAAGTCATCGGTTTCCCTAAAGTTCCACGAAACAATCTAGTTACGCTAATTATGCTATGGAGTACGACTAGAAGAAGCAAGTTTGGGAACAAACACATCTGGTTTCTGGGGAATTGGTACCTTGGCTAGTGGGAGAAGACATGCCCGGTGAGGTGAGGTGCAGTCATTGGTCAAGAGTGTTTTGGGGTCTCAGGAGTTCGCACGATGTTTGGTGGAGGGAGTGGAGAGCATTGCTGAATCCAGCCAGTTTGGTAAGTGGAGGTCAGTTAAAAGAGTTGCAAGATCAGTGGCAAAAGAGCAGGGAAGGGGAAAGAGCTGTCGAAAGCCGCCCAAGGGCCAACCCTTTGGGGCAATTTAATTTATTAAGCATTTACCGTAATTGCCAAGCACCATGGTAAATGCTCCATAGACTTCCCCTTATTTCACTTTCTCCATTTTATAAAAAGACGACTGAGGTCCAGAGAACGGGAGTGATTTGTCCTGGGCTATGTTGGGCATGAATTCTAGCATTTTACACATCTGAAGCCTAAGAGGAGGGGTGAGGGACAATGAAATCACACCGGACTCCTGTTTTGAAACTGTTTTGTTCTTGGTGTGTTTTTTGTTTTTTTGTTTGGTTTTTGGTAGAGTATCATAGACACTTTTTCCTGGGTAGTTATAGGCGGGAGTTTAAAAAGTGTGTGTAGAACGCAGAGTCCCCTGTACTTGCCACCCAGTCTAAGGGAGAGGCTGGTACGGTCCCACGCTCTCCTGGGTCTCCTTTCCCTTCTCTCTCCAGAGTAACTGTCATTCTGAATTTTGTATTTAGGAGCCTTTGCTTTTCATTATAATTTTCTTACATATGTTTCTTTTTTTAAAAAAAGATTTTATTTATTTATTCGACAGAGATAGAGACAGCCAGCGAGAGAGGGAACACAAGCAGGGGGAGTGGGAGAGGAAGAAGCAGGCTCCCAGCGGAAGAGCCTGACATGGGGCTCGATCCCAGAACGCCGGGATCACGCCCTGAGCCAAAGGCAGACGCTTAACCGCTGTGCCACCCAGGCGCCTCTTCTTACATATGTTTCTAAGCCTGAGAATTATGTTGTTTACTTTTGGCTCTTTGTGAACTTTCAATAAACAGAATCGTCCTGCCCTATTCAGGGACTTGGTTTTTTTCCCTCTCAGTAGGATGCCGTGGGTGTCCTTCCATGGCACTTGGCTCTGCCTCTGATCCCCCCGTGTTGTTGAGCGCACAGTGTCTCCGTGGGGTTGCAGGGACACCCCTCCACCCCCCACCGACCAGAGGCGGTTGTCAGAACGGTCACTTTTCCATTACACCTCACTTTTCCTCAGGACCTATCAGGCCATCCTTCTTGCCGAGGCCCAGAGAAGAGGAAGTGACCATGGCTGCTGGCCTGGCCAGTGAAGGACTTGGACTCCGTGTTCCATGCCAGTGTGCATGTGAGGGGTCCCAGGGGCAGTAAGCAGGACCTCCGAGCAAGGATGTGTAGGGGCCAGTCACCAGGTCCCAATTCAGCTGTGCCTTCTCTCAAGTCTTCTATGGCTTCTCCTTGCCTTGGCTGGACATCCAAGGTCCAGGTCACATCCCTTGTGTCCCGCTGTCTCCAAGTTCTGGGTTGGAGCAGTGTGCAGTCATACGGGGGGAAGGGAGGGAGGGAGGGAGAAAAGGATGGGTTTTCCCTGTGGTCGTAAGTCACTTCTCTTTCCTCTCTGATCCCCACCCCTCCACCCAGGTGTCTGTCCTTCACAAACTCTGTCCATCTTGCCACACTTAGAAATAGGATCTGCCCACAAATGCTTAAAAGCCTGCATTGGTGGGACATCATCTCAGACGCCATAGACGTCAAAGTGTCAAGATAATGCATTTCCAGTGGCTGCCCCAGCAGAGGTATAGACCAGGAGAGGGGCTTTGCTGGCAAAGATTTTAAGGGTTTCTCATTGAGTCCGTCCACAAACACTGATTAAGCACCTGCCAGATAACAAGCTCAGTGCTTGGGGCGCCTGGGTGGCTCAGTCGGTTGAGCATCTGACTCTTGATTACAGCTCAGGTCATGATCTCAGGGTCCTGGGATCGAGCCCCATGTCAGGTTCTGCGCTCAAGATTCTCTCTCTCCCTCTCCTTCTACCCCTCCCTCTCTCTCTCTCTCTCTCTCTAAAATAAACAAATAAGTCTCACCCACTATATTCTGTTCATGCTTCCAAGGGCTTTACACGTTTATGTTTAATCCTGAAAGCACTGTATGATGTAGGACCTATTGCACTCCACCTTTTATAGTAAGTAAATGGGAGGCACAGAGGGTTGGGAGAACTTGCTGGAAGCTCCCACAGGCTGTAAGAGGAAGATGAGCTAGTATTTACTGAAGTCCTCTTACGGGCAGGTAAGCGAGCTCTATCTCTGTGTCAGCCCTACGGTGAGCCTACCTGCTTGCTGCTGTGGCTTCCCTCCCGTGGGCGAGCAGCTGAGGACCCAGGAGGTCAAGTGGCAGCCTCAGAATCACACAGCCAATTAGTAGCCGGGCGCGGTTCCGTCATTTACGGAAGCAACAGGTACTCACTTACTGGACAGCAAGGAGCTGGAAGACAATCAGTCAGAGGCGCTGTGTCTGAAGAAGGCACAGTCTAATAACAGGTGGGCAGACAGCCAGGCAAGCAGGATACCGGGGTTGAGTACAGTCGCGGAGGGCTGCCCACACTGCCTGGAGGTGATGGAGGGCTTTCTAGAAGAGGGCTATCTGTGCTGAGACATGAAGAACCTGGAGGGAGAGGCGGGGGGCAGTCAGAGTAGTCAGAGGGAGGAGCTGAGCAAAGGCCTGATCCTAGGGGTGGGAATTTAGGAAAGCACAGGGGATGTACCAGTCATAAGAGCCGCATTTATTAGGCACCTACTGCGTGTCGGGCCCTGCACTGGACTTTATGAGGGTTCTCATCTAATCCTCACACGACCCTCCAAGGGTCCAGAGAGCTATGAATGCGCCCATTCCCCAGAGAAGCCACTGAGGCTCAAACAGGAGAGGCGACTTCCCTGGACATCCCACCATTGCTCTCTGCTGCCTCCCTGTCGAGGAAACACCTGTCACCCACCGGCTGAAGATGGGCAGCAAGAATAATACATTATTAGCCAGCCCGCATTTAATGCTGATGTGGGCCGAACAGACCTCTAAGCACTCTTTACACGTAGAAGTTTAATACCCCAAGCATTTGCTCCTTATGAGGATCATGATTATTCCCATTTTACAGATGAGAAAACAGAGGCTCAGAGAGAGAAATGGCTAGTTCAGGTCACACGGTTAGGAAGGAGCAAAACCGTGTTGTTAATCCAGGTAGGCTGGCTTGGGGTTCCCCCCCCAGACCACTCAGTGGCAGTTCAGCTGGGTCCAGATGAGTCTCCCCGAAATAGACCCGTCCTCGGCCCGGCTCCAAGCCCAACAGCAACAGAGGCAGCCCGAGGAGGTGCTCAGGCCCTTCCCCAAAGCCAAGGGGTGGGGTCCTGAGCCGGGAGAACGGACATCGCCGCGGGTGGCCCAGACCAGCTCGTAAATAGAGAATGCCATGGGGTTGTGTTGGGTGACATCATGGCTCCAATGTGGTCCCCACCTCTCCCAATGAAAGAGAAGGTACTTGACTAAGCCTTAAGGAGGGGCAGCTTCACAATTTCCCTCTCTGTGCCGCGTCTCTGTGGCCGCTGCTGAGTTAGCTCATACTGGAAAGTTCCTCCAAGCTGTCAGAAGAGTCCTGGGCCTGGTGACGCTGGCGGGGCTGATTCACAGGCAGCTGCGTCCGCGGCTTAGAATGGGCTGTGACGCTCCAAGCAGAGAGAAAAGGCCTCATTGAGCGGCTGTGGCGGGCTGGCAAGGAGACCTCGGGGTCCACCCCAGACCTCATGCCTCTCCCGAGGCTGGATTTCACGACGGCGGGGGGGGGGGGGGGGGGGGGG
>NW_024425897.1:7584927-7639688 GCF_017311325.1 Ursus maritimus
GGCGGAAGGCAAACTCACACACCTGAGCTCCTACTACCTGCCACGCTTGTCTCGCTGTATCTTCTCAAACAGCCCCACCAGAGAGCGGTTCGTTCGTTTCTCTGTCTGGCCTGTCTTTTAGCAGACAGAATGCTGAAGAATGCCTTGCGTTATGCTAAGCTTTTAAGGGATGCACAGAGGAATAAAAACACTCAAGTTTTTGCTCTCAGGGGTTCATAGTTCAGTGCGGAAACAGATACTGATTGCCAAGTGCGATGCGCGCAAAGCACACACGAACACGTGCAAAATGGGGACTCTGACAAGTACGAGGGTGGGGGCCCCTCTTGCTCCATAATTATGGTCACGAGCCCCATTTTACGGATAAGAAGACTGAAGTTCCTTGAACATAACCTTGGAAGATGTCCTATGGCATGAGCTCTCCTTCTATTTTCTACCCCTATCCTCTGCTTCTAACCTGTAGGCAGCTACTTGCAGATCCCTTCCCCCCACTCTCCCCTCTCCTGCCCCAGGGCCTTTGCATATTCTGCTGCACATCCCAGGAATGCACTTCCTCGTTCACTATACCTCCAGCCCCAGTTTGCCCAGCTAACTTGCACTCATCTTAGGCACTGCCTCCAGGAAGATCCTTGGATTTTTAGTCTGGGCTGGGGGGTTCTCTTCCCTGCATCCCCACCCCTGGCATAACCTGTGTCACTCTATTGGGATGGTCTTCCAAGATCTTGAGAGAGAAACTGTCAGGATCACTACTGCAGCCCTAGCAACCTAGTGCATTATCGTGGGTGTGCAGTAACCACTAATCCAATGGTGAAGCTAGGTCAAGTGTGCATTAAACTATGTTCCACCCTCTCGGAACAGAAGCAGAGTGGGAGAACACAGGCTTTGGAGTCAGTAAGAACAAGGTCTGTCTCCCAATTGCAACATTCAGTAACTGGAGCCCTTTGGCAAGTTGTTTCCCTCCTGAGTCCTGGTATCTTGATCTGTAAAATGAGGATAATAAGGACACCCACCCCCTAGGGTTGTGTCAGGACTAACTGAGCCAATTCACACTGGATTTAGCACATGCTCCTCTCCTTCACAAACTATAGGGATGCTTCTTAAATAAGAAGTGTGTCCATTTCGCACCTATACCCCTTTCCTGCTCCAAGTTGCCAGTACTAGTACAGTACCTGGCATATAGTGAGTGATCAGGGAATATTTGGAGAAGGGATGGATGGATGGATGGATGCATGGATGGATGGATAAGTGGATATGTGGGAATTGAGGTGGATAGATGGATGGATGACTGATCAGATGGATAGACAGATGGATGTGTGAGATATGGGATAGGCAGCTGGATGGATGGATGGGTGGATGAAAGCATGGTTAGATGGGCAGATGGTTATATGCTTGAATGGACAGATGGACGAGTAGGTGGACTGATTAATGGATGATTGGATTGGTGGATGGATGGATGGGTGGGTAGATGCTATATTTTTGCTTATTTGTTTATTTTTATTATTTAGTTATCCTGTATTACAAATCATTTTTTTTTCAATAACACTAAGATAATTGATTATGAAGTGAAAATAATATCCTGGGCTCTCAGATCCATTAATTTTTTTTCATTCATATCCATTCTCCCCATTTGTTGCTTGGAAATACACAATACCATTTTTTTAAAAGATTTTATTTATTTATTTGAGAGAGAGAGAGCAGAGAAAGGGGAAGAGGGGGAGGGAGAGGGACAAGCAGACCCTTAGATCATGACCTAAGCCAAAACCAAGAGTCAGACGCTTAACCGACTGAGTCACCAGGTGCCCCCCAATATCAGTTTAAATGCTCTGGTAAGTCCTGCAATTAAAAAAAATTTTTTGACCTCATTTATGCCAGAGTTTACTGAGTATAGTCAATGACAGATTTTCTTTTCGCTGAGCACCATTTAACATAACCTGGATCTACTCGTCTATGGCACAACCTTGTGAATATAAGTATAAAACAACTTGAGAAATTTTGTACTTGGCGATCCCTTACTTGAAGCGCTTTTATACTGGGAAAGTCAGGGTGTGTTTGTGTGTGTGTGTGTGTGTGTGTGTGTGTGTGTGTGTGTGTGTTGCAGCTATGAGTTTGAAAGCACTATACCCGGAGAAGGAAGACACTGCATGCCCACCCTGCTAGTGACGGAACTCGCTATGTGATCACAGTGCCTCACTCCTCTTCTGCTTCCCATCTGTAGATGGAAGAACACGATGAACTTGGCCTCTCAATGCCCTTCCGGTTCCAGCCTGGCGCTGTGATTCTGCCTGCTTCCCAAGGGATGCATTCGTGTATGGATCACCTACTATGTGCCTCCCTGGGCTTCCCTCACTCCGGAGATGCCTACCCCCGCCCCATTTGTCTAGACGCCAGACATGCCATAAAAGGGTAAATTGTCCACATTTACTCAATATTTTTAGATACCTTGGTGTTGTGACTTAATTTTCCAAGCTGCCCCGAGGTCCTGGCATGGGGGCAGCATGGAGTTTCCTAACACGGCCCAGCCCTGCCAGGGGCTTTCGGCTCCCAGTGCTGGCCGCTCGGGTCCCAGCTTCGCGCCCGCCCAGAGCAAACTAACCTGTTACTGTGTTTTGGCTGCAGCCATTTCCTTCTCCTGTACTAGTTCTTGCTCTGTCTCCCGGGAATCAGCCATGGTAGCTGAGCCAGCAAAATGGTCTCACCCCAGTTGTTCCCAAAACATCACAGCGACAGCATTAGGATTGCCATCCATGTACTTCCAGGGACGGCTGGGATTGGCCGAGCTCCTCTGGGATTGGGGAGTTAAGGGAGCTTGGAGAAGGTGTCTGAGTGTAGACTGAGGGTCCAGCACCTGGAAAGAGGTTTAAAAACCCTGCCTTGAGGGCTTCTGAGAAGTTCCTGTTGGTCTTTACCATCCCAACGCTCATACCAAAAGGGCTCATGCCTCAAAGACAGATCTGTCTGCAACCCTTGTGCTGGGAACAGAGCTGGAGGGATGGAACGTGGTGAACGGAGCTGGCCTCTAAAGTCCTCTCCTCGGGGACTCCCCAGGGATCTCAGCTTGCTGGGGCCTCCTCCCGAGGTGAGGGGGGCAATGAGGAAGAATGCCCAGCACACATTGTCTTATACCTACTAGGTGCTCAGTTAACACCATATTTCATTTTATCAGAGATGCCATTGGTCGTGACGTACACCATGAACTTCCATCCTGCTAACACACAAAGCAAGCTACCCTTTAAGATGAGTCATGCCATTCATTGTGAGATGAATCTCGACTTCAGAGACATTAGAATCTAAACCAGTGCATTTTGGAATCGACTGGCTGTGATACCTAATAAGCAAGAGGACGGATGAGCCAATGGCGGGAGTCTGAGGCTGACCGTTTGGTTTCTGTGGGAGTATTTCCAGACGGTGCTGCTACTTTGCTTTGTAACCTCAGGGAAGGCACGCTCCACCCCACGGTCTCAGTTTTCTCATCGTAACGTGGGCCCTGCCTCCTCTCCAGCTACCCTATAGGGCTATGGTAGAAATCAAATAGGATCAGGGCAGCAACACATCTCTGTAGGCTGCAAAGACATTTAATAGGAACCCGAGATGGTCAACCTAACGGTGAAATCCTTGTCCAAGGACTGACTGTCACGGTATTTGCTGCGTAACGTTGGACAAGTTTCTCCACCTTCCCGAGCCTCAGCCTCCCCCATCTCTCCTACAGGAACAAAGATACGCATCTCATGGGGCTGTTGGCGGTGTCAGAGGAGACCGTGTTTGCAAAGTGCTCCCCTGTGCCTTGCAGACAGCTTGGTCATTGAACAATCTGATGAATGAATGAATGAATGAATGAACGAATGAATGAATATTCTTGGGTGTGCACGGGAGAGTGAGTTCCACAAACATAAGCTTTTTGATCATTTCAGAGGCAAAATGAGAAAGAAATCACCCTGGGGTTCATGGGGCTTCTGGCCCATTTCACAGAGAAGGAAACAGGCAGGCTCTGTAAGGTCAGAAACTTGCCCAAGGCCATTCCACTCACAAATAGAGTCCAGCCGGAGCCCCTGCCTATCACTTATAGCCTTCCCCCTTCAGTCTCATAGCCTGGGGCCCGCGGCTCTCTGGCTCCCGTGAGCAGGGCCAGCTGTGGCCAGGCTGAGAGCACGCACTGTTCTCCCCAGTGCGATAGCCGTCACAGGAGGCCCCGGAGGGGGATGGGTGCGACCATACAGCCTCCAAGGCCCCAGACCCGGCCCCATTATTATTCCTCTCGGGGTAATAAATACATTTTAAGAGAAACAGATGCCAGAACAGTTGGACAGGAAGGGCCCAGGCATGGGAAGAGGAATCTGGTTTGTGAAAATCTGTCTATTTGCCAGACGGTGAGCAATATGGTGCCGCCAGCCAGGTCTGGGTCCAGCTCCAGGCGGGCTAATCGGGCCTCCTTCTGGTGTCTTGCTGGTTCTTTCGGGCTGCCGTCCTCAGGTGCTCAAAGGGGCGAACAGCTAGTATTCCTGCCCCCAAATGGGCCACGATGGTGATGGTCTTTCCTTAGCAAGTTCAGCCACTCGAGGGGGTGGGGTCTCATCTTGGGAGCCCCAGCTGCTCGTGTAGACAGCAGCAGGACGGAGAAGTCATCTCGTGACTCAGACCTGGGTCTGCAATGTGTGGCTGTCCTCATCCCTGTAGCGACCTCCCTCTCTGATGGGGCTTGTTACCTGCAAGCAGCCACCGTGATACCTGACCCCAGGAATCTACAAGAAAGAACATCCTCGCTGCCTTTACAGCCTGGTGAGAATCTCTTTCACACTCCCTGCAGGACCCCAGGTGGAAGAAATAAATGTTGCTTTATTTGCAAAAGATGACCCGGCAGCTGCAGGTGCAGGGGCCAGCAACAGTGAGACAGAGATGCCCAGAGCAGACGTCTATCCACCAGGATCCACACCGCTACACCCGTTTCTTGGCCTGAGCTCACAAATCTTGCCAATTGCTGACAGGAGGGCAAGGCCTGCAGGCAGAGGCCAGGGAACAGAATGCTCCATGTGTGGCCTGGCTTTTTGTCCTCGTAGCCATTATAGCCAGGAAGAAGTGATGGACCCATTTTGCAGATGGGAAAGTGGAGGCCTCCAAGGGACAGTGACTTCTCCAAAGTCATGCAGCTCAGCGGAATTGGCACTGGGTGGGGCCCACAGGGTTGCCTGACTCTGATCTCTCTTCTTTCTACCCACCCAGCTGTCCCCCTAGGAATAGAGCTGCTTCCATTCTCCCAAAACACTGGAGGGAGATGAAGATACTCCACAGTCTCCCTTGTCTTCCCCGTGGCCATGGTCAGTGTGGGGCATTCGTGTGGCGTGGGGAGAACGAATACCAAAAACGTTTCTGTCTTCCACTGATGATGTGCTGTCCAGCTCCCGGCGCTGACCTGCTGAGCCGAGGGTGATTAATGATAAAACAGGCTTTCCTCCAACAGCCCTGACTCCAAGTAGTCTTTGTCCCTGCCCCGCAAAAGGGAACAATGAGTCCCGGAAATTCAAGAATTCTGCATCCAAATTGTGTTTCTCCAAGAACTCCTTGCTCCCAGAAATAGTATGAAAACATTGTTGTGTGGTTGTGTAAATTGAATGTATTTTTTGGTGGGGGAGGACTGTTCTAAAGCAGTCATGCCGAAAGGCTCACTGCCTACCCGCGGTTGAGAATTTAAGAGATTCCAGGCTCTGCACTGAGCACCCTACACCCCTAGGAGGTGGCTGCCCGCGTGACCGTGTCATGGTGACGATAAGGGACGTACAATTAGAAAGGAGCAGAGCGGGATTCAATTCAGGCTTCTTGTCTATGTGCCAGGTCCCGGGTGGCTTCATGGAACGCCCATGGCCCCTCCTACAGCTTGGAGAGGCGGGAAAGCCGAGAACGTATTTCTGGACTTCCTCACAGCTGGAGTTCTGGATGCGGATCCGTCCCTGCCCATGGGAGGCACCGATGTGGGATTTGGGAAGGTGATGGGCAGTCCCGCTCTTATGGCTCGTGGCTGCTGCTGTTGGCAAGTATGATGGTGTAAATGCGAGGCTTTCCTGCAGCAGAGACCCCACTTCATGCTCCTGCATCCTGGGTCCCCAGAGGCAGTGCACTCGTAGCAACTTCTGGATTCCAGCGTAATTCCCACAGTAGCTGTCCAGGTGCCTCGGTTCTGTCTTCTGGGAGTTACTCCAAGAGGTTCAACCTAGAATGTGCTCCTTCCATCCTTCTAATTTTTCTCTATGCACCTCACTCCCGTGTTAAATCACAACCTGCTGAAAATACCTAGACTCGATTTTGCTTTTTTGCGTAAAACCTAGACTGGTATGCTGTGTGACAACGAGGACACCTATTCCGGGTCCCAAGCCTCATTCCCTCATCTGTGCTACCTACAGGGTCACAGAGGCGCTGTGATGGAGAAGCAGAAGTAAAGGGGCTTTCCTGCCATAAAATGTTGCACAGAAATTGTGGCTCAACGGAAACGTACTCTCTCTGAAAGGGAGCAGGGGGCGTGGTCTCTCTGCTAACTGACCGCACCCACCCTTCCTTCTCAAACCCGGTACAGAACCCGGTACGCGATCAGCTTGCCAGGACTTGGAGAGCAGCTGGGGAAGGGAGCAAGGGTGGGGTCTGGCTTGCAGCTCATGTCCGCTCATGAGCCCCCCACCCATAACTACATCGCCTGATCATCTCACCTGGGACTCTTGCTATAGACAGCACGCTGGAATCCTTGTCTTTCTATCAGTAGGGCATGATGGCAGGAGGGTCCAGGAACACGTTCTGCCCTCCCTTTTCTTGAGACGTTGCCACCTCCAGAAGTTGATCAAGGCCCTCTGGGGTCTTACTTGCTTAAGAGAGAAATAGGTCTGAGGCGGACAGCTTTGAGAAGGGAACCAGATATCTGCCAACGTACATCGGCCACTGTCAGCTCACACTTTTGTGTGCAGAGAAGCTAGCTGGAGCTAGGTACCACTGAGAGGGTGTGGAGGCCAGTGGGTTCATTCCATCGTTCACTCAACATTTTTTGACCGCCTATGATGTGCCAGGGGCTGTGCTTGCGCTAAGAATTCTTCGGTATAAAAAGCGGGTGCAGTCCTTGCCCTCGTCGGGCTGATAGTCTTTCAGGGGAGAGGGAAGTGGACAGGCCTTTATGCATGACAGTGATTAGTGCCCAATTAAAGAAAGCAGAAGGAGCAATGGGAGCCCAGGAAAGCCGTCTGAACCAGCTAGGCGCAATCAGTGAAGGCTGCCTGGAGAAGGTGACATCTCAGCTGAGACTTGAAGCACATATAGGAATTCTTCATGCGAAAGGGGACAATGGAGCAGCGATGGGGGACATTGTTCTTAGAGAAAAAGCTTAAGGGAAGACTGCAAATGAGTCTGTTTTAGCATTCAGCCTTGTTCGGTGGGGCTGAGTAAGGAGTGAGGGAGAGAATGGCTGGGCCAGACCACAGAGCACCACAGAGATGGGGGTAAGTAGTGTAGCTTTGTTATGAGGACACTGAGAAACCACGGGAGGGTTGGAGGCACGGGAAGGTGCTTCAGTTATCTGTACATAGCATCAGCAGTGGCCCCCGAATCTATAGGCTTAAAACAACACTCACTTTTGTATCATCTCTCACCATTCTGGGGGTTGACTGGGCTTAGCCAGGTAACTCTTGGATGAACGCCAGGGTTAGAGATTTTGTTGTTGTTGTTGCTGTTGTTGTTGTTTGTTTGTTTTGGGTTTTGTTTGTTTGTTTGTTTTTTGGTGTGTGTTTCTTTGGTATGTGGTGTCCTTTGGTTAAAACAAGCCAGTCAGTGAGCATGGAGCAGCACCTAATTCCTCATCTCAACATCATCTCCTATAGATGAGAGACCCAGGCAATCAATGAGCCGCTGACGAACAGCTCGGTGTGCTCAGGGTTGTGCTCGTCGCTGGATGAGATGCAAACATCCCCTTCTTTATTTAACAGATATTTACCATGGCCCAGACCTGTGCTGTGTCTTGAACCTACTGAACATCTCTCTTTGCCTCCCTGAAGCTTTTACTCCAGAACGATCGTACGAATAGGTCCCACCCCAGGAGCAAGTTCATTTAGAGAAAGCAAAGGCAAATGTAGGTAAGGCCATCGGGAAAATGTAAAGTTCTGGATTGTATGATGTTGGCCAGGGTGCCTGAAGACTTTAACACATGTTGGAGGCCTCAAAGATGAAGCCAAGGTTTGGAATCTGGGGACCTGGAGAGTGATGGTGCCCCTGACAGGGCAGTGTGCACTGGGGACATCCAACGTGATATCTAAGAAGAGATAAGGAGGTCTGTTCTTTTTTTTTTTTTTCTTTTTCAGTTTTATTTATTTGTTTGACAGAGAGAGCACAGTAGACAGAGTGGCAGGCAGAGGGAGAGGGAGAAGCAGGCTCCCCGGGAGCAGGGAGCCCGATGTGAGGCTTGATCCCAGGACCCTGCGATCAAGACCTGAGCCCAAGGCAGATACTCAACTGACTGAGCAACCCAGGCGTCCTTAAGGAGGTCTGTTCTAAACATCTCGAGTTTGGCTGATGCCCGGCAGTTGACAAGTGGACTACGAAGTGGCCCTCCAAGCAGGCCTGGAGTTGAGAGGTTTGAAGTTGGGCACGGTGGGAGTCACCTTGGAGAATTTTTAACTCACCTTTGGATGCTGTTGACTGGGAGCTCCGCTTGAGTTCTCGGTTAGAACACCGACACATGCATCATATATTCAGCTTCTTGACACGATCTGGGCCTCATCGCCCTGGGGTAGACAGATACCGAGGGCCAGTGTCCCCTTTGACAGCCTAGCTTCAGATATCACGTTATGTCGTCTGCACAAACACCCACCGCGCTGCTCCACGGGAGGAATGCCGACATCGTGTCATCAGGAAGACGCGGGCGTGGGAGAGCTTGCTGCAGTCAACTTCGAAAATGCATCAGCCGTAAATGGCATAATCAGACTTGCAGGAAAATTTCTTTCCTGGAAGTTGAGCTGCTGGAGAGTCAGAGTGGAGGCAGGGAGGCCAGTCTGGAGGCTGCTGTGGCGTCTACGGGAGAGATGAGGCCGTCCAGACCACATGACAGTGGCAGAGGGATGGAAAGAAAAGGTGATAAGAGTCTGTATCCAAAACCCAGTGGTTATCTTCAAGATCATAAAAATACCTCTCAACTTCCATTTCTAAGGACGTCCACTTTCTGGGGCAAACACAAATATGTGAATTAAAATCTCTCTCTTCCAATCAAATCAATCTTAGATTTCAAAGCTGGAGGGAACCTTGGGAAATGTGGGGTCTATGTTCTCCCTTGAAAAGATTGGAGGGCTGAGGTCTGAAGAGGGTTAGGGGGTTAACCCGGGTCAGACAAGGAGGGAGGATGAAGCAGGACCCCTCACTCCTGCCTAGGGTTCTTTTACTAGCCTGTGTTTCAGTGTAAAAGTCCAGTATGGTCAGTTCAGCTGTAACACTTGCTCTGAAACCACGAGTTTGTTCCATCACGATTGATCTATCAGGAAACAATTTGGGCGTGACGCTGATTCTGTTCTTTGCATGTGCACGATTTCATTCATGAGAAATACCAGGTACATGCAGGAAACTGTGTCCAGTTGAACCCATTCAGCTTCAGACGACCTTCCTTCCATCTGTCACATAACCCAAGACACCCCTCCGATACCTCCTTCCGCAGCAGACCTCGGGTCTTGGTGAAGGTACAGTGCTGGGTTTATTGTGTTATCCCAGGATGTCTAACCTATCTACCAGGCATAAAACCATGCTACGGATTTTACTAGGCTCCTCTCTCTCTCTCTCTCTTTTTATGTGTTCCCGGCAAATGTTTTGAGCTCTGTACCCTGACCCCATTTCCCCACAAGCTCTGTGATTTTTACAGAGTGATTTTGCATAGCATACAGTGATGTCTAACGATACCTACGTTGCATTATAGAGGAACGGACCATGTGGCCTGCTTGGCACGATAGTAGCCAGAAAAGCGCACGACTGCATCAGGATTTACTCACAGAGCCCCGTGAGTAATGAGGCGCATTATCCCGATGATGGGCAACAATGAATTTGCCCGTTTTATCACATCAGTAAGCCAACCTCCCATAGCGCTTCCGAGGGAAGCCTTGGTGTGCGTATTAAGGAAATACTCTCTCTGGCTCTGTAGGGCTGACCTAGATCCCAAAGGTCAAGGCTGCAAGGAGACCTCTTCAGCTCTAACAAATCACAGCCTTCCAAAAAGCAAAGGGGCAAGTATGTAAGGTAGTAAGCCTCCTGTCACGAGAGGCATACAAGCAGACTGGCCATACACCCAGTTGGTGGGGATGTTGTTAAGAGGATTTGTGCTTTGGGGAGGATTGAACTAAGTTATGATTTCCAAGCCCACAGACCTGTGTGTGTGTTTTTAAGCAGACTATTTTTTAGATCAGTTTTAAGTTCCTGGCAAGCTGGAGCGCAAAGTACAGAGAGTTCCCACATACCCCTGCCTGTAGGCACAGCCTTCCCCACCATCAGCATGCATGGCGGCATGGTGCATTGTTACAACCCATGGGTCTACACTGACATGTCACTGTCCCCCAAAGTCCATAGTTCACAACAGGACTCACTCTTGGTGTTGTACGTCCTGTGGGTTTTGACAAATGTGTGATCACCTGTGTCTACCATCATATAACACAGAATAATTTCACTGCCCTAAAAATCCCTTCTGCTCCTGCTGAGCATTTTTAATTTTTTTTTTAAAGTAGGTTCCACACCCAATGTGGGACTTGAACTCACGACCTTTAGATCAGGCATCACCTGCTCTACAGACTGAACCAGCCAGGCGCCCCCGCACTGAGGATTTTTAAAGTAAGGATTTTGGGATCCCACTTCAGACCTATGAAACCTTAAAGATAGAATCCAGGAATCTGCATCTTAATACCCCTCCCCCACCCTACCTCCATACACAGGGTAAACGTAGGCAGCCAACCTAGCCCTGGTCTGTGTACAGAAACTTCTGGATGATAAAATCATTAAGGCCTCTTCTTTTAAAATTGTATGGTGCTCTGCCTTCGACTGGAAACCCACTCCCAGGTGACTTTAGGAAAAACCAAGCAGGTTTCTCTGGACTCCAGAGGCCTCCTGTGAGTGACCAGGGTTGAGAAAAGATCCCCCTCCCTCTATGTGGCTTTTCTGCCCACCACGTGGGGACCTGGGCTCTTGGACAGCCACCCTTCCTCAGGAAACACTCTGCAGAACCCTTCCAGGAGAAAAGGTGGTGTGTGATGGCCCAAGTTTGGAAACATACAAACAGAATAAATAAATAAAGGGAAAGGGTAAACACACACATACACACACACACACACACACACACACACACACAGAGAAATATATTTTCTGGAGTTAGGATCTTCTATCTTTGCTCTAATAATCGAGATTCCTGAAATAGGTGTAACAATTTCCTTTACAAAGAAGAGAGCACATTTTATGCATTAGTGTATGTGATTCTTACTGTGTGTAAGTGGAAAAAAATACCGATTGGATTAAGGATTGAAGATCCTCATGTATTTAAGGTAAGCTCCTTGCAGGCCAGATGATTTTATTATTTGTCTGTGCACCTGCAGAATGTGCCGGGCTCAGGAAATGGCACAGTGAGTGTCTGCTGAAACGGATGGAGGAATGAATGAATGAAATAATTTAAATGATAAATCAGAGAAAGCCCTTAATGACATATTCTTATCATGAGCCCTGGACCAGGGGTCATGAGTATGGATTATTAATCCAGCTTTACCTTTTACCTGCTGTCAAACACTGGGCCAATGTCATTCCCTCTCTAGACCTCAATGTCCCCATCTGTAAAAAAGGATCTGCCCAATTCAGGCATTTTAT
This sequence comes from Ursus maritimus, assembly GCF_017311325.1. Lineage (NCBI taxonomy): Eukaryota > Metazoa > Chordata > Mammalia > Carnivora > Ursidae > Ursus > Ursus maritimus. The sequence continues at coordinate 7,596,766 of NW_024425897.1, forward strand.
GAAATGTATGAGAATTTGGCTCTGGTTAGGAAAAAAAAAAAAAGTGGTGTGTTCACACAGTGAGATATTACACACTCACAAGAATGGCTAACATCAAAATACTGACAACACCAAATATCGACAAGGACACGGAGCACCCGGAACTCTCATGCTTTGCTGGTGGGAATGCAAAACGGTATGATTACTTTGGAAAAAAAAATCTTACCACGTTTCTAGTAAAACTCAATATATCCCTACCTTAGGATCCAGAAACTCCACCCTAAAGGGTTTGTGTAGAGAAATAAAATATGTTCCCCCAAAATGGACTTGTGTAGAATGTTCATAGGAGTTCTATTTATAGCAAAACTAGACCCATGGCCATCAAAAGGAGAATGGATGAACGAATTATGGTATGTCCACGCATTGGCATCCAATGCAACAGTAAAAGGGACGAGACTCCTGATATATGTAACAATATGGGTCAGTTTCCACGACTTTGTATGGATTGAGAGAAGCCAGGCACCAAAGAACACAAATTGCACGATTCCACTTATATGAAGTTCTAGAACAAACAAAATTAACTGGTGGTGGGCAACAATCAAAGCAGTGCTTGCCTCTGGGGGCGGCGACAAGGATGGACAGAAAAGGGACACATGGGAACTTTCTGGGCAATGAAGGATGTGGCTTACATAGGTGGCTGCATTTGACAAAACTCAGTGTCCATGCACATATGATTTATGCCTTTAGATTCATTCATATACTTTTTTTTAACCTAAAAACTGCAAACAAATATTGATATTGCATTTCTAAAATGTTTGCTTGAGTTGCATCAAAAAATAGGATAGACTGATGGATGGACAGACATGCTAAAACAAGCATACAAATGCTGATGGTAGATTCCAGGCAGGCAACCTAAACTTTCTAAAACATTTCAGACTTTTCATAAAGTTTTACTAAAAGTTTGTTATAAACTTCTCTCAACTTTTCTGCCTTTGCATTTTTTTTTTACAATAAAATATTGGTAAAAAAGGAGGATCTGAAACCCATTTAAAAGTTTAGGACAGGGGCGCCTGGGTGGCTCAGTTGGTTAAGCGTCTGACTGGATTTCAGCTCAGGTCTTCATCTGAGGGTCGTGAGTTCAAGCCCCCTCTTCGACTCCACGCCAAAAGAAATCAACAAAAAAATAGAAATTTACTACAAAATCCATTGGCTTCACCACTTTGATTCTTTTCAGAAGAATGATATGAAAAATGAATTAATTTTAGGAATTCGTAAGGTATAATAGGGAGTCATCTCCTACATATGCTTTTCTGTTGCTGAACTCAGGGAGAAAAAGATCATGCAAACCCGAGTAAATTATTTTCTTATTTCTATATGATTAGTAATCAGTAAAGATCCCCTGGGACTCACAGCACCGACTACCAACACAGGCTCCTTTCAGATGTAGCCGACATTTATTGAGCTAGACCATGTACGCAGTGTGCTCCGTGGTTTCTTCGGTTCAACTTCAACACGATTCAACAGAGAGTAGACATCTCTGCGACCATTTTACAGACCTTGAACCAAACTCAGAGGTGTTCAGATGTGCATCGGAGGTCACAGAGCCATGGAGATGGTCTCTAGGGACTATAATTTCTCTCTTCCCAAAATATGTGCCCGCTTTCCCTCTCTTAAGGTAAAAACCCTTATTACGTAACCACTGCCACCCCTTTGGGTGCAGCAATCGGGCTAAAGGCTGGTCACATGACCGAGACAAGTCAGAGGACTTCCCTGGGATTGTCTAAGCTGGGGGGCATAGAAGTATATCTGTTCTTTCTTCTACATCTCAGGCTCTAAGCTCCAAGGCTTGAAGATATTGAAGGTCATGAGTTCTTGACGTAGAGAATACCCGGTGCCAGGAACTCTACACAGATTACTCAAATTTCACAGCCACCCGGGGAGATGAGAATTTTACTTTCCCCATCTTAATGAGGAGAATGACATTCAGAGAGGCTAACTCGATTTTCCATGGGAGCACAGCTAGTGAGGGAAAGATTCAAACCTAGACTTAGTTACCCTACCATTTGCCCAGAGAACTCTCCATGGGCTGCTGAGGTCTGTCTGGAGCTCACAAGCCCTCTCCCACCTGGAACCGCACTGGTCAGAGCTGTTCACGACCCTCAACCCAGACCCCCAAATTCACACTGCCATGCAATTGCTAACCTGCCAGGAACTGGAACATTCCTGAAGGAGTTACCTGGTCCTTCTGTAATTTCTGTGCAGACAGATTATCTTCTGGCATAAATAAGACACAGAGCTCAAGATCTGACTGGGGCTATTCTCCAGGCATGGAAGATCCCCTCTCAGTTCTGGGGGCATCCCCCCCTCCCCATGGCAGCCTCCTGATGTCCATCACTCACAGTGACCTGGAGGCAAAAGACATAACTGATATTTGTTTTGGGAGCTGAACTCCTAGATCAGAACCCAAGCTAGACCAGCTTCTCCTAGTTGATCCTTAGGGGTAGATAATCAGGGTCCCATGTTACAGATGAGGAAACCGAGATCAGAAAAGAACTCATCTCGATGAACTCTTTACTCTGTGTAAGACCCGGGGCTGGGCTCTCTACGTAATTGACACATTCCCTTGCCGTAACAGCCCCGTGCCCATCATTCCCATTTTATGGATGACAAAACAGGTTTGGGGAGGGAAGTAATTCCCAGGATTCGAACCTATGACTCTAAAGTCTGTACGTTTGATGCCACGTTCACCTTCGGAGGCGTGCCTCTGCTGGCCCAGATGAGGGAATGGACTGGGGCTGAGGCCTTTCGGACCCGCAGGGCATGAACTCCAATCTCTTATTGATATCTCAAAATCCAAAAATTTTTAAAAAGGCTTAGAAATTCTGTGCTGCCTTCAGAAAAGAAAAAAAAAAGAAAGAAAGAAAGAAAGAAAGAAAGAAAGAAAGAAAGAAAGAAAGAAAAAGAGAGGAGTTGGTCTGTCTCCCCTGCTGCCCAGCCAGCTGTTAAAAAGCCCATCCAGGCACCCACAAGCATGAGCGTGGGGCTTCTTGGCACCTCCGTCGGCTGGGACGGGGCCACTGCAGGCCACGTGGGGCTGATAGTATTACCGAGCTGGGAGTGCGGGGGACAGAGGAGGGAAAGACTGAGAAAGGACTTTTGCCAGCTCTCCACACCGTTCTGCCCCACTGAGTCTTACTGCATGGAAAGTGCCAGATCAGATTAGAGCCACCAGTTGCCACATTATCCTGTCTTGACTTCGCTAACGCTCATTAAGCTCCGAAAATCCCTTTTACGGTGTTTAGGTCTCCTCCAGAGGAGTTTGCCGTGTAAATATTATTCCATCATTAAATCCTGCTGCAAGGCCGCCGTCAACAAGTGGGACCCGCCGAGGTTCTGGCGAGGGGGGCCGCGCGACGCCTGTGAAGTGTAGCCAAGGGGCTCCGCCAAGAAGCCAGTGCATGTGATAAAACCCCCCGCTCGCCCGCCCAGGCCTCCTGCCACTTGGGCCTGCTCCACGGGCCGGGCTCTGGGGCGCGATTTGGGCCAGGGATCAAACACGCCGTGGGGAGCCACTTGGACCGGAGACCTGCCTCGGACAGCTGGCACTCACGCTGAACCCACTTCATGTGGGGTGAGGGGGGGGCTTTCGGGCTGGCAGTCCTCTTGGCTGAGGCTGGGGCCTGCACCCCACGTCTCCCACCTTGGCAGCAGACGTGGGCATCGCTCTCTCGAGAGGTGACTTTCCCGGCTGGCCGGTGGCATCTTGGCCTTCGCTGTCCCTTTTGTCTGCACACCGAGCCCCTTTCTGTATTAATGTGTGTCTTTGGAGGAGGGAAAGCGCTCGACAATGAGCCATTGATTATTGTGTTTGGATCACCCGTCTGACCCCGCGGAGGCTGCCGCGGCCGGCGTGAGGGGGTCACTGCTTTTCAATTTTCTTGCTCTCCCTTTAAAAAAAAATTAATTGATGTGTCTTCTTTAAGCTGATTTGCAGGTTGCACTCCGGGTTTACGGTGATGGTTGACGGAGGGTTTGAATGCGGAACTGCAAGGCACAGGTCCTGGCCTGGTGTCAGGTGGGCCGTGGCTGAGCCACAGATGATCTTGGAACGCCCGACTCTGTGCCAAGGGCCGCTCTAGGTGCTGAGGACTCAGCAGTGAGCCAGACGGGTGCGGTCCCTGCCTCGTGTGGCTCACAGCCTAATGCTCTGGCACTGTGGAATCCAAACTCTGGATCTCAAACGACAGGACACTACGGGTCGTTGGAATCCCGGGTCAGTCATTTTTGCAGCTGTGTGATGCTGAGATAATCCCTTTCCCTGCTGAGACTCAATTTTCACATCTGTGAAATGGGCCTCTCATAATATCTGCTACATGGAGCTGTTGAAAAGGTATGTTCATCCACACATGGGTGTGCCTGACATATGGTTATTGAGCACCTCCTGTGTGCTGGGTGTTAAGGACATTTAGAGGTCAAAGAGACCCAGCGCCTCCCTCAAATGCGTCATAGTCCACTAACAGGTCCATTTGATGGCCCGTGGTCAGTGCTGGGCAGGGCAACTCAGAGACCCCATGGAAGCCTCAACGTCGGGGTTTTAAGGTAGCTTGACTGGGGGACAGGTGACAAAGACCTCCTTAGAGCAGGGGTCAGTGAACTACACCCCCCACACCCCCAGGCCAAATCCGGTCCACAGCCTGCTTCCCTGCTTGGGGACTAAGAATAGCTTTTCCATTTTTAACATGATTTATTAAAAAGTCAAAATAATATTTCATACCATGTGAAAATGATATGAAATTCAAATGTCAGCGTCCACTGATAGAGCTGGATTGAAATACAGCCGTGTCCTTGGTGCGCAGATCGCCTACGGCCACTTCCTTGCCCCGACGGCAGATTTGAGTCCAGTCCCGGCAACAGAGACCAGGTGTCACCCAAAGCCTAAGATATTTACCAGCCGCCGTCTCAAGGAAGTGAGGTCTGAGCCCAGAACTGAAGGGTGTGCAGAATTGATCCGCTGGGATGGTGGGAAGGGGCAAGGAGAGGTCTGCTTTGCAGGTTAGAGAAAAAGCCCGACATCTTCAAGGATGACGCCTAGACTGTACAGTGAGCCACAGAACGTCATACCTGCTTGAGGGAGTATGGGGAATAGTGGAGGACAGGGCCATCGACAGTCTGGTTAGACAAAGTACAATGCAAGTACTAAGACTCATTGATCTCATCGATGAAGTGCCTATTGGGACCGCCGTAGTGCCCTTAATGGTCCTCCCAACGAACCCGTGTGTTGAGATCATTAACCTGCTTCATAGGTGAGGAATCAGGAGCCCAGAGAGGTGAAGACACCTAGACAAGGTCACACAGCAAAATACAGATCAAAACTCCAGGCTGCCTTACTCTCAAACCCCTGCTCCAAACTCATGCTAATAAACCCAGGCATTTGATTGCCCATAGTTTGTAATGTTATAAGCTACGCATTGATTAAAAAAAAAAACAAAGAAAAACATCCAAAATGAAACTGTGTAGGATCCAAAGCAGGATTTGTGTAGCCATTTCCCTCCCCCCGCCACATACACATCCTAGATGTTGTTTTTCCAGTCCTCATCCCTGCCCCGCCCCCAACCCAGGCTCCTCTGAAATCCAGGCACATCGCTGAGAAGGAGAAAGGGGGGGAAGGCTGGGCTTCCCCGAAACAGCTAGCAGAGGCGCACTCTCTGAAATGGGTGGGGAGACGTGTCCCCAAGGCGCAGCAGAGTTGGCAGCCTCGGCTCCCAGCAGCTGTTGGCTGGGCGCAGAATAAACACAAGTGGATGGATGAGTTCAGGCTGGGAAGCCTCCTGGCCTCGCGGGCTTCAGGCAAAACCGAGCGGCTCTGGGTGGCAGCCCTGCCAGCTGATGGGAAGTGACTCGGGCTCAGGGCGTGTGCTTTTGGCTGCTTGGTGCAGGCCTGCGCAGCACCGGAGTGGTGGTGAGCGAGCGGGGCTCTGGAGGTGGGAAATCCTGGCACCTGCTGTCTGTGTGTCCTTGGGCAAGACTGTTCATCCATGGGAGCCTCTGTGTCACGATCTGTAAGTAGAGATCATGGTACCACCTTTGGGGACAGTAGCACAGGGACACTGCGTGACACCACCCAGAGTGCTCTTCAAGGAAGACCTCCTGGCCACAGTGGCTGGAAGGGTTGCCATCCACAGACAGCCTCAACTCTGCTCAGGGACAGCCCCGCTCCAGAAACCCAGCTCCCCAAGGTCACGTCCAACGACTGATGGCCTCAGGGTGTCCGGGCCTGCACGACTCTGAAGGGCCAGTCTAGCTCTGGGGCTGCCCGAGGAGCCGACCCGGGCTACTGCCCTGTCTGCATCCAGGTTCAACTCCTCCCTCCACCCACTTTCCCTCTTCCCTCCCCAAACAGGTGCCGTCGCAATGATGCTTGCTCATAAATGGTACGCATGCTCAATCCCATCCCACTCGGCAGCCTGGGCACCCGACTTGGGACTACTTGCTTGAGAAATTATATTTGGAAAGCATCCACGGTACAGTGGGCGTTTAGCATGTGTAAACAAGCAAAGGGAACTGCAGAAAGAACCTCCTTCGAAGTGTCCAAATTCCTCTCGATTTCAAAGAGAGCAAAGTAAATCAGCAGAGCCTATTGTCTTCTGCAGCACCGTTGGTGTCGAGAGGGACATTTGCTCTGCCCGAGCCGTCACATACTGAAGCCCAGCCACACACAGGGGGCACGCACAAACAACCAAAGAGAGAGAGCATCGTCCCCATTTGACAGATGTGAAGACTGAGGTCAGGAGAAATACAGTGATGTATCGACAACTCGACAGAGTACCCCATGTGGCCATTTACTCACCCACTCTGAAAATATTGAGTTCTGGGCACTGGGGGTCCTCTCACAAAGCTCAGAGCAAAGGAGGGAGACCCAGGATGAGCCAAGCAATGATTGTAACACATGCCAGAGACAGCGATGATTGACAAGAGCAGGGTGTGTTTGGGGGTGTCATGGGAGGACGTGAGCAGCCGGGAGAGTAACAGAGCAGGACTGCAGCCCAAATCTTCAACTCTGCACCTGTGGCTGCCCAGCAAACCTCCAATTCAAGGGAAGCAAAGTGGAGAGGCCGAGTTCTGAGCCGCTCCCCATCTCTCCCCAACTGCGTGCTTAAGAGTGAGCCGAAAGGCTCCAAGGGTGCCCACCCTCTCTGCAATGAGGAACCCAAATTCCTTCCCCCGGTGTTCCCTCCTGCAATCCAAGGCTGAGCAAAACCAGTTGCCCCCAAAGCACGATGACCAAGTTTGGAAGAGACTTGGGGTCCTCTCTTCCATCTGCGTGTCTCCTGGCGAGTTGTCAGCCTCTCCTTCAGAGAATCAGAACCAAGGTCAAGGTCATCTTTCTGAATTGTTCTCTCTCTCTCTCTCTCTCTCTCTCTCTCTCTCTCATAGGCTGAAGGGTCTGTCTCTTGCAGAGGCTCTGTCCTGCGCTCAGGCACCCCACCTGGGGCTTTTCCTGGCTGCACCGAGGAACTCTCCCAGCCTGGGGAGGCATCCATGAGGGTCACAGCTCAGGGTCAGCTACTGGACTTCAGAAAAGGGCCAACTCAGAGGGAGACAGAGCCAGAGAGAGGACCCTCAGAGCCACGCATGTGCAGTGGTGGGTGCATTGGAAACAGTAGCCCCAGCTTCGAAGTCAGAGCCTTGGCGAGCTCTCCCAAAGGACCCCAGGCACGTTGAGCTTGCTTGCCTGGCAGCACAACTCCCAGAGAGCCTCGCTCTACAACCTCTGAGCCCCGCACTCCACGGGAGCATCCCAGGCTGCTCTGCTCCCCAGTCCCTCCCCATTGTTCCTTCTTTCTAGAATGCCACTCCTCCCGAGGGCTAGCACCAACACATTCTTCCAGTCTTGGCTCAGATGACACCTCCTTCGAGATGTATTACTGGCCAGCCCTGGGTTTTGGTGTCCCCCCGCCCCCGTCGACTTTTCTCCATGCCAGAGAGCTCATCACAGTGAATTATAATGATGGGTTGACCTGTTTCCCTTCCTCATCAGTCTTTGAGGCAACTGAGGCAGGGACCACCAGGTTTTACTCATCCTGGGATCACCATGAGTTTAGCTCAGGGCCTGGCACATTGCCAGACTCCAGGGGGACTTCCCCTGTCTCTCCGTCCCTTGCCTTCATTCTTAGGTCCTCCCTAAGAGTTCGTTTGATGAACAATTATGCATGCTGGGTAGAGGGGCTTTCATACATGCTCACTGAATGAATAAATGAATGAGTGAGCAAATGAAATGCATCAGTGAGTCAGTCTCCGGGTGCAGCCTGGCATCTCTGACTTGCTGTGTGGCTCTGGGGAACCAGCTCCCTCTCTCTGATCCCCGTTTCTCTCTATCAGAAAAGTGGAACCAACCACAGGCCGTCGCTCATGGCAGGGTGAGGGTTACGTGAACCACTGCCTATAAAGCCTTCAGCAAATTCAGGCTCCCCTTGGCTTCCTTATGGCCCCGGCCTGAGTCGTGCCCACCACTCGGGAGTGTGCGAGATGTCACGGCTTTGCATTTTCTACAAATCAATTTGATTTCTATTCCCAGCCCCCATCCCACTGGGCGGGAGGAAAACGTGACTTTGGACAGATATTCTGAAAGCCCAGCCCCAGCACACCCCAGGAAGCTGTGACCCCTGTTCAGCCCTTCGTTCAGCCTCCACTTGCCCCCAAATGACAACCCCAGAGCTAGTGACCGGCTCGAACGAAAAGCAGTAGGCCGAAAAGATGGAACACCGCCCGAGAACAAAATACACACATGCACCTGCCAATTCAGATTCAAGACATCCACATGCCTGTTTGATCTGGCCTTGCCTTCAACCACCGAATAGGGGTGTTTTATTGGGTGAACACGGTGAAAGGAGAATTTTTAAATAAAGGTAACATCGCAACTCCAGTGCAATTATAGAATAAATGTGTGTCAAAGGTTGTATGTAACTCACTCATTAATGAGGGAGCAAAACTGATGGCACAACCAATTCAAAGCAGATTTCAGACAACGCACACATACACACACACACACACACACACACACAGAGGCAATCGGAAATGCTGGGATTCATTACAAGTAGGTGCAAAATTAGTCGATAACTTTAGGGCAATAATCAATCGCATTCCACTGGACAAAATTCATTTGCATTTCTACGGCATGAATCATTTGTATTACTACCAGGTTTTTTTTTTTTTTTTTTTTTTAACTTAGAGTTACGATGTCCCACCAAGACAAAGAAAGGCATAAAAGCCTGGAGGTCGTGCTAAGACACAACCAGCAGTCTTTTATGTACTTTTTTTTTTTTCTTCTGTCAACATTGTTTGCAAGGTTTCCTGACAGTACAATCCTGCCACCGCCATCCCCGAAAAGAGGAGAGAGGCTGTTTTGTGTCTTCCAAGCCTCGGTTTCTTAATCTGCAAAATGGGTATGATAAGAGCCCTTGACAGCGCAGGGTCAGGTCAGGAGCCCCCGCTGTGACACGAATGCAACAGAAGCAGTGAAATCATGACAGGAACAGATTTCCCAAACCCCAATCATCGATGTGTCCCTCTTTCCTGATGTTGGTCCCATCTATCTTGTGCCTTTTAAGAGTTACTATTTCCTTTACAACGATTTTGATTTGATTAAGAACCAGGAAATCAGAGGACGAGGTGCTGGTTCTATATGATTTTTTTCTAACACGTATGAAAATAGACGTCTAGCCATTGATATAAGAGAAGTAAGTTCATCCGCGTACCAACTAATCCAGGGTTTTGTGGGAAACGCTGGAACAGGAGAGCAGGGGGGAGAAATTAAATGGTAGCCGTACACACGTTTAGATACACTCATACACATCACCGACACCAGCCCTGTCCAAGGTGGTGCCTGGAGGACGTGTCACCATGGGGGCCATGAGAGGCAGGTCCCTGTGCCTCCGTGCAGCCCTCCCCCTGACCCCTCAAATCCCCCCTCGCCTTGCTCCGTGCCTTCCTGCCTCCCTGCCTTAGGCAGCCCCCACGGGGCAGGCCCCTCCTGTGATTCATTCTGCTGGAATGTGGGAGTTCTCCCGTTGCTGCTCCCGACTAAAGCCCTTTAATTCCCCTTTGGGGATGAATGCGTGAGGCTCTTGAATGAAATGTCCAGGCTCTGCGTCCGGCCCCGCCGTCCTCCCCCGCCTTGCTCCGCATAATTATTTCTGTACAGAACATGTCAAGTGCCCCGCTTCCCAGGAACTCGTTTCGCATGCAAACATTTGGTGATTAAGCGAGGCTTAATTAATTAAGCACTTTGTAATGACTCTTAAACCAAAGAAGGGTGGATTAGGAGTCCGATGCGTGCTGGCGGTGTGAAAGGCAGCTTCATATCAGGGGCGGCAGACAATGATCCAGCTGGGGGGAACAGGGCAGGGGGTCCCACGACTGTGATAGAATCGTTCATTCATTCCCTTGCTTAGCTTATTCACGGAGGAGGTCGAGGACCCAGAGTCCATGTGATAATAGTGCCAGGCACCGTGCTCCTGAGTCCTAATGGCGTTACGGCGACTAGGAACAGGTGATGGTTATTGCGAACCGGCTCTGGGGGGCACGGCTGCCATAGACAGCGATAAGAAGAGCAATAGTAAGAAGGATCATAGGAGCCAACCCCTGCAAGGCACCTGTTGTGTGTCTGTCCTGACTGCAGGGCCTTCACGCGCTGGAAACTCATCCTGTCCTCTCCACGACCCTCCGACACACCTGCAACGGACTAGAGTTCCCATTTTACAGATGGGAACACTGAGGCATGCGTGCATCAAGTAGCCTGGCTGGCGAGTTGTTGAGTTGGGTTGGGGCTTCCAAAGCTCTCACCCCGCTCTTGTGCCGCCCGAGGGCTTAGCTCTCGTATCTCATCGAATCTCTGCAGTGGCCTGATGAGGAGATAGCGTGGTGGTTGCCAGGTTCACGGCAGACAAGGGAAAAGGGGCTCGGGAAGGTCGTGAGCTTGTCCAAGGTCACACAGCGTAAAGCACGCAGGAGTGGACTTCCCTTGCCCACTTTATTTTAGCTTATCTAGTTTGTGATCAGACTCCCTCCCCCATCTCCACATACAATGAATTCCTTGATGACTCCTGGTTGTTGCCTGGCTGATTTTGTTCTGGCCCTTTACGCCCTGGAACTTCACTGGGTTTCTGACCATTGCCCCGGCCTTCGTAAACGGCCCCCTCTTTGTTGCTGTCTTCCTGATTCATTGCTTCTCACCCACCAGTGACTCAGTTTCCCCATCTGTATAATGGGCATTTTGCTCTGGATCATCTCTGAGTCCTCCTCTGACGTCCAAGGGTCTTTGGAGGCCAGAGGGTCTCCTCTGCTTTGGGGAGTCATGGGGATGACAGCGGCAATTTGGGGGCCTTGGCTCTCAGGTGTAATAATGCAGAAGGCTTCAGAGCCCAGCCCTGCAAAGCTCTAAAGCCAAGCAAGGTCGAGTCTCAGCTCTGATCTTCATGGGCTGTGTGACCTTCACTGAGGGGTTTGCCCTCTCTGAGGCATAGGCCCCTCACCTCTCAAACAAGGTAACCTTTCTACCTGGTTCCAGGATGGCCGTGAACAATCTGTACAAGCTCATGGGTGCCGGGGTCCTTTTAAAATTGCCTGCCTGGTGGCAGAAGCCATTGTTTCCCACACTGGGACCCACAAATATAACCCAATGGGTCCACTTCTCTGCTTTTGTTTTCTCATGTGTACCGTGACTTGGAAAACTGCCTATAACCTGAGTGATGATTGGATAATCAAGGACTTCTGTGTGACTTCCGTGCCCAGGTTAGTATGTGCCTTCACCCTGGCAAGCTTGCCGAGTCAAGAGCAAATGGCCTCACGGCGTTGTCCCAGTGAAGATTTCGCAGGTGTTTGAAAGGTAGGGTACGGCGGAGGACTCGTCCCATCCTGCGGCAGGCTCAAGCACGGTGGTCTCGGGGTCAGCCCCACAGTGTCAGCTCCAGACTCACACGTGAGTGGGTACAGCAGGAAACTGCAGCTCTGTACCTTCACTGGCAATGAGGGCGGCAAGATGTATACGGCAAAGACCCTTCTCTGTTCCCGATGCCGGTAGTCATTGTATTAGACGCTCATTTAACGATGATTTCCAAATACGGTTCGTGCAAAGCAGACCACCGTCTCGTGTACGTCAATGACGCTCAGCACACCGAGTTAAATACGAGGTCTGATTATCTCCTGAGTGGACAAGCAAAGGCTTGTCCTTGGGCGTGCCGTTTGGAACAACATCCCTCTCTGAAAAGGCATTCTCTGCTTTGGAATGATACAAGTTAGTAAGCAGACCTAGACCTGGCAACCACTGTGACTCTCCTACCCAAGGTTCACTCTCCCTTTCTTTCATAGTGACAGGCCCCTTATTTTATTTGAGGTGCTGATATGCCCAGCGAAAAGGTTTTATTTCCCGCCTCCTTTAGGAATAGAGTTACCAATACAACGTAAGCTGAGGCTGTTAGGTGGGATTTCTGAGCAGACTTTTAAAAAAAGTAGATGTACCTGGAACCTACACTTCCTTCCTCTACCTTCTTCTTGCAGGGAACATAGATGCGATAGCTGGAGCCACAGCAACTATTTCTGACCATGGGGCACCTTGAACTAGGTGGCTGTGTGCCAAGAATATTAGCACGGAAAAGACTAGGTATTTCCTGATTTCTGTGACACAAGAGAAAAATAAAACCTCCATTTATTTAAACCATTGCCATTCTGGGTCTCTTTCATTAATCCTCATTGCCATTCCTGATACAGAGTTTGTATATACAAGCATATCTAGAATACCATCTTTCTGTGTTAAACATGGCATGTGTGGTTTAGAATCAAACAAACAGCATTTTCTGTTATATTAGGTGACTGTTGATAATTTAAATTTTATAGTTTCATAATTAGGTTAATAATAATAAGGTGAAGGGGCTTCCTACAAAAACAAGACATAAAGAATTTGTGTTAACTTACATTTGTAGAAATTCAAAGCAGATTTTAAAATGCACTGATTTAAGTGAATATTAGGAATCTTTTCATGTTGCTCCTCAAAAGAGGCCCACGCATCGTTTCAGCTTAAGAAAGGTTAAGCCTGGAACTTGTGGCCTGGACCCCTCCTCCTCGCCCCGAAGGGGGGAGGGTCAGGAATTCTCATTAGCAGGTGTGAAGAACTCAGGAGGAGAAGCCAGGAGGTAGCTGGAAGTGAGAGTGGGGACTGAAAAAAGGCTTCCCACACAAGACAAGATCCTGTGACATCTGCCTTCTCGGCGTTTCCTGGCTCAGAGCAAGGCCGGAAAGCAGAAACTCTGAAACACTTTGTAAGAGGCTGTTTTCCTGGCGTCCCCTGCAAGGAGCAGCCCAGGAAAGGCAGGGGCTCTATGAGATTTCCAGCTCCAGGCAGGTGGGGAGCTGCTAGGACCCAGAACAAATTCATCACCCGACTTAGGCTTCCCAGACTGCTGGCCAGATCACGTCCGTGGGTGGCCCCGGTCTCTTCATCTGTGAAATGGGACCATGGGGCCAGCAAAGCATCTAAAGGCCGTCTTTGATCGAGGCAACACGATAGGCTGTGTTCACACAGGAGAAATCTAAGTGGGGCCAGGCGTTGTATTAGATTGACTTTGTTTAAAGGACTTCTTTTCCTTCCAAAGCGATATTTATTTTACTTTTTCGCTTCTCAATGACATGTCCAGGCTCAACATATCTGGGGCCCCAGTCACACTGAGACGAATTGGAGCAAAGTCTTGGACTACCGAGTGCCTGAGTGTAGACAAATTTTGTGACCCAGGCTGAGCCCTTACACAAGCTCAGACATGAAGGGGCTCGAACCAGTGGAATCCTGAGAAATACGATCCAAAACAAATCACTCCCACCAATCCTCAAAGCTAGGACAGAAGGTCTTTGCTTGGGAGGGACTATGAGTGTGCAGAGCCATTCACCAAATCCAATAAGGTAAACTTGAGCAGAAATAAGCCTGAAGTTGTCCTACAGGTCCAGAAAGTCAATGGCTCGAGTTGAAGTGGCCACTTTTATTACTATTATTATAGCAAACGTCAGGTATTTGCTATGTGCCAGGCACACTGCCCAGCATCCTTAGGTACATTTCACTCCAAAGAGGCGGTAGATTCCCCCAGCCAGGGGCTGAGCCCAGCCAGGGGAAGCACCAGGGTGCCTGGGGAATTCGGGAGGAAGGCTGAGCCCCCAGGAACAGCCCTTAGGGCACCCCTGGAGTCATTCATTTCTTGTCTGCCTCTCCTGCTAGACTGTGAGCCCATGAGGGCAGGGACTGTCTCTGGCTGGTCCGCCCTGGATACGCTGCTTAGCGCGGCACCTCACCCGTGGAGCTCCTGACCTCCTCTTTGTTGCATGAATAAACGTGGGGGTGACTGACAGCCAGTCTCGAGGCAGGCACACAGACCTTTAGCGACATATTAACCTCTTCACTATTCCCAGACCCACCTTGAATCACATACGTGGTGTGATTCAAAGCACAATAGCTCTGTCCTCCAAGACAGCAGACACGTGGGCTAAGAGTATGGGTCTAGGGTGGTACTTCCTCTGGCTTTGAGTCTCCATGTGACCAGTCTGCCAGCAGGAAGTCGGTAGGCATGGAGACCAATCCTCAGGGTCCTCGTCTGCAAATGGGGATAGTTAAATAAGGTATGTACGCAAAGCCTTTGGCATAGTTCTTGGCATCGAATGTGGCATTCTGAGCTATTTTCATAGTTTTTATTATTCGTGGAGTTGGAATTTTGGACCTAACTCTGGGATTTTCATAATTCTCTGCTGAATTTCATCTTGCCAGATTTGGACCGTTTTCGGAGAGATGTTTGGGTGTCGTGGGTCTGTGGCCCATTGTTTAGACATTCCATCACGGTACTCGGCGTCCCCTCCCAAACCACCAAGAAAACACGTAGTGTCCGTGGCCGAGGCCAAGTCACACGGCTCCTCCTGATGGAGTGGCTCCATTTCTACAAAGGCAAACGCAGGGGTGGTACACGAGTCTGATGAAATTGGAGCTGGCCTCATGTAGCAGGCAAGAAAGGAATGCGGATTTGATCCAAAAGTCCCCAGAGAGGCTCGAATAATGGTCAACCTTGATCACGTCCAACGGTGCGCACCGTGCTAAGAAGGTCATGAGCTTTATCTCATTGAACCTTCACAAGTCCCTGAGAGAGGACTTCTACTATTGTCCCCATTTTAAGGATGTGAAACTGAGGCTCGCAGAGCTCCAAGCCACCCAGGAAGTCGCGAAGTGGGATCTGAACGCAGTTCTGTTAAGTGGAAGCTTTGAACCTAAAACCTAAACCTCAAAGGCTTTTATTAGATGTTGGCTATCGTCCGGGCGTCTGGAATCCCACCTGGGCAGTCACCCGTAGCCGCGCCAGCTCTCGAGGGCTCTCGCTGCACCAGGGGCTGCCTGGGGAAACTCTGACATCCCAGCTGCACCACTCCCTGGCTTCAATCACAAGCCTCTTATGTGGATGAAATGACACTCCCCTCCAGGGACCAGGGCAGCAATTTGTTTGGGCTGCGTTCAAAGCCAAGCTCAGTGGTGAGGGCCTGATTTCCCATCCTGCAGTGACTCAGAGCATCAGAGACGAAATGAAAGGTTTCGGAGGAGCAAGGATGGAGCGGGCTAGTTATTGCCGCCTCGGGTTCTAAAGGGGAGACCTGGAGACAGCCTCTGAGCTTGACAACGGGGGGGCTCATCAGATGCTATTTCGTACCCATTTAAAAAATATTTGCATTTGTTCATTCCATCTGTCGTTGATTAATTTATTCAGCAAGTATTTATCGAGCCCCTACTATGTACAGAACACGGGGCCAGATCCTGGTGAAACAGCGGAATGTCCCTGGTCTGGGGGAGCGCCGGTCCATCGGAGCAGCATAGCAATTAGTGGGTAATTCCAACATGCAGGGGGTTGAAGCAAGTGCAGGTGGCCAGGCTATCCCAGGGCCTCCTCACATGATTACTAGGTAAATCTTAATGCCCTGGGAAAATCCTGATGTGAAAACGTTAAGTGGAAAAGCAGGCTACAAAATTTCTCATGGAGCATAATTCCAACTTTATTATAAAAATATATGTGTACGTGAATAAGGAAAAAGACTCATAAGGAAATGCATAAAAATGTCAACAGTGGTTATCGCTGAGCAGTGGGAATTAAATATTCTTCCTTTTACCTTAATACAAGGTTCCAGTTCTTAACCACAAGCAGGTATTCATTTCATTTTATAGGTTTATATACATTTTAATTATAAAGTAATTTATACTCATTGGAAAACGCTGAAGTCCCAAACTACCCTTTCCTCCACTCAAAAAATCTGTTATTTTAAAGAGGGCCATGCATCCTTCAGGACACACACACACACACACACACACACGTGTTGTGCTCTTCCCCTATCACTTTCATTTCTGTTTGGATTTGTATCTTGTTTATAATACGGTTTGTTTCTTAATTAAAGAAATACATACTTACATATAGGTTTACATATGCATACTTGATGTGTGTACATACATATATATAATTTCTGCAAGTTTTCCTTAACAATATAATTTGATCATCTTTTTATTAAGGTGCGTGTAGATCTCCCCCATTCTCGTTGACAGCTGGAAGGTATTCCAAAGCATGGCTGCAGCACAGTGTACGTAATGGACCCCCCAGTGATTGATGGACGTTAAGGACTTAAATGAATGTCTTTGCATACCTGTACAAACATTTTCGAGGCCAAGTTCCTGCAAATGGGCCTCCTGGCTGGGACCATGGACGTGGTGTATATATATATATATATTTTTTTTTTTTTGACAGAGATAGAGACAGCCAGCGAGAGAGGGAACACAAGCAGGGGGAGTGGGAGAGGAAGAAGCAGGCTCATAGCAGAGGAGCCTGATGTGGGGCTCGATCCCATAACGCCGGGATCACGCCCTGAGCCAAAGACAGACGCTTAATCGCTGTGCCACCCAGGCGCCCCGGTATATATATATTTTTAATCAGTTGTTAAATTTGTTTTGAAATAGCAATCAGGCAGTCCAGGTATGTGGAAGAATGGAGCTAAAAATTCACAGCTGTATTTCTTGGTCCCATTCTACAGATGGAGGAGCTGAGACCCAGGGAGGACCGCTCCTGGCCAAGATCATGGGGCCTATGAGCGACACGGCCAAGTCCAGAAGTCAGAACTAACTCCCACTGGGGCCTTTTTCCCCCCTTCAACCCCGGCCCTCCGCTCACCTGGGCCGGGGCCCCAGGGATTTCTCTGCATCCCTCTCTCCATGCCGCCTTGTCTCTGGCCACAGCTGGGTTATTGACAGCACTTTCAATGTGTGGCCTTGTGGGTGGAATTATTGGCCCTTAATTGAATTGAAAACAAAAGGAGATTGAGTTTTATGGGGAGCGGGAGGCCACTGGAGGGAGGAAATCAAATGCAGAGAAAGCATGAAAGGTTCTTGGAGGAAGATCAGCTGCAGGTGGGAGTGTGGGTTCCCCGGGCTGTTTATGGAGCAGCAAAACTTAAGGTCAGTGCCTCCCCTGGGCCCTCTGTGTTCGCTCCCCCTGCTCCAGCCAGATGCTGTCCTCTCCGATGTTGCGTGCTGCTGTTGCAGGCAACGGCCTGGACTCCTATGCCGCAGGCTGAATCGGGGCACTGGTTCCTGGTGACTCTGGTGGGTGGGGCATGGCTGCCCTGGCAAGCGAGGGAGGCTCGCTCCTCACTTCAGGAGCCTGACCGCTGGGGGAGAAAGCAGGTCTGCATCACCAGTCACCCCCATGCCTCGGCATAGACCCTCTGGAAGAGGACGGGGCGGGAGGGGAGAAGCAAGTCCCACCACCTGCTAGGAGCCTGCTAGGGACTGAACTGTGCCCCCCGCCCCCAGAATCTGTATGTTAAAGCCTTAACCCTCAATTGTCTGTATTCGGAGACGGGGCCTCAGAGGAGCTAATTGAAGGCTAAGCAAAGTCCTAAAGGTGCGGTCCTGATCCGACAGGGTTTGTATCCTTCTAAGAAGAGACACTGGAGAGCTGTCTCTCTCTATCGCTCGCTCTGCGCGCTCACAGCGAGGGAAGGCCACGTGAGCACATAGTAGGAGGGCGACCATCTGCAAGGCAGGACTAGGGTCCACGCGGGAAACCGAATCTGCTGTAACCTTGCGCTTGGACTTCCAGCCCCTGAACTGTGAGAAAATAAACGTCTATTATTTAAGCCACCCAGCTGATGGTATTTTGTTAGAGCCTCCTGAGCAGACTAAAATACAGCCCATCGGGGACTTGCACTCGGCTCCCAGTTGCCAACCGCTGTGATTTTCTCTCTCCGTTTTCATCCGTTCATCCCACTTGTGTGGCATGCATTTCTCTGTCTGTAGACTGAGTTCCGCCAAGGCTGGGCTCCGAGGTTATGGATTATTTATTTTTGCTTCCCAGGGCTCAGCTCCATGCCTGGCACAGCCTCGGTCCTCAGGGAGCTTTGCTTAATGAATAGATGCATGTTTATAAAAGTGGATACATATTCATGGAGCCGAGAATGTGGCTGGCGGTGGCGGGGGATAAGGATAAAGCAGGCCCTCCGAGGAGATACTTGCCAACGGAAGAGGGAGGCGTGAGCTACAGCCATGGAGGCTGCAGAGGGAGGCGCATTCCAGGAGAAGCACGGTGTGAGCAGAACCAAGAGGACTGGAAACTCAGGGGTTGTTCCAGAGAAAATAGTGCATGGCTTCTGATCTGCCAGGGAAGAGAGAGAGCAGATGAGAAGCAGGGGTTGGCTGAGGCCATATTGGGGAGCCCCTGCACGCCAAGCCGAGGGGTCCGCTTTGACTCTGTAGGATTTGATTCTCAAAATCTTCTTGCCATCCCTCAAAGAACACCCCAAACCACTGAATAAACACAGTGTATCTTCCTGGAGCATGAATTAACTTTTTAGGATTAATTATTTTTCACTCATTGGTGGCCTCGCAGCTGGATAAGCACCCGGTCTCTGGAGTTACTATCTGAATTCAAATCTTGATTCAGATTGCTGGCTGCTTGACCTTGGGTGAGTCCTTTCACCCTTCTCTCTTCTCTTCCCCTTTCTCCTCTCTCATCATCTGCTCAGTGTCAGGAGCTACATAAAACCTGAATGTGAGAGTTTATCCTGCTTTATTCACGATAGTCCCAGACCGGAGACAACCCTGACATCCTTCAGCAGGTGCGTGGGTGCACTGCGGTACGTCCATACAATGGGATACTATGCAGCCACGAAAAGGAACGAGCTACAGATACCCACAACTTGGTTGGATCGCAAGAGCGTTACGCCGAATGACCAAAGCCACTCAAAGGTTACATGCTGTCTGATTCCACTTACGTAATCTTCTAGAGGTGACAAAATCACAGCGATTAAAACCCATTAGTGGTATCCAGGGGTTGAGGTTGAAGTGAGTGTGCAACTCTATGGAGAAGCCTGCGGAACTTTGGTTTTTTTATGGGGAAGGAGAGCCTGGAAGGAGAGGGAGGAAGGAGGGAGGAAGGAAGGAGGGAGGAAGGAGGGAGGGAGGAAGGAGGGAGGGAGGAGGGAGGGGGCAGCTCTTGGTTTGTGTATGAGCCCACCCTTCTCCATCAAGCGAAGCCTCGAAAAGCTTTGCAAGTTCCTTGCGCAACATCTGCTAATCCCGTGATGTCAAGGCCCGAGCTTACTGAGCCTGGGAAATCGCTGCTGTGTTTTACTGACTTCCCCGCAGTTGGCAGTTTCCCTCGGAATCGTCGTGTTAATCAGAAACACGCCGTCCATATTGTCAACACTTTGTTTAACCACTTCTATAAATTCAGCATTACTGTTGGAGCGGTCCCGAGTTGATGGATGAAATCGTCGGCAGCCCCAGACAGCCCAACCCCATAAAACAAAGTCCGGGGCATGAGGCTCTAAAGCAGGAGACACTTGACATTCACTGGGACACGTGAGGCGGGGATGACTCACCTCCGGGCTTGAAAGAATGGCAGGTCCCTGAGGACCGGGCTCCAGGAGCAAGGGAGAAGTGAGAACATGCGGTCTCCTGCTGGGATGCCGGCAGGGAGTTTATCGGGGGAGTCTCTTGCCTGGCGGACTCGGGAGATGCCTGGACTGAAGCCAGAGGACAAGAGGAAATGGGGGACCCTGGGGGAGAGGGAGTCCATGAGACAGACTGGCTGGTCTACAGGGGCCGAAGAGCCCTTTCTTGTAAAGCGGATGGCTTTGACTGACTGCTCACCAGCATTAATAAAGGTGAGGGAGAAGCACTTACCCCCAAAGTCTGACCTTCCACAATCCTAAGAAGAAGGGGTAGAAGAAGGTGTCTCCATCTGTCCATTGGTCTGTCTGGTATCTCCCTGGTGTCATGGGCTGACCCCGGAGTCTGAGCTCTGCCCCTACCCTTGGGCTGGGACGCTCACTGTGGGGAGCCTTGCTTGCGAGATGTTTCCACTTGCAACTTAAGCACCTACTGTGTGTCAGTCCAGGTGCCAGGGAAACCACAGTGAGCGAGATGAGTAGGGTTCCTGTCCTAATGGCCTCAGAGTAGGTAAGGGAGACAGAATTTGAACTAGCAATTAATTCAGAAAGCTAGAACAATGTATGACAGAGTCCCCTGTCTTGGTTTTGGGGATGGAGGAAGGCTCCCTGGAGGAGGTGATGTTTAGATGATGCCTGAAGGATGAGCCAGAGGTGGGTCAAGAGCAAAGAGAAGGTTCCATGCAGAAGGAAAGGCCCTGAGCCGGGCAGAACTGTGGGACTTCAGGGTTCTGAACAAAGGTCACTGAGGTTGGAGCCCAGTGCATGAAGAAGAAAGTGGTGTGGGGGAGGAGAGAGGGACAGGAAAAGGCTGGGCCACACACGGACTTTCAAGACTCTTGATTCCAGGGGGGAAACTGAGGACTTCAGTGAGCCAGTGATGTCTAGACAGCACCCCATGCCTTAGCCCATGCCTTGTAATGCTAACCAAGATGGCGGTTTGCATCCATGGCCCTGTCTTCTCCCACCATCCCTGCTCCAGATGGGAAAGGCTGGCTGACCAAGACTCATCCCTCAAGAGTGAACCAACAGGGATCTCAACCAACTCTTGTCTTCAGGCAGCCTCTTCCCTCAGACCCTGGGATGGGGGCTGGGCTTCTAAGTCCCAGTTCAAGAAGAGGCCTCACTGGGGTGCTGGCCCCTCTCCTCCCACCTCCCCCGTCCCCTGTTCCCTGGGCCAGCAGCTCTCCATTCCACATCCTGCCCGCCTCGTCCAACTCTTTCCAAGCGCCTGTTTTTCCAGAAACACGAGTTGAGCAAAACAGTCTCCCTCCCTGAACTTGAGTCTGAAATAATAACCCCAAGAAACACACGCTTTCTTGGAAAACCCTTCAGAGCCTCCCGCTGCCTTTGGACACGTCAAAGCTGGGTTTGTTAAAATAATAATCTTTAGGAACTCAAGTCTCTCTGCCGTCAAATGCCCTGCATAAGAGTATCACGCCTCTCCAACCCTGACCCAGAAAACTGGGCCATGAGCTAACGTGGCCCAGCGTCCAGAGTAAAATCCCCTCCTTTCTTTCTGCCTTTCTTTCCTTCTTTCCTCCTTTCTTCCTTCCTTCCTCTCTCCTTCTTCCTTCCTTCCTTCCTTCCTTCCTTCCTTCCTTCCTTCCTTCCTTCCTTCCTTCCGTCTCTCTCCCTCTTTCTTTCTAGGTACAGATGGCTTTCTGAATCTTGCAAAGTCTGAAGCAGCTGGGTGATGCGTTCGTGGAGAAGGGCTGCTCGGAACAGGGCTGCAGTTGCGGGGGTAGAAGATGAGGGGACTGACCAAGTCAGAGGCTTTGGGAGCCTCCAGTCCAGCTGGGGAGCTATGACCAAATCTCGCCCGGCACCTGCTTGGCAGCATGGAGAGGTGGCTATCCGCTCAGGGCAGCGCAGCCTCGTTCAGCGCCTTCATCGGAAGTGTGCGGGAGGCAATTCACACTTCCCAGCTCGGCCGGAGGGTGGCTGGACTCTTGGGCTGTGGGATTGGGTGGTTTTGGGCTGGATCTCTCGCTCTGGTGCTGACCAGCTGTGTGACTTGAGCAAGGGATCCTGCCTTTCTAAGCCTCCGTTTGCTCATCTGTAGAATGGCAATGTTAAGAGGAGCTTGCTCAGGGGTCATAGGGGTGATTCTGGAGGATGAGACCAGTGAAGTGCTCAGCACAGAAGCTGCAAGGCGTCCCACTGGCCGATGCCGAGGATGCTGGCTGCCACCCTGCTCTGGGCAGCCCCTCAGGATTAGGAGAAGGAGGCCTGGGGTGCGGGGGGTGGCGAGGGCATGAAGGTCCGAAGACAGTCTCAGCTCGCCTCTCCCATCTGACCTGTGCAATGCCTGGGCTTCCACCAATGATAGCTTCCCCACCCCCACCCCCCCTCAGGAGCCCGTCACAAGTTCAAAATTGCCCTGACATGGGTGGGATATTTATGAAGCATCAGTGACTCTGGAGAGTAAATTAAATTTGACATCATTTTGTCTGCAGATGACCCAAGGAGGCACATAGTCTTTGTGTCCCCATTTTAGAGATAAGAAAACCAAGTCCCGGAAAGTTTCTATCGCTCAGTGAAAACCACACAGCTAGTGAAAGCCTGGGAATAAAGGCAGGTAATCTGATTCCAGAGCCCCAGGCTAACCACTGACCTTCACTGCCTCCCAGTGTGTCCTGGAACAACTTTGATTCCTCATCCCAGCTCTGACCATTTCTTGCTGTGTGTCCTTGAGCAGGTTGCTTTCCCTCTCTGAGCTTTCACTTTCTCATCTTGCAAAGTGGAATAAGATGGTATCTATTCCTTGGTGGGTGGCGGGATCCGTGTAAAGCCTGGGACACTAGGGAGAGGCTATATCTAGGAATCGAACTAGTAATGCTCTTCTTTTTCCAGGGTGGAAGGATTTGCTCCTGGCCCGACCACTTAGAGTGAATATTTTTACCCAACCCAATGGAGTCACCTCCTCCCTGCTTTTCATTTCAACCTTTGCTCAGATGCTAAATCAAAGCTGAGTGCTGGTCCCTGACAGGTCTTGCCTTCAGCCAGCCACCAGCAGACGCCCAGCATGCTTTATGGGCCCTTGGCCTCTGCGGTTAGCATCTTGGCCTCGGCGGGGTGTGCGGGCCTGAAGGACGGCCGGTGTCCTCTTCTTTAGAACCCAGACAGCGGCCCTGCTTCCTCCTCGGAGCAGAGGGAGGTCTGGGGTGCTTCTCTGGCCAGCCAGGCCGCCCGTTGTCGGCTTTGGAGAAGAGCACTGGGCTGGGTATGCCGTGAGTGACTGGGGGTGGGAGTCACATCCTGCCCCTGGTGTTCAGCCTGAATTATTATTACTGTTGTCATTGTTTTAGCAGAAGGATGCTTTTTAGTTGAATGACATTAAATTCAATCCTCTGGGGATGTGGAATAGGTGTGGCTGGTCCCCTGCCCGTGTCTGCTCGTCGTTCACTTTTCCACTAATCCTACAGCTAGCTACCACCTTTCCCCAAAGAAAGGGTCTGTGCCATGCGTCAGACCAGAGATGCTGGGGAGCTCATTTCTCCGGGAGCAGCCCTCAACCATGACTGGCAGGCACCGGAGGATAAATACCCCAGAAATCTTGCCTTGGGTGGGACAACTTAGAGGTTACAGGATCTCCAAGCCTGAGCGGCCCCCAGCAGCCACCTGGTGACATGCACGCTCTTGAGTCGGTTTTGTCCCTTTCCTGGCTCCCTGCCCACGCCCTGCCACCATGGTGGCTTCGTGCGTTACCCTCCCAATGGAGCCACCTGCCCTGGAGTCCTTACCTTGAGCTCTGCTCCAGAGGAACCCAAACGAAGACAGATGCTTGAAAGTGTTGGTGACTGCTCACGTTTATTTTGCACTTTCTATGTGCTAGGGGGGTACAGCGCAAGGTGATTTTCATGGATTGGACCATTTAAAGATGACAACAGTCATAGAGGAAGGTACGGTCCGCACTCCCATCTTACAGACTGGACGACACAGGTCCAAAGAGGCCAAGAACCCTTGCCCAAGGTCATGCAGGCAGGAAATGTCAGAGCTTCTCAGTTGGAGGCCCCAGGGGACTCCACCCACTGACCCCTCCCTGCGCTCTCTGCGTTACTCCAGGTCCCTCCAGCACTCACCTCTGGGTTCTGTGAGCATCTATCCTGACATTCACTCACTGGGTACACTGTGGGAAGTCTCACGCCCCATCTGAAATGGGACCAACGATCCCTCTGCTCACGGGGCTGATGGGAGGGTTCAATGCTTTAGAGCTGGTGACATGCCTGGTACGCCGCGTGTCCCAGCCCGGGAGCCTGCGTTCCGCCTTCTTGGGACACACTTCCCAGTGACCCTTATTCCGTCTGTGTATGAGGCTGTGAGGCAGATGAGGTTTGAGATAGAACCAGTCTGTTGGGTTCGAGGCTCCGTTGTAGCCGTTAATGAGTTGAGTGACCTCAGGCAAGTCTCAGGTCTCAGTTTACCTGTTTGTGAACTAAGACAATAGTCACAGTAGAAGGACATCTATCCACGGAGGTGGTGCGGGCGTTCAAGGAGGGGACCTCTGCAAGGCCCTCAGAGCAGCGCTTGGACTAGTGACAACTTAAGTCACAGCTTTTATAGGAGGTAACCTCGCAGAATCCTGGAATTCATAGCAGCAAAATGGGGACATGGATGTCACTTACCAGGTGGAGTGTTGTTATGAAAATGAGTAATAATGCAAAATAGTAGCTACTCAGTAAATGATGCATTTTAATGTAAGCATTAATTAATTAATATTAGTTAATATTTATTAGTAATATTACTAGTAGCTAATTAATATTCATATTTAATGTTAGATATTCCTAGTCCGACTCTCATCGTCGTGGCTACTGGGTTCCGATCACTTTCTACGGAGTTAGACACCCATGATATGTGCGTACACTTTTTACTGTATGGTTACAGCCGTTGGGGTTGCCAGAGAAAATACAGGACGCCCCATTAAACTGGGATTTCAGAGAAACAAAGAATGATTTTTCCCTATGAGTGTATCCCGAATAGAGCATGGGATATACTTATGCTAAAACGTCATCATTTCTCGGACATTCCAATCTCCCTGTGTGCCCTGTAGTTTTTTGTTTTGTTTCGTTTTTTTTGTTTGTTTGTTT
This sequence comes from Ursus maritimus, assembly GCF_017311325.1. NCBI lineage: Eukaryota > Metazoa > Chordata > Mammalia > Carnivora > Ursidae > Ursus > Ursus maritimus. Next base: position 7,621,839 of record NW_024425897.1, read on the forward strand.
TTTATTTTTGCTACATCGGCAGCCGAAAGAACCCATTTAATACAGGAGAAGGAAACAGACGCAGAAAGCTGAAGCGAGTTGCCCGAGTCTGGAAGACGCAGACCCCAGCCAGGGCTGTTAGGCCGAGGACCCCTGGGCTTGTTCCTCTCCCATGTGGCTGTCTCTTGCGGGGAAGATGTGTTCTTTCAAAGGAAGCTGCTCTTTTGATCAACTGAACGAACTAGGCTCTGTTTTATCATGATGGGGGGCGGACTGCCCCCATTATCTCACTTCCCCTGAAGACGGGGGAGCCCTTCAGCACCCACTGCTGTCTGTGCACATTGCCCCTCCGTTCCCTCGCAGGCCACGGGCTCTGTGCATAGCCTGAGCTCAGCTCCCCGGAGTCCAGCTGCGGAGGGAACAGGACCAAATTCAAGGCTGGCTGGTGTCAGGCAACGCAAGTGGAAAAGGGGGAAAAAAATCCACCAATTACGTAATGCTTTCCTGGTGTCCAAATACTTTGCCTTGTGTGAACTGAGCACTGGGACTTGGCTGGGAAGGTGGGACAGAGCAGGACTGGGAGACATTTTTTGCGCAAATCCGGAGGGATGAAATTGCACTGTCAGCGCCAGTGAGGTGGACCCAGTGTCCCTCATCTGAAAACGTCTTGAGGTCAAAGCCAGGGTCAAGAACAGGAGTTGGGACCACTGGAGTTGCAGGGCTCCCCCCCCGCCCCGGGGGCTGCCCAAACCGGCCCCAGCCTCAGGTTCCCTTTCCTTTTGCTGGGGCTCCAGCCTGATTTCCCTCCTGTTCCCTTACCTGTCTAAGTCTGGCTGCCCTGCCTTTGCCTGGAATGCGTGTCCTCAACTGTGCAGGCTTCCTTCCTCTGTGAAGGTGTCCCCAAACTTCCCCAGGGACCCAGACACTCAGACCAGGGTGTGTGGCTGCAACTCCCACTTTATAGAGACAGTTCCTCCCAGGTTCCGCAGGGATCCGTGAGCTGGTCTCTGGACTCCAAGACCAAGCTGCTCTTCGTTGCCAAATGTTGTCTATTCGATGTTGTAATGGTTTCGAAGGTGGACCCTGTTCTCACCTGCCAGGGGCACCTCGGGTACTCTGTTCTGATGGTGCTATAAAAAAATGCTGGGTGGAAAGAAATAAGAGCCAAGTTTTTGTGCCCCAAATCATTCATTTGTTCTTTCTTTTCTCCCTTCTTTCTTTCTCTGTCTCTGTCTCTCTCTGTGTCTCTCTCTTTCTCTCCTCATTCATTCGATAAACCCCTCTGGACGTGTCTGCGTGCTCTTGTTACCCTAAGGCCTAAGGACATGGAGTGAAGGGGGTCTCCACCAAGTCTCAGAGGCCCTCCCCATTCAGGGGGACAGGCAGACAAGCAAGTAGACCCATGGGGACTCTTAGGTGGGGCCAGCGAGCTATGGGACTATAAAGAAGTCCCTCTTTCCCCAGCCTGCGGACAGTCAGGGAATGTTTCCCAGGGTGTGACTTGGTAAAATCCAGACCTGGAGGATGAATAGGAATTATTTGGGTAAAAAGCAAAAGGAAGGGAATTTTAGGAGTAAGGAGCAGCCTGTGAGGAGGACAGCTGGCTCCTTCTGGGATGGGCTTGGCATGTGTTCAAGAGAAGTCTGGGAACCAAGAAGGGGGTGAGGAAGGGACGGAGCAGGAGAGTGGGGCAGTACCTGAGGGCTCTCAAGTGCCCCCCGATCTTCTTGGGCTCCACCCAGAGGCACGGGGCCCCAGTTTTCTCATGAGAGCTTCACTGAGTCTCTGCTCTTCCAAACCAGTTTGGGCCAGATCAAAGTCTCCAGCCTAAGGGGCTCCAGTCCGACACCCCTGGGCTAGACCAGCTCTAAGAGTCCTACCACATAAATCACAAAGCTGAGTAGGAGCAACCTTGTATAGGGGTTGGCCTTGAGGAAGACTCTCTCACCTCCTTCCGTGTCACTGGGGCCGGTAACTTAATAAATTGGAGAAAAGAAACCACATCTGATTTCCCCACTGGTTCTGGGCAGAGGCCTGGGCTTCTGTGCCCTGCGGACTCAGGAGCAGGCTTATCCCATCCTTTAGAACTACCGGTAACAGCCACCTGTTACCAGGCACCCACACTACCTGCGTGATGTTCCCAGAGACAGCCTTGCAAGGATTGCAAAGTTCCATCTTCCAGGAGAGGAAATGGAGGCTCAGAGAAGTGAAGCCGCCTGCCTGGGGTCACACAGCAAACAAAGATGCTCAGCAGGGCTTAGAACGCAGACTGTCTTATTCCCGACCCACCAACTTTCCCTTGAGTCACAGTGGTTCTTGAATTATGAACTTGAAAGATGCACTCAACCCTGGGAATCTGAACTTCCAGGGGGGTGTTTAAAGGCATCTAAATAATTCCCCAGCTGACACTGAGACAAGAATTATCTCCTTCCCAAGGAGGAAGGACTCCTAGTTCCCTACAAACACCCTGGATTCATAATAAGCACTCCAAAGGCGGAATACCAGCTGCTGTCTGCTGTCCCAGCAAAATGCCAGGGATGACCCCAGACTGCGGGGGAGGAGCCCCTGGTGGGATGATGTGTGCATGATGGGAAACTCTAAAGTTTCCTATCCACACACACGCGCTCACTCACAATTGCAGTGCACTCTAGAGTTTCTAAAGGCACTGCCTTGCTGCGCTCAGGTGTTCACATGGGAGCCATGCATGATGGGTATATACACGCTGTCCCCATTTCCCAGAAGGGGATGTTGAGGCTCAGCAAGGTGAAGGATTTGGGTGGTGGACCAGCAACAGGTGTCATGGCTCAACACTGTGTTCACTCATGACCTATCACATCATGAATTTTCAGGATGCAGGGATGCAGTTCTCGCCTCACCTCACCTCATGCCCAGCAACTCACTTGAATAGGAGGAAATTATTCTGGTGGCCCGTGCATGGGCAGGGACCAGGTCTGTCTCATTCATGCCCAATCCCAGAGCCTGGCACAGCACCCGGGGCAGAGTAGTCTCATAGTAAATACATGGAATTGAAACTTACATAGTTTCAGCAAATTAATGGATGAGTTAATGAATTAAAATATATAATAAATAGGGGTGCCTGGGTGGCTCAGTTGATTAAGCGTCCAACTCTTGGTTTCAGCTCAGGTCATGATCTCAGGGTCATGAGATCAAGCCCTGGGATTCTCTCTCTCCCTCTCCTTCTGCCCCTGCCACCCCACCCATGTGCTCTCTCTTTTTCAATCTCTCTCTCTCTCTCTCTCTCTCTCTCTCTCTATATATATATATATATATAATAGATAGGCACATGGTTGGGTAAATAGGATCATTAATTAACACAAGGATACTAAGATGTTTGGATGAAATTAAAAATATACAGATGGTAAGAGATACATGTGGGATTGGTGGATGGTTGGACACATGAATGGATGAGTAGATTAATGGAGATGCAAATAGATGAGTAAATAATCAATAGGGAATGACTTACCAGCTGACTGGGTTGAGGGATGGGTAAATGACTAGATGGGTGGTGGTCCACATAGGTCAGCAATCAGCGTGGCACTCCCTCTGGCTGCCCAGAGAGAGCAGAGCTGCCCCAGTCCTCACCCACGCAGCACCCGCCTGCCACCTCCATCAGAATCCTGCAGGCAGGCTATTTTTGTCCCTGCAGCCATGAGGGGGAACGACTTTTTTTTGGGTGTGCAGCTTGTTAGAGGAGAAAGCACACAGAGCCCTTCCTCCCACGGACACCTCTTTAGCTGTGCTAACCCCCACTCTGTCAGACATCCAGGAATAAAACCAAACAGAAAGCCACAGAAGGTGCAGGAAACCAAACACAGAAAGACAGAAAAGGGAGTTGGGCAAGCTTTCCTGCCCTCCCTGGGGAGACAAAGATTCACAAGTTTCTTGGGCTAAGTCTGAAATCCTTAATCTCCCTTCACTTGTGCCATGGCTATTTAGTGAGCTCCACGTGTCACCTTGGGGGACACGGCAGTGATATGCAGCCACTGCCCTCCTGGCGCTTACCACCCTGTGGGGTGCTATAATCAGTAAACAAAAATATAACATGGCATCAGAATAAAGGAATCAAAACTGTATTATCTAGTGCTACATAATGAATGACCCCAAATTTAGCAGCACTGTGTGATTGGCTCAGAGTCTCCCATGAGGATGCCGTTAAGATGTGAGCTAGGGCTGCAGTGTCATCTGAAGGCTTGACTGGGGCTGAAGGTTTCACTTCCTAGGTGGCCCCCAAGCATGCCTGGCAAGTCAATGCTGGCTGTCACTGGGAGGCCTCGGCTCCTCTCCAGGCACACGTCCCCAGAAGGTGGCCTGAGCAACCCTACAATATGGCAGCTGGTTCCACTCTTGGGTGTAATCCAAGAGAAAGCACAGGGAAGGTCCAATGCCTCTTATGACCTGGCCTCAGGAGTTGCACACTGTCCCTTTTGCAGCATTCTATTCATTTGGAGCAAGTCACACTCAAGGGGGAGGGGAGTGGAGCTTTGCCTTTGGAAGGGAGGAATGTCAGAGGATGGTAGGATGTGTTTTAAAACCACCACTGTGAGTGCCTGGAGGCCTGAATGATGTGACAGTTAGATGCTGTGAAAGTCTGCGGGAGGAGCCCTCCAAGGAGAGGATTAGCAAGGACAAAAGCCTGGGGGGAGACAAGCTTGTCCTGTTTAGGAACAGGATGGTGTGCACCAGGCTGGAGCATACGCAGGAGGAGTTGGGGTGCTTTGTAGATCCAGGTGGACAGTGTGGGTTCTAATGTGCAAGAGATTTTACAGTCTTTGCCTGTGCCACTTTGTTAATTGCTCAGAAACCTCATGCAGGGGGTCCTATTTTATTCCCAGAGTAGAAGCCAGGATACTGAGGAACAGAGGTGTGAGGGAAGGTCACACATCCACCTGTGATTCCAGAGTTAGGTTTTACATATAAAGGCAACAGTCCTGATATCCTCTAGAGGAAATGTCATATTTAGCATCTAGAGCAATTGGGGTGGAAATGCCCCCAGAAAGAGAAAGGCAGGAAAATAGAAACTGATAGAAAAAAAGAGAGAGAAATAGGGGATGAGAGACTGAGGTACCTGGAGATACAATGACGGAGAAAGACAGCAAGAGAGGTATACGGGGATTAAGAACAGAAAATCTTTAAGCAGATAGGCACAAGGAGGTGGAAGGAAAAATAAAGCAAGTAACAGAGACGTGGAAACAGAGGGAGGGGAGCCAGCATACGTGTGTGTGCGTGTGTGCACTGTGTGCGCTGGGCTGTGCCACGACCCTAGCAGCTCAGACCATCCATCGTGCCTGTCTCCCAGGAGAGCCGGGGGAGGGGGAAGAGCTGACAGGAGACAGTGGGATTCCAGTAATTCCAGATGAAATAGCAACCAGAACACTTGCCAGGAAGTCAGGGTGGAGTGGTCAGGCAGAGGGAGGGAATGTCCAAAGAAAATTCAGCAAATAGCTGTACGAGTCCCTCCTCCACACCCCTGCCAACTACCCTAGATATGCGGGTGAGGATGGTGATCCGAACTTGGGGCTGGAGTAAGAATGTCTGGGAGGGCAGTGGTGCCCTTGGAGGGGAGGACATTTATCTTCACTAGCCCATGCAACACTGGTGACTCCCAAGAGTGGCACCCTTGCTGGGGACCACAGAGTGACAGGGTGTAGCTTCAAAGATGATAGCCCACTGTATACACAGGACAGTCGGGTGTTGGGGGAGAAGGGGAAGGATAGGGGACCTGACCTTCGCCGGGCATTTACTGTGCATGTGACAGGTTCATTTCTCCTTGGCTGAAAATGTGCCTGCGTTCGGCTCTGCACACCATACACACCTTGTCTCATTTCCACCCCTTCTTCCAACCCCAGCAATATTAGGTTCTCAGCTCTGTCCTCATCTGCAGCCCACTGTCACCCAGCTGGTCCAAGCTGCATGGAACCATCAAGCAGTGCTACCCCAAATGTCTTCATTGAGCCCCTTAAAATCCAGTGATGCAGAGAGCAACACCATCCCTCCTCAACTTTTAAGTTCTATAAATATCAACATTACAGAATAAGTTGCAAGAACAGTACATGTGTACCCTTCCCTTCACTTCATATTGCCATGTTTGCTTTTCTTCCTTATGGATGACATCAACGTTTGTAACTAATCCAGACCAATTGTGTTATAAAATGTCCCCCAATCTGTGGGTGTTCACTTATGTCCTCACCATCAGCTGCAGGCTAAAAGTTTTAGACACTTATTGTTACAAAGGTATATGCTTCCCATTTCATCTCCTCCCAGGACACCTGATGCTACTTGGTCCCATTACTGGGGGTATTAAGTGAGTCAGTTGGTTAAGGTATGGTCTGCCAGGTCTACCATTTTCCTTGCCTCTGGGGGAAACATCCCCTTCTCCAGTAAACTTTCACCCAGGGGTTGTGCTATCCATTAATGGTTCTCGTCAGAATCAAATATTGCAGGGGTGGTTGCAACGTGGAGATGTTTGAAAAATATATCATTTTTTTTTACACTTATTAGTTAGTATGCTTTGGTAAAGAAGGGTTTCCTGCGGCCCCTCCTTTTGATTTCATGTTACCCATTTGCATTTTTTTAAGGCTCAAATCACCCCAGATTTTGTCAGTGGCAGCCCCTTCAAGCTGGCCCTTGTATTCTTTTGCACACATTTTCCTCATTCTTCGAGAACTTCCTTACTTCTTGATTCAATGAAATGTTCTAGGCTCATCTTGTATTTTCCCTACTCCAACCCTAGAATCAGCCATTTCTTCAAGATGTTCTAGTTGCTTTGGACAAAGAATGGTATTTAAGAACCAAGTCATGATCCCAAGATGTGCTCATTCCTGCTGGGGTGTCTCTGTTTCTAGGAACTTTCAGAGAAGAGAAGGTACATGTGCATTGGTACAAGTACCAATGCCTCCAATTTAAATCCAATGTCACGAGATTCTTCCTCATATTCCCCATTTCCTATTCCTAGCTCCCTGATTCCACCATGAGAACCCCATTTCCTCAAATACCAAAATATTTGTTCATTTGATCTGCCTTCCAAGCCTCTTTCAGGCTCTTCTGAAACTAGTTCAAAATCATACCAATCCAACCCCCAATGACTACCTGTCCATTAAAATTCAAGATTTCTTTGACTTTCCTCTTGACTTTAGAACCTCTCCAGTTAAGAAAGTTCAGTTAAAGAGCTTCATTCAAAGATTTCTTGAACTAATTCCCTCTCTGTGTGGTTATAGTTTTGCATTATCTGTTGCCACTTAAGAAACCATTTAGAACATAGTGGCTTAAAACAATTATTTATTATTTCAGAATGCCTGTGTACTCAGGTATGGCTTGCCTGGGCCCTCTAATTCATGGCGTCTCCCAGACTTTAGTCAAGTTGCTATATAGCCAGAGTTGGGTCCCCCTAGAGGTGGAACTGGGGGGGGGCACTTCCATACTTACACCATTGTTGGCACTGGGCACTGGGCTGAAGGTCCCCAGTTCTTCTCTGGTTATTGGTCAGATGTCATTCAGTCCCTGCCAGGTGGCCTCCTCTCTCTCAAGACCAGCCACAAGAAGACCCCAAAATAGAGAATGCCAGCAAGACAGAAGTCACTTCTTTTATAATTTAATTTCAGAAGTGACACCCCATCACCTTTGCCATATTCCATTCATTAGAAGTGAGTCACTGGGTCCAGTCACATTCAGGGAGAGATAATCGTACAAAGGCATGAGTACTGGGAGCTGGGAATCTGGGGAACCAGGTTAGAAGTCTGCCCAACAGAGTTATCAATTTGGTATGTAGTCAGGTTCATGTGTTTCTATTTGTGTTCAATTTTAGGATTTGCGGTCTTTTTCAATATTCTGATTGAATTTTATCTTTGAATCTGTAAAATATTTATATGGTTCATGAGTATGAATTCTAGAAAAAGAAGTCCCAGGAGAAATGTCTCTTCTCTTCCTGCCACAGCATTGTTCCATACTCCGTCCAAACGGTCACTTTCATTTGCTTCTATCGGAAATGAATCTTGCTGGTTTTCCTTTTACAAATTTATATTCAAGTATTTTTTTAAAAGATTTTATTTATTTATTCGACAGAGATAGAGACAGCCAGTGAGAGAGGGAACACAAGCAGGGGGAGTGGGAGAGGAAGAAGCAGGCTCATAGCAGAGGAGCCTGATGTGGGGCTCGATCCCATAACGCTGGGATCACGCCCTGAGCCAAAGGCAGACGCTCAACCGCTGTGCCACCCAGGCGCCCCTATATTCACGTATTTTTATCTCCCATTTTAATTTGATAAAAGAGAGCATAATATAGATATTATGTTACAACTTGCTTTTTCATTTACCAGTATATTCTAGAAGCAGCTTTGCTTCTCTTCATAGGAAGTACCTTCATTTTTTTTAGTTGCAATAGTGCAACTATTCCACTGGACGTGTTGTAGTTTATTCAACCCGTCTGCGATGACTGGGCATTTAGGGCATTTCTAATATTTTGCTGTTACAAAAAACACCTTCATGAATAACTGTGTGCATTTGTTGTTCTAGGTTTGTAGAGTTGAATCTTCAGAGTAAATTCCAAAACGTGGGACTCAGGGGTTAAAAGATTGATGTATATATGATACAGAGTTTATCTGTAAGCTAATGCTGTGTAACAAAACGCCCCTGAATGTAGTGGCTTAAAATGACAAGCATTTATTTAGCTCATGAGTCTGTGGCTTTGCTGGGGTTTCTGTGGATCTGGGCTGGGCTTCCTGGTGTGTCTGTGATTGGCTGCAGGACAGCAAGGCTGCTCTACTCCTAGAGGCTAGTGGGGTGATGGGGTTGGTGGGGAGACTGGGCCACATGTCTCTCATCCTCCAGCAGGCTAACTCAGGCTTGTCGCCATGGCAACAGCAGGGTTGCCCCCAAGAGGGGAAGTGTGCAAGGCCTCTCCAGTCCTGGGCTTGGAACTGACACAGTGTTGCTCCTGACACATCAAAGCAAGTCCCACCGCCAGAGGAGAGTCAAGGGGTGGGGGAACGGACTCAGTTCTCGTTAGGAGGAGCCTGGGTGAGATAGAGGACCAAGACACTTGGAAAAGCAGTACCTTTAACGAAAAGTAACTTAGCACATCTGATCGCCTTACTAACAGGCCCTGGTGAGGAATTTAGCTCTTATTCTAAATCAGCGCTCTGCCAACTGTTCCTTTAAAGGCGCAGATAATAAATGTTTCAGATTTTGCGGATCCTACGGTCTCTGCCACAGTAATTCACCTGGGCTGTGGTAGCTTGAAAGCAGCCATATAAAAACCATAAGCAAATGACCATGGCTGTGTTCTAAGAAAAGTTTGCTTACGAAAACTGGCGGCTGGCTGGATTCAATCCACAAGCTGACCCACAGGCTTGGAAGCATGGACACCTGTCAGGAGGCTGCTGGGGTGTCTAGGAGCGAGATGATGGTGGTCCCTGGCTGCATGGTCGCAGCAAGCGTGGGGCAAGACTATTGGCATTGGAATCACATGTACAGGTAGAAGCCATTAAGCCTGCAGAGGAAAGGGTTGAACGTGGGCACTGAGGTAGCAAAGGGGTACATCCAGGTACTGGGTGCAAGGTGATGCCATTAACCAAGGTTGGCATGGGCGGGGATCCAGAGAAGCTGAAATTAAAGGCATTGTCTCTGCCTCCAAGGTGTGCATGTCCTAAGAGGAGACTAAGAAGTCTCTGTGTCAGATAAAGAGGGCAGTGTATATACTGAAGAATCATAGCAGGGAGACTGAGGCCCGGGGTGGCCAGGAAGACATCTCTGAGGTCAGACAGCGATTGGCAATGAACCCCTGTGCTAGGACCCCGTCTCCAAGGCTCCTTCCCCTAGAACATCTTCTTCCTCCTTAGCTGCTATCTGTCACCCAACTCCTTTCAGGGAAAAAAGAGAGAAGAAGCTCCTTGGCGGATTTGTAAGCAAGCACGATGATTCAAGGGATAATTCGCCTGCACCAGGCCTGATGGGTATCTGGCTCAGCCCTGAATAGGGTCTTCAGTTTCTGGAAGCTTACAAGAAAAAGGATTTCGAGCTCCGGGGTTTTAACATCACAAGGAAATATAAGTCCCTCGCAGAATTAGAGGATCAGATAAGTCCAGACAAAAATGGCATCGCATAAAGTAAAAATATCTATCTGGATATCCGCCCACCCTACCCGTTCGGATGCCAGGAGGCTCTTGAGAACGCAGAGGTGATAGGAGCCGGTGAAATGGGGAGTCCGAAATGCAGTTCTCCCCTCCCCAGCCTCCGGGAGAGATGCTCGATGCATAATCATGTGACAGTCCCAGCTTCCAGCAGAGCAGACTCTGCAGAGGGGTATGGAGCATGGCTTGTACTTAGAGGGAAGGGAACGGCTTTGTCCCTTGGTTGCCAGCTCGTCCACAGCACGCTCTTGTCCTACGAGCAAAAAGGCTGTTCGGTGTGGACGATGTACCCTGGCCCTTCGTGCTCGTGCATGCCCACCAGAAGGGAGGTGCAGAGAAGGATCCCCCCGCCGGGGGGATTACACAGACTAGGTTGAAGTCCCCTCCCCTCTGTGTGACCTTGGGCAAGTCTCAAAGCCTCTGTTTTCTCATCTGGACAATGGGGCTAATAATGGTGTGCGTCTGTGCGTGGCTGTGGGGAATGAAGCAAAATGATGTGTAGGGACATGCAGTGGAAGCCAAATCAACAATTGCCTTAAGCCTCTTCTTTCCTAAAGGCTAATCGTTGGAAAGGAAGGAAATGGGGGAAAAAATGGAAAGGAGCATTTACAAAGAGGCTAGTATGTGCTAGACATTCAAGAAAAAAAGGGGGGTGTTTTCAGATTCTAGGGGTAATAAAGATAAGCAGACAAAGAGTCCAAAGCCCATAAACCCAAAACATAACAGATAAAACCAGCCTCTGCTCTGGTGTCAAAATCAGAACATCTCCTAGACCAGGAGTCCGCAAGCCAGGGGCCACATGTACCGCACTGCCTGCTTTTGTCAATGAGTTTTATTAGAACACAGCCACGACCACTCGTTTGTTTCTTGTCTGTGGTTCTGGGGTTGTAATGACAAAATTGAGTAGTTGTGACCGAGATGGCCTGGCCTGTAAAACTGAAAATATTGACCACATGGCCCCTTGGCAGTAAATTTGCGCGATCTAGAATAATCCCACTATGGATGGAGCGTGCCAGGTGCTGTGTAGGGCTTCACTGCCCTGCCACGGGCTGCCGTGTAGAATCCTCCCGACCATCCCGGGAAACAGGGAGCGTTATGATCTCCCTTCTTAAGGATGTGGAAGCCGAGATGCCAGGAGGGGAGCAGGCCGGGAAGGCAGAGAACCACACAAGGGCAAGATTTGACCCCAGGCTCAAATTGATTCGAGGATCTCTCCCTTAAGCCTTTGCAGGAGGAAAAACAGATTTAGGGTCTGGTCAGCTGTGTCCCAGTGAAAAGGCCAGGCTGTGATTCTCAGCCGTGCCACTCATTAGAATCCCCCAGGGAGCATTAAAGCCTAGGATCCTTCCTTTCCCACAACCAGAGAGTCTGACTTAATTTTAATTGGTCTGGGATTGGGCTGGATTGTTTTCTACAGCTCCCCAGGTGACTGTAATGGTCCACAGAGCCAAAGAAAGCTGACCGGGGTCCCCCAAACTCCAGAATGACAGGGAGCCCACCAGAGCCCCGGGGCCCATTGGCATCCCTGAGCGTGCACCCTTTAACTGCTCGGCCCTCCGGTCATCGGTGATGACGCAGGACTCTGGAGGGGACACAGCAGTCCTGAGCCAGACCACCTCCATCATTGTTCTGTCTCCCTCCCAGCACACATATCGGCCTTGCATGGAGCTAAGTAGTTAATATAAGACCACCCCTAAGGGACTGTGGGGGGAAAAATCACTCTTGAAGCCCAGCAGAATTCACCAACACAGTCTTTGATGGGGATCAAGAAACTCACTTCTCGGGGCATCTGGGTGGCTCAGTCAGTTAAGCATCTACCTTGGGGCTTAGGTCATGATCTTGGGGTCCTGGGATCCGGCTGAGTCAGGCTCCCTGATCAGCAGGGGGAGGCCCTCTCCCCCTCCTTCTGTTCCACCTCCCTGCTCATGTTCTCTCTCTCTCTCTTAAATAAATAAATAAATAAATAAATAAATAAATAAATAAATAAATAATCTTTAAAAACAAAACAAAAAGACAAAAAGAGACTCACTTCTCTTTATCAGTAATGACATTCACAACACATAGGTGTACTGACTATCCTCCCCGGGCCGGCCCCTCGCCAAGCCCGGCATATTCTTTCATCCCCCAAGCTACGAGGCAAGTTCTATTATTAACCACATTTTAAGAATGGGGAAACTGAGGTCAGGAGGGGGTGGGGCCCCGTGCCGAGTTTCCTATCTAGAGCAGAGCCCTGGCGTTGGAACACGGGTCTCCTGCCCCCTCCCCCCACCTCCCGGCCCCGAGAACATTCTTCCAGGAGGGGCCTCTTCAAATTGCCGCTCCTGACGTCTCCTTGGCCGGGGAAGAGCTTTGTTCTGGGAACGCTTGCTGAAAAATAATAGGCCAGGGCATTTCTTTTCCCCCTTGATCGGGCCCTCGGCGTTCTCGGGAGAGAACTAAGCTATCAGGAGGAGGTTATTCTGCGGCAGGGCCCCCTCGCTGCCATAGGTCTAATAAAACAAAACCGCAGCCAAATTAGGGGCATATTTCATCTAATGGGAGGAGATGTATGTGGCATTTCTGCCTGGCGGTTGACCTGCTGCGTTTATGCGCAGAGAGGGGGTTCGATACATCACGGGGCAGTTATACGCTGCCTAAGTGGCCTCTCGGGCGGGCAAGGGACCAGAAGAAAAATCTCAGGCCCACGTCTCCGTTTGCTTGCATTTCCACGGCCACGCTTTGGGGCCAGCACATCCAAGGAGTGTCGCAAGGCTCTGGTGTGGGGAAAAGACCCCCGTTCCTCTCCTGGAATCAATGCCAAGATCGGGGTGACAGTTCCCACTGTGGCACACGCTGGCTGTGTGTCCTGGGTCAGCCACGGCTCCTCTCTGGGTCTGGATTTCCCCATCTGTGAAATGGGGAGGGCGAGGATGGGTGCCTTCAAAGGGGGCTTAGCATGGGACGCCTGGGTGGCTCAGGGGGTTGAGTATCCTGCCTCTTGGTTTTGGCTCAGGTCGTGATCTCAGGGTCTGGGATGGAGCCCTGCGTTGGGCTCGGCACTCACTGGGGAGTCTGCTTCTCTCTCTTTCTCTCCCTCTCCCTCTGCCCCTGCCCTCTAAAATAAATAAATAAATCTTTAAAACAAAAACAAAAAAACCAAAGAGGGATCAGCCATGATCCCAAATCTGGGGGCAAGGGGCTGATTTCTTCCTTTCTTTTTCAATATTTTATTTATTTATTTAAGAGAGAAAGCATGAGAGAGAGAGAGTGAGAGAGAGAGATCATGATCAGAGAGCAGAGGTAGAGGGAGAAGCAGACTCCCTGCTGAGCAGGGAGCCCGATGCAGGACTCGATCCCAGGACCCTGGGATCATGACCTGAGCCGAAGGCAGACACTTAATCGACTGAGCCACACAGGCACCCAAGGAGCTGATTTCTAAGCTGGCCTTAGGGGGCAAACAGTACCCCAGAGGTGACACCTGGGTCTTTCAGCTCTCTCTTAACCATCAGAGTCATGATGCTGTGTCTGTAGAACCCAGAGATGTCCAATGATTGGAACTCAACCGCAGCAAATACACACACACACACACACACACACGCATATAGCAAGTATAAACATATACATGTTTATATCATGTTCCACTGTGGTTACAGATTATATACATTATAAAACAGATGCAAAAATGGAAATTTTGAAAGGAAAAGCTAACCTCTCTACAGAAGTTCTATTAAAATCCCAACACCTTCTCCCACCCCCGGGACGCCCAATCTCTCCTGCCCTGATCTACTCGCGTCCTTTCTGGAACACTTCCCACCTTCAGACAGATTCTGGAAATAGTGATTTATAACTCCTGCCTTCTCCGGGGCGGGGACATCAAGCTGAAGGAACAGAAGGCCCAGCAACTGCATCCCTAGGACGGGGGGTCCTTCTCCTAACCCACGTGCTTCCCCAGAAGGGGGTTTCTAAATAAACAGCCTCCTGTAAAACTGGGGGAAAAAGACAGAGGCATTAAGAGAATGTACTGGGAGATGTTTATGGAATACTCTGGAGACATTCACCCGGAAATGGATTCTGTCCGAAGCTGTATATGGGTCATTGCATTGATCCCATCAAGCAAGCTTTGGAGCATTAAAATATGTATTTAATGAGAGAGAGAGAGAGAACATGCCAGAGCCTGTTAGGAGCGGTCACAGCCCTGGTCTCACTTAATCCGCACAGGTCCCGGGGTGATGGGTCTTATAACAGTCCCATCTTACAGATGATAGAGTTGAGGCGAGTCCTACAGCCAGGCAGAGTTGCAAACACAGGCCGGTCCAATTCCATGCTGTTTGTGTGTTGTGACATCCCTTGGCGGACACGAGCAGGGCCAGGTGTCATGGGCCCCTGGCTGCCCCAGGAGGGTGCGTCTTGGAACAGACCATCCGTGGGTCTGGGAGGCCGACGTGTTGGAGTGGGGGCTTCTGGGCTGTGGTGTTGGCCACAGTCCAGGCTCTGTGCCGACTGCATCTGGAGGGGTGAGAGCCCGCTGATTTAGGGCCCATCTGGATGGACAGCCGACAGGAACTGGGCTGCTCCAGACGTTTGGGGAGAGTGATAAGCGCGGCCTCTGGGTGCCCCTACATTCCTGGACAGTGACGTTGTCGAGGAAGTGGTGGTGTGGAATGCCTCGGCAGGCAGGTCCCCCTCTTTCCCGCCCCTCTCTGCTGGCTATGGCCTCCTGGGACCCCTAAAATCGGTGGTGACCCCTTGCTCCAGGGAGCTCGGACTCCTCGAATCCTAGACTCCATGGGGCCTAGAGAGTGGGCCTGGGGGCTGCTTATCAAGGAAGACCTAAGCTACAGGGACACAGCCCCCAGCCCAGGAATATGGGGACCCCCCCACACTCCAGGAGACATCGTTTGGTCACCTCCTACTTATTTTCCGAAAGTGAGGACCAACCCCAAGGCCAATCTGTTTTCCACACTGCGCAAAGCCTTTCTTAAGCCCTCATCCAGCCATGTCCTTCCTCTGCCTTTAGCCTTCTATAGCTCCCCACTGCCCTCAAATGAAGTCTAAATCCTTTCTCTTTTTCACTGGAAGATTTGGCCCCTGGGGACCTTCATACCTCCCTCCTCCTGAACCTCCCCAGCTGCCACTCCTCTTAGACACACCCACCCGCACTTACGCTATCTTTTTCTTCTATGAAAACACGTGGTCCTCAAATGCGCTTGTGCCTTGCTCACCCCAGACTTTTGCACATGCCAATTCCACACCCGCCATCCTCTCCCCACTCACCCTCTTCTGACTCAGTCCAGCCCACCTCCAGTTCTTCCCTGCAGGAAGCCTGCCCACATCCCACCCCGCCTGGCTCAGGACCTCTTCGGGGCTTCCCTCCGCAGCCCTGGGTCCTGGGAGGTCTGTAGGGACAGGGACGGTACCCCCTGTTCACCACAGCTCTCAGCACCTCGCACACAGTGGGCGGCCAATAAATATTTGTGGTTGGCAATGGATAGCAGAGACCTCATTCCCCTGGGATCTGTAATGACAACTCCAGTGTGTGGCACAGCCCTGCTCCCGAGCAGAAGTAGCAAGAGCAAAGCGATAGGGGTAGTAAGAGGAATTTGTATCGGGTACTGTGATGGGCTGGTGTGGTTCTACGGCACTTTGCAGATAATTGCTACTTTCGTCTTCACCCTGAAGCAAGTGCAACGATTATCCCATTTGCAGAGGAGGAAAGCAAAGCCCAGAGAGATCAGGTAACTTGCCGAAGGTCACACAGCTGGCAAAAGGCAGATGTGGGCAGGCTGGCCCCAGAATCCGTGATATCACCACCTACTGCAAGACCAAGGGGCCAGGACAAGCTTTGGGCAACAAGCAGACGTGAGCATGGGGCTTGCCCGCACCAGCCAAGCCGTGCGGTAGGAGGCAGACCGTGAGTTTAACTCTGCACCCAGCCTCCGTTGTCACCAGAATATCAGACCAGAGTGTCATGAATGACCACTAGCCACTGCCCCTGCCTGCGAGCTCCCTCAGGTTCTTGTCTTTCCCACAGGTGCTCGGCTCACGACTTGGCTCTGCCCACACTGGTGGAACTTGACTCCATCCTCTACCCGAAGGCCATATATATAATCACGTGTGGACCCTGGTTCAGTCTCTAGCGAGACCACTAACTTGCTGTGTGACCTTAGACGAGTTACTTAACCTCTCTGGGCTTCAGATTCTTTAGTTGAAAACTGGAATAATAACAGTGCCCTGTTAGGGTTTGGGGGAGGATTAAATACATTAATACGTATTCATCTCTTAGAACAATTCCTGGCACAGAATTAGCCTTATGTAAGTGCTGGCAACAACCAGGTTCCCAACGTTGTCATCTCCTGCCCTTACAAGAGCAAATCACATCACATGTTCCAATTACTCCCTGGGCAAATGCATTCACCTCCTCCCTAGGAGAGACATGCTGAAGCTCGCAGCAGAACCTCTAGGAGAACAAACATACAAGCTCAAGTCCCAGCACAGCTCCATTGTGCTGTGTGACCTTAGCCAAATAGCTTGTTGTCTCTGGACAACAGTTGCTCCATCTGTACAAGGAACAGGGAGTTGCTGCTCTCTGAGGGTCCTGTCAGCTCTAACCTGAACCCTTGACTTTCCCATCAGGATCGTGTGGTCCGGAGACGGTGAGGAGAGGGTCTTCGTGGAGAGGGCGCAGGTCTGGACCCTGAGAGGAGAGGCAGAGGCCCCGGGAGCAGGGAGGGGCAAGGCTGCCTTGTCTGCTAAGGTCCTGGGTATTTTTTGGCCTCAGCAGGCATGTGGCCGGGTCCAGGGGCAGGCAGCCCAGCAGCCCTGGCTGCCTCCTGCAGGCTGCCCTATGCCCGGCTTTATGGGGCCTGACCAGCTCCCTCCGGGGCTCATTAGCTGGGCAGCCAGCTGGGGCCCAGGCGGCTCTGTTCCCACCAGGTCCTGGGGGAAGGCGCTCACTCAGCACCTCGTCCCAGCCAGGGGGCAGTGCCATGCCCTTAACTCTGTCCTGCCCTGAGGGTAGAGGGGCCAGGGAGGCCTGGGAGGAATCCTGGGAGGGGACGCATTGCACTGAGAGGGTCAAGGGGGAAACATCCCCCTTTGTGTCTCGGCTTCCTCTAATCCCTTCTCCCCTCGGCTCCACCTCCCTGGCAGTGGGAGGCTGGGCACAGCCCCATAGGGACCCCGGTTCATTCCTCGCTCTGCTGCTTGCAAGCTGGGTCTCCCTAAGCAAGCATCTGCCCCTCTCTGAGCCTCAATTTTCACATCTGTAAAATGGACCTTCTACTTCCGTTTCGCAGGTTTGCCTGGAGGGTTGAAAGAGGTGGCAGGGCAGGCCCGGCTCGCAGGGGGGTCAGTGGGTCGGAGCAGCAGGACCAGAGGTCCTTCTTTGCTTCCTCTCTCTTTGGGCTCCTCCCCTTTGTTCTTGTCCCTTTGTTCCAAGTTCCGCCTTCCGCAGAGGCCCAGCGGCCTCCTTTCCCCGCTGACACAAGTCCCTTTCCTTCATCTGCTTCTGGGCTTTCACTTCTAGTCCCTCCAGACTGCCGCCTCTTCCCACCCTCACATCCCTCCCTCCTCGCTCTGGCTTTCTCTCGGCCCCCCTTAATCTTGTGTTAATCTCCTAACAACCTTTCCAACATGGGTTACATCCTTCTTATCTTGGTTAAGCATTTTGGTGAACTCAGGGCTTCCTGTCACTTAGGGAATTTTTCCTGCTGCTTAAAGTATCTGCTCTTACATATCCCCCCCCCCCC
>NW_024425897.1:7639698-7693566 GCF_017311325.1 Ursus maritimus
CCCCCCCCCCCCCGTCTCCCTCCCTTCTTCACTTTCTTCCTCCTTCTCTCTCTCTCTCTCTCTCTCTAGTTCTCATGCTTTCACACTCTTTCTCTCTCTCTCCCTCCCCCATCTTTCCTTCACTTTCTCTCTCCCTCTCTCTCTATTTCGCCCGCGTGCGCTCAGACACACACAATATTACACATCACTGTGGCGTGTTTGACTGGTGGGCTGGCATCTGGCGGAGAACAGAGAGGGACAGTGTTTCTCACCCAGGCAGGACTCTTCCTGTGCTCCCAGGGCTCTGCGCACACTGGGTACAGAGCCTGATGTCATCCGTCCCCATCCTCAGACCAGGCTCTGTCTCACCACCCCCCCAGAAGAGGAGTTACTGTGTGATTCCTGGAAGAGCATTGCTCCTTAGCTATCAATTAAATCATACATGAATAGGACGTGTTTGCACTTCCAACGTGTCCTCTTCTCAGAAGGAGGGAGGCAAGGGCATCGTAGACGGTGTCCACTCCTCACAGAGCAGCCAGTGAGGACCAGACGTGGGCACATGGGGACGTGGCAGCTTTAGAGCCCGCACAGGCCAGGATCGGCCAAGATTTCTGGGAAAGGGGGGTCTCAAGCTGGGACGTCAGGAGGGGACACACCTGGCAGTGGGAAATACACGGGTAAGAGCAAGGAGGCAGGCACGCGCAGCGTGGCCCGCAGGGCGGCGTGTGTCCATGGAAGGCCATAGAGGAGACAGCCGCTGCCAAGAAGGTGGAGCGGGAGTCCAGGAAGGGCAGCTCGAGTCCACCTGGTGAAGAGCTGCGAAGCCAGACGAAGGTCCCCTCCTTGGAGAAAATGTGCTTTGGTGTCTCCCACCCCAAGTCATTCCATCTCCCTGAAATAGATTCAGATGGATTCATCAGCCTAGCCCTCCTAAGCCCCTTGTGAGCTCTGATGCTGATGTCCCTTTTGCTAAGATTCTGCAGAAAACCACTGCAGCTAAGCCTCTGTTTCCCCATCTGCAAAATGGGCACAGTGATCACAGTGTAGTATGTATCAGTCTGGGTTCCGCAGAGAAACAGAACCAACAGGTACCCACGTAACTCCGTATGAATATATCATATATTTGTTGTAAGGAATTGGCTCATGTGAGTATAGAGGAGGCCGAGAAGTCTCAGGCTGGCGGTTGGCAAGCTGGAGACCGCTCAAGTCCATGTCTGAAGGTCTGAGAACCAGGAAGCCTGATGGTTGTAAGCTCTCGTCTGAGTCGGAAGGCAGGAACAGACCAATAATCTGGCTCAAAGACAGACAGACAGAATTCTTTCTGGCTCTGCCTTCCTTCTCTCCAGGCCTTGGGTGGATTGCATGAGGCCCACCCAAATTGGGGAGGGCAGTTTGTTTCCCTTGGTCTGTGGATTCATAGGTTAATCTCATCTAGAAACACTCTCACTGACTCTCCCAGAAATAATGTTTCAACAAATACCTGGGCACCTCACGGCCCAGTCAAGCTGACCATTAAAATTAACCATCCCATAATATATGCCAATAAAATTATGGCTGAACAGGGAGGCAAACATCACAGGGCCAGCACTGCGGGGCTGGACGAATGTACCACTTATGCCCAGCGGGTTTGGGCAGGTCGCAGAGACCAAGTGTTGGCAAGCTACAGCCTGCAGGCCAAGTCTGGCCTGGCTCCTCTTTTTGTAAATAAAGTTTTATTGGAACACAGTTACGACAATTCATCTATGTATTTTCTGTGGCTGCTTTCACACTAAAACGGCAGCATAGAGGGCAAACGACCAAACCCACAGGGCCTGCAAAGCCCAAAATACTTACTATCTGGCCCTTGTCAGATAAGTTTCCCCCCACCCCCTGCCTTAGGCACCTGGTACCTCAGTTTCATCGTTGGGAAAATGGGTACAGTACTAGTACCTTCTTCACAGCATCACTGGGAGGAGTCAGTGGGGCTGCTGAAGGGCCAGGCATACAGTAGGCGCTCCATAAAGGGCAAATATCGCTGTGGTTGTGACTGTCTTTGTGACGTGCTGCTGTGACCACGAGCCATGATTATCACAGGAACCTGAGAAGCAGGTCTGGGGTTGGCCTCTGGCTCTTCAGGAAATGGATTCTGCCAAGGAGGGTTGAGGCGGCTGGCGCAGGCCCTGCTGGGATCCTTTCCAACACGAAGGAGCCATTCCCGCCCATGAGAAATAAAAGGCCAACTGGGGAAGTCATGCCAAGCGTCCATAATCGTCTGTAATTTGGACTCAGCCTCTCAAGGCAAAAGGATTTTGTCAAAGGCTTTTCACGGTCCAGTGCCCCCCTAGCCCAAGGTCACTTGGATCGAGTCCTCTCTGACACATATTTATTATCAGGTGGAAATGGCACTTGGGTTTCTCCCAAGCTGTGTGCAGACGCTGTCTCGGGCTGCTGCCGAGCTCACCAGCAGGCAGCCTTGGCAGAAATGTGGCTGGGAGCGGGGCTGGCCACAGGGCGGGTGTGCCCGTGAAAAGCAGAGGCCTAAAGAAGAGTGGGTGGGAGGCTCTCCCCGCTGCCCACACAGCAGATATGCAATCTACCTTCGGGTAGTTTCCTCACCTGTAAAATGTGCACGAGAAGGACCTGTAAACTGCAAACTGTGCCCAGCCCATGGTGAGCGCCTGATAATGTGCAGATGCTCTGCTTGCTTTTATTAACAGCCTCCTCATTTCTGAAGCCCCAGGTGAAACGGTAGCACAGTAAGAAAATAGGCTCTGCAAACAGGCTCTGCAAACAGGTAGGATTCAGCTTCAGCGCCTGACCTGATGCTTAGTAGCTGTGGGACTTCGGACAAGCTACCCTACCTGAGACTCAGACTCACCTGCAGAGTGGTTAATGACAGCAGCAACCATAGACAAGGCACAGGCCTCCAAGTGGCCAGCACACACAAGGGGCTCCAGAAATGATCCCAGAAAGGATGGCATGCCCCACATAATTCCAAAAGGAATTGAAAAGACTGAGATTGTTAAATACCACAGAGACAAGAATGCACCCAGAAGGCACTGGTTTGCCCAAAGAGGAGAGGGGTGTTTCCCATTCCCTTCCAGTGGGCTGCTGTAGGTCAGGATGAGCCCCTGCTTGACAGGGATCCAGACAATATTCCAGAGTAGTTAATGCCCTGCTGAGCTCAGACAGATCTGGGTTCTAATCCTCTCTTGGAGAAAGTGAGCAAATGGCTTCACTTCCTGATATCCTGATCCCCTTCCGTTTCTTTATTATTTATTTTATCCAATATGACATTGAATGCCTTCTGCGCACCTGGAACCATCCTAGGTGTGGAGACAGAGAGTAATATGGACAAAGTCTCTGCCCACTAAGTGTGTGAGAAAGATGGCAAATAAGCAAATGAAGAAATATTGAGTGTAAGATGATAAACACTAAGGAAAAATTAGAGCAGGGTGACGACACTGCAAGGGAGAGAGGTGCTGCTCTAGATTTGATAATCAGGGGAGACCTCTTTGCAGAGGTGAATCTTGAGAAAGACAAGGGTGATAATAGTACTAACTTCAGGATATTGTCAGGCTCTATTCAGGTAACTAGATAGAGCTCTTACCACATTGCCGAGCACATAGTAGGTACTATATGTGTGTGGGTTGGTGGATGGATGGATGGATGGATGGATGGATGGATGGATGGATGGATGAGTAGATGGATGGATGGATGGATGAGTGGATAGTAGATAGATGGGTGGATGGATGGATGGATACATGGATGGATGGATAGGCATATGGATGGATAAGTGGATGGATGTGTGGGAAATAAATGTATTCTCAAGTGGCTTAACTACAGAGATATTAATGAAATGACCATGCACAGAGGTGTGAACAGGGTTTAAGGACCCAACAAGAAATGTTGAGGCACACAGGGACTAGCCGCAGAGGAAGGGCAAAGGGAGTTGTAAGAGTCCCAGAACCAGAACTGTGGCCTGGCCAGAGCTATGACTATAGGCAGAAAAACTCAGCCACTGCGGAAACAAGGGGCTAGGAGGGAAGAAGGAGGTCGTAAATACTGAACCTCACTCCCTTCCATCCCCTGATCTTCGGCTGGCACCTGTCATTGATCCTGCTCACCCAGAAGCCAGGGACTAAGGGACCCTAGCTCATGCAGCCCACAGAAGGCACTCTCTCAGGACCACAGCCAAGCAAAGAGGGGTAGAGAAAGGATCTGGAGACAAAAGGAAAATGACCAATGCTGATGGGTAGATGAATAAATGAGCAAATGAGTCCGGAAGTTGCTAAATCAGCACAGAAACCTCAGACAAGTCAACGTTTCTTCTTAGATCATGGGCCTCTTTGTAAATATCCTTTTTTTTTTCCCTTAAAAATACTTACTAGTTAGGAGAGGCAAACATCTTTGCAATTAAAAAAAAATCCTAGTAACTGAACACAGCGAACATCTATTTCTCAGGCATGTTGCAGTCGAACACAGGTCAAGGGCTGTCGTACCAGTGACACAGGAACCACCCCCCATTCCTTGCTGGGACTCCACCATCTTTAATAAGTGGGGGAAGGGAGAGCTGCCAGGTGCACCCTGGCTCAGCCAGGAAGCGCTCCATCACTTCCGCTCACATCCCATTGGCCAGGGCGAGTCACATGACTGCACAGGCCACGAGGAATCTGGGAAATGCAATCTTCCCTTGTGCCCTGGGAAGTTCCGTCAGGTTTGGAGAGCAGCGAGCCCATCTGCTCCACATTATTTCAGGACTCAAAGCTGCCTGATACCCAGAAAGAAATCAGCCAGTTCTGACATTAGGTGACAAGATTTAGGAAAGTAGATACAAGCCTGGATTTTGGGGTCATGCAGACCTGGGCTTGGATCCAGCTTGGCTACTTTCCAATTGTTTTAGCACAGACAGGACATTCACTTATCCTTGCCTTTGTCTCGGAGTCTCTAAGATAGGGAAGTGCCCCGCACAGAAGGACTCTGAGGTTTGTTGAGTGAGTTTACAAGTGTAGTTATGAGGATTGAAGACAGAGGGGCAGGGCCACATGCCACGCCGGAAGGACACATCCAGCGCCCTCCACCCATGTGAGCGTTGCCCCCTAAGCCATTGACTCCATGAGTCCAGGCACTGCCCGCTGGCGGTGAGCAGCTGCTAAAAGTCCTGGAGGGAAGGAGGTAGGCCTACCGAGACCACGTTTTACGATAGAAAAATAAGGATGAGGGCTATTTCCCTGATTTGTGAATTTCTTTATGTGCAACATCTTACATCGGTATAAAACTGACATCGCATTTAGGTATTCATTTCTCAAATGGCCTTTATGGAAAAGAATATGACTGTGTAGTGGCCCGGGAAAGCCAGACTCCGTTCGCTGCTGTTGGTGCTGCTGGAGACTGTCCTGGCTGCAAGTTCCGCCAGGGGGTGATGTTCTGGGGACAGTCCTCCCCCCCAGATAAAGACCCCAGATTAAAGGTGTCTAGTGGTATTGGGAGGGGTGGTTAAGAGCATGGACCATGAAGTCTAAATGCCTGGGTTCTGACCCTTCCCCTCGTTCCCTGGCTGTGTGGTCTTGGACTTGTTACTTAACCTCTCTGTGCTTCGGTGTCCTTAATGGAGACAGTTGTGGAACAGACATCACAGGATCTTTGTAAGTGACTACACAGAAGCCCTCCAGTATATAATCTGGGAAATCAGAAGCCTTCAGGAAGTGTGTTTATTATCAGAGAAGGGAGCGTCCTTATGGTTTAACATTCATTCGACAGACTTGAATCGGATGTCCAAGGGGTGCTGGTCACCAGGGTGAATAAGACAGATGTGGTTCCTGAGGGCACAATCAGGACGCAGGGATGGATGTGGAGGGACAGTTCCACAGATGCCTCTTCCGTGGAGACTTCAAGGAGAAGTCTGGGGTGAGAGGTGGCTGTGGTCCCTGGGGGTCCCAGCTGAGCTCCAGGATCCCTTTTCTTGTGATCCAAAGGCTCCTTGTCCTGGGACATGTGGGGGGCATTTCGGGGAGGCAGTGCCCACTCCTGGCCAATGTGTGCATGCGACCTCAAGGCAGAGAGCCCAGGCATTGAGACCACAGAGCCACAAGCCAGCAGATGTATGGCCAAGCACAGAGGTGAAGATGGAAAGGCCTAAAAGGTCACCCACCAACTTTGAGTCCCAGGCTCCACTTATCGGCTGCCACCCAGCTATAGCCCCTCTGTGGCCTCTGCCTCCCACTCTGACTCTCAGGGGAGCTGCAGGCCTCTGGGGCACAGGAGAGGATGCTCTGCTCATGCCGGTGTCCTACAGATCAGACAGGGCAGGAGATAACGTGGAGAGTGAGGTTGCATTGGGGGCCAAAGACCCAGCTTCCTTGCTTGCAGGGTGACCTTTAGAGAAGTACCCTGCGCCTTTAGTTTCCCTATTCATACAGTAGTATAATAACGATGTCGCTTCACCTCGTGAGGACTGATAAAACGAACCATTTAGCAGAGACCTCTATTTCAGTAGACCTTTGTCAAAGGCAACACAGCACATCATGAGAGGGCAGGACCGGGCTTGGGAGTGGCACTGGACTGGGTTCAAAACCCAGTGTTACTCATGACTTACCACGAGGCACCGGGCACATTACCAGACCTAACCTCTTGTGGCCTCAGTTTCCCCAGCTGTAAAATACGGATAATGGAAACTGTGGTTGAATCTTTGGTCTGTTGTGAGGGTTAAAAGAAATACTAAATCATAAGCATATAGCCCCATGCCCAGCAGGGAGCAAGGTCAACAGTCAATGGGTATTTTTGGGCACCACTAAGCGCTAGTCACCTTTCTAGATGCTCATGATAGAGCAGGGAATAGAACAGTTCTTGTAGAGTTTATGATCAAATGGAAGAGATAAGCACAGGTAAGACAAAATAAACTATAGAATATATTACATGCGGGTAAGTAAGGTCCTTACTTTGGAGGAAAGGTAGGCAAGCAGAGGGGATAAGGTATGTTGAAGGGGTTGGAATCTTGCTGGGGTGGCCAGGGAAGACCTCAGAGAAGAAGTGGGCAGGGGAATGAGGTATGGAATCAATCATCTGGAGAAACAGTGGTCCAGAGAGGTATAGCAAGGGCAAAGGTCCTGGGATGCATCCCGGGGGGCCAAGGCGGGGGAAGGAGGCAGGGGACAGGATCAGGGAAGTGATGGGGAAGCTGTGGCCATCCTAAGGGCTTTGGGCTTTTCTAGGGGTGAGAGGGAAGCCCTTGGAGGATTTTGAGCACCGTGATAATGTGATTTGACATGTTTTGAAAAGAACACAGGCCGATATGTTCAGTGCAGACTAAAGGGAAAAGTTGGACACAGGGACATCACTAGGAGGCCACGGTCTAGGCAAGAGGGGATGACGGTGGCTGTTGAGGGGCTGAATATTATCATGGCTTAGCTTACCAAACTGTTGGTGTGTGCCAGGTTCATAGTAACCCCTTCCTCCCAGTGGTTGGCCCCCTGAGGGCTGGTCCTGCCTGCAATGGCTGCCCCCTCCAGACAGATTCACCTCCCCTGTCCCTCTCTCCCAGACATTTGTCAGCCACCGCTTCACCGCAGCCCAGCTGAGGCAAGAGGTGTCGGCACCCTTCATCTTCCCTGGAGCCAATCTCCACTTTCCCTGGTCACAGCGGCCGACTTGCACTGGCTCCATTCCAACGTGTCTACATCTGTCTGGGACTGAGGGGCCCAGAGTAAACTCCAAATGCCCTCCAGATAACAGCAAAATTGTCCCAGCTGGAAGGAGCCTCAAGTCTGGTGTACCTGACTCATATAAAGCAGAGAGTTGGTGAGGGCAAACCCCCTTGCTCTCTGGTTAATTACACTGCTGACCAGTTGCAGAACGACATCAGAACTCAAGTCTGGGTCCTGGCTCTGTATTCTCCAGCTCCAACAGAATGGCCTCCATCCTTTAGCAGAACTGTCTGCCTCCTCCAGTGACCAACCTCCTCTGTCCACTGTGCAGGTCCACGTCCCTCCCTATATAGACCCGAGCAGAGGTGGGTTGTGGCCATGACTTATGGTGACCCTGAGGTCCACTATGATGGCCTGATTCACTCACGTCCATTGGCTACAGGGTGGCCAGATTTCTTAGCTCAGATCTGGTACATAGGCGAGAAGAAGCATCAGGGGAGCAAGGTGGGATACAGGGAACCAGGCAGGAGCTGGCACTGGGAGATGGGAGGGGTCTTGGAGTGTTGCCCAGCACTTTTCACAACTTCCCTGGGCTGGCGCTGTCATGGCACTTGCTTTTCCAAGTGGCTAGGACTCTGCTCCCAGCACGCTCGCCAACCTGGTGTCATCATCACACTGCTTATTTTTTTCCAGGTAACAGGTGAAAACGGGAGTCTGGGACAGGTCTGATTTGCATTTCTCTTATTACAAACTGAGGCTGAACATCTTTTTACTTATTTCTGAAACATTTTTGTCTCAATTTGTGCTACTTCTTTGTGGAAAAAAATAATTAGAGCTTTTTCTGTAATATAAATTTCAAGTGTTTTCCCCAGTTTGTCTTTCTTTTTAGCAGAGATTTTTTGCTGTGCACTTTTAAAATTTTGTTGAATTCATTGATATTTTATTTTATTGTTCCTGGATCATACTTTTATTCCATGATTTATTCATTCACTCACTTATTAAAAAGTTATCTGTTGTACACCTACTGCTGGCCAGGTACCAGGAATACAGAATTAAACAAGACAAACAAGGCCCCCTTGCCCTCGTGGAGCGCAGAGTCAGAGAGACAGGACGTAAGCAAGAACCTGATACTTAGACAAGACACTTTCAGAGACTGGCAAGTACAGTGATGAATATGGACAACATGGCTTGAAACATCACAAGGGTTGGAGCCAGACCTGTTCTAGATTGCATTAATTTTCTATTGCTAACTAACAGATTGTCATACATTTAGCAGCTGCAAACAACGTACATTTATTATGCAACAGTTTCTGGGTGCTCTGTCCAAGGTCTCACGAGGCTGCAGTAAGGTGTTGGCTGGGCTGCGTTTTCATCTGGAGGCTCAACTGGGGACTAGTCACTTCCACCCTCATTCAGGGGATTGGCAGAATTCAGTTTCTGTAGCTGTTTGACTGAAGGCCCAAGCTTTCTGCTGGCTGTCATCAGGAGGCTACCGTCAGTCTCAGAGGCCAGTTCCCAAGGCAGTGAAAGGTGTGGTCCTTCTTTTAAGGGCTTTTACCTGATTAAGTGAGGCCCACCCAGAAGACCCTCATTTTGGTTCCATAGCATAATCTAATCGCAAGAGTGATATCCCATCACCTTTGCCATATTTCTTGATTAGCAGCAGTCACAAATCCCAGTGTCATTCAAAGGGAGGTGACTACAAATGTATGCACACCAGGAGACAATGTAAAATGGTGTAGCCATTGTGAAAAACAGTATAGAAATTAAAAATAGAAAATTAAAAATTAAATTAAATTAAAAATTAAAATTTTCAAAAATTAAAAATAGAAATACCACATGATCCAGAAATTCCACTTCTGGTTATTTATTGGAAGGAAGCAAAAACACTAACTCAAAAAGATATCTGCACCCTGGTGTTCACTGCAGCATTATTTATAATAGCCAAGATATGGAAGTAATCCAGGTGTCCAGCAGTGGATGAATGGATAAAGAAATTGGTGTATACACACACACACACACACACACACATACACATACACACAATGGAATATTACTCAGCCATAAAAAGGAAGGAAATTCTGCCATTTGCAACAACATGGATGGACCTTGAGGGCGTTATGCTAAGTGAAATAAGTCAGATAGAAAGACTGTATGATCTCACTTGTATGTGGAATCTAAAAAACAGGAAAACCCACAAAACAAAAGAACTCATAGAAACCTCAAACAGATTGCTGGTTGCCTGGGGTGGGGGTTGGGGGGTGGGGATTGGGTGAAGGGGGTCAAAAGGTACAAACTTCCAGTTATAAAGTAAATAAGTCCTGGGGACATAATGGACAGGATGGCAACTATAGTGAATAATACCATAGTCTATATTTAAAAGTTGCTAAGAGTAGGGACGCCTGGGTGGCACAGCGGTTAAGCGTCTGCCTTCGGCTCAGGGCATGATCCTGGCGATCTGGGATCGAGCCCCACATCAGGCTCTTCTGCTATGAGCCTGCTTCTTCCTCTCCCACTCCCCCTGCTTGTGTTCCCTCTCTCGCTGGCTGTCTCTATCTCTGTCAAATAAATAAATAAAACCTTAAAAAAAAAAGTTGCTAAGAGTAAAAATCTTAAAAGTTCTCATTGCAATAAAAAAAATCTGTAACTGTGTATGGTGATGAATGTTCACCAGACTCATTGCCAGGATCATTTCACAATATATACAGGTATCAAATCATGTTGTACAACGTGAAACTAATATAATGTTGTTTGTCGATTATATTTCAACTTAAAAAAGAAAAATCTATTGGGGGACATTCTAGGATCTGTGTGGCACATAGATTTTGCTGATGAAGGCCTTTCAGAGAGATGACAGTTAAGTGAGAACCTGAACAACCAGAGGGAGATGGCCAGGCAGAGCCATGGGTGTGGAAATAGCAAGTGCAAAGATCCTGAGGCAGTTATGAGTTTGCAGAAAATTTAGAAAGTTGGGCATGGCTGGAATCTATTGATAGGGGGAGGGTGGGATGATTCAATGCACAAATGCAGTGCACTGTGTGATGAAAAGAAATTAAATTAAATGAGTGAGCATTAGGGTTTGGACCACAGGGCTGGAAATCAGGAGTTCCAGCCTCAAATCCCAAGGTAGCCCCTCCTTCACAGGGCAACCCTGGACCACTCCCTTTCTTCCTTGGCCTGGTCCCTGTCTCTGTGGACTGAAGGGGATGGAGTCCAATGGCCCTGAGGACCTTCCTAACATGAGTAACCCTAGAGTCTCTGATGGACTGAATGACACCTACAGCTAATTAGCCAATGACACTAAATTAATTAAGGCCTGGGAAAGTGATTATCTCCACCTCAGGCTTTCTCACACTTCTTGGATGTCATTGGGGGAAGAGGGAGGACCATGCAACAGCAAGGAATGCAAGAAAACCCGGTGGGGGGGGGCAGGAGCATGGGCTTTCAATCCCCCAGAATCAATGCACAGTGTTCTGGGCCTTGGCTGGAGTGCTGTGGGTCTGCACAAATCATTAAGCCCACTCACCAGGCAGGATACTCAATACGGGGCCCGATCCTCCTCATGGACAATCCACACGGAGTTAGATTGGCCCCATGAAGCATGGGGGGATCAGATTTCTCTGCTCGTCCTTGCCATGGAAAAGCAGACATGCAGTGTTGGTTGGGAGTTTGGGGTTTGCTGGGGATTTTATTTTTAATATTTTTGGTCAGTTTCAGAGGAAAAGTTGACTTTCAGCCGACCTGATGCAAGGACAGGATGGGCCTCAATCAAAGTGGGACTCTGTCCAGATTTCCTGGCAGACTATTTCCTGCTATAATGGGTCAGGAGAGAGGGACAGTGGATGTTCTGAACACTTGGTTCTGCTGTGCATTCACCTCAAAGGCACAGAGTTCAAAGAGAAGCCCGGGTGAATGGAAGGTGTTGAGAGCACCTGCTAAGAATCAGGGTTCAGAAGGGAGAGCTGGACGTTCCTCTGGAGTATTGTCCAGCCAGAGGCCCCGTGGTCTGACAGCCCTCCACTGGCAAGAGATGGGGAATTTGGCAATAAAACATTCCAGGGTGGTGACAATTGATATTGTTTTTGGAAATAGCTGTATAGCTTTTGTGCAATCAACACTTTCCAGTGGTGTGAGAAACCAGAAGGAAGAGAGAGAAGACAAGAGATGAAGAGAGGGAGGAAGGACAGACAACAAAAAGTGCAAGGAAGAAAGTAAAAGTCATGCTAGTGACTCTGGACTAGTACTTCTAGACTGCAAGCCCCTTGGGATGGGTGGGACTGTCTTGTCCCCAGAGTGTCTGTTAAGGAGGAAAGGTATTCCTGCAGGGAAAAACATGGTAAGCCATGGATTCTCCTAGGAGGACCACCCATATCCAGTTGGTTGCAAACCATGCCCAACACAGAGAAGGAGGCAGGACCCCAGTGTTCCCACACTCCTGCCTCTCCAGGATCTGATGCTGTGCCCTGAAGGTGGTGGGCTCTGCCAAGTGGTGCCTGAGCCCACTTCCTATAGCCTTGGGAGCTTCCAAGGAGGGAGGGAACAGGCAGAGTGTGGTTTCTGGGATTCATACGAGAAACTTATTGGTAGAGATGGGCAGGGTGAGAGATGAGGGTATAGGGCTCTGTTTTTTATTTGGGTCCTGGGCAAGCTGGTGCCACTTGTTTTTGGTACATAGAAAGGCAAGTGGAATCTGGATGCCCAAGGAGGGGATCAACTTCTCCCTATTGTTTTTGTCTCTGATAATAATCTCCTATTGGGATCTGAGATGTTCAATTATGCAGGGTGAGAACATGCAATGGCAGAGCACTCCCAGGCATGCTTGATACTCACAACAGGCTGAGGGTTTATCCTTCGTCCTTCTCAAAACTGAGAAAAGGGAAGCTCTGGGAGTTGACGTGACCTCATCAAGATCACACGGTTACTTGGTGGCAGAGGAAGGATAAGCACGCAGACCTCTTCCCATCTGGCCTTCCCTCTTGTCTCCAGCTTCATGTCTTACCACTCTTCCCCAAGGCTTTGCCTAGCACCAGTTGTGTACCATGCACACCTCCCACCCTGCAGTTCCTTATTTCCACACTGTGGCACGTGCTATTTCATCTATTGGAGGTTCTTTTTCCTTCCTCGCAAGTTCCAAGTTGTATCTGGAGACTTAGTTAATATGTCCTCCAGGCTGCCTTCCCTGATATCCCACAGTAAAGAAATGCCTTGCCTATTTCTACACTGTATTTGTGCCATTTATATTTATTGTTATAATCTCCTAGGGTGTACCCCCAAGTACACTGGCATGCTTCAAGGGAGTAGCTAAATCCTGTTTAACTCTGCTTCCCTAGAGCTTCACACAGATAAATATTTTTTGAATAAATAAATGAATTTGAATTGTAAATATTCTTCTTGTAACTTTATGCTAAAGTAGCAACCACCGTACTAAGCTGCCCCCTTCAGTACCAGGCATGTACACAGAGACAATGGGAGTGCCAGTGTCCTATCACAGGTGTGCCGAGCTGAATTGAACATTTTTCTTTATCCTGTGCCCATGCCATGTGATCCCCTCAGGAAACAGGTGAGAAAGGCCCACCCCACTCTCCCACTTCCAGGAAAGCAATGTGCCCTCTCTTCTTTGGGCTGTCACCAGCCGTGTAATGAAGCTGCTAACTTTAACTTCTCGATAATATCCTTTCTAATTGAAATATTAATTATAAATACTTCTTCTAATTTTCTAATGCAATATCCTTGTCTCAAAGTCCATCCACCTTAGGAGCGGGAGGGGTTGAAGAGGAAAAATGGCCAAGAATCCCTAGAAATCACTTGCGGGGATTCAAGGTAGCTTTCTTGCTCTCACAGCTGTTGGCCTTGATCTGGGATACCTGGGTACTTGTCTTCACAGCCAGCAACTGGCTTGTATGACCTTGGACATGTCAATGGCCTCCACTGGGCCTTCATCTCCCCATCTATGACAGGGAAAGAATGCACCCTCTCTCTCCCAGGACTGCTGCGAGAGGGCTCCATGCAGTGCCAGACATGCACCGAATGCTTTAGCGGTTTATGTTGTCATAGGTGGAACATCTGGAGCCTGAATGCTCGGGTTTCCGTGCTGGCCTTGCCTCGTAACCAGCTGGGTGACCTCACACAAATAACCTGATGTTTCTGACTCTCTGTTTCCTTGGTTGCCAAAGGGGATGATAATAGCTCCTGCTTCACAGGACTGTCGTGAGGTTTAAACGGTCATAAACATAAGCTAGCATTTAGAACGCAGCAGACAATGCACAAGGAGTGCGCGATACATCGTAGCCATGTGGAGGCTCTGGTTGCATTTATTATCCTCTGCTTTAAGTGGCCTATTCTGGATTTTGAATTAAAATTCTACAATATCCGAAACAACAGAAATCTCAGGAATCATGGGAAGAGATTCTTCCCATTTCTCAGCCGGGCAAAGTGAGGCTCTGAGTGGTTAGATCAGTTGCTGGAGGTCACAAAGTACTAAAAGCAAAGGCTCCTCAGCCCCCAGCCTCTTGCTTCTGAGTCCATGAGCAGGAGGCAGCAGCTGGGTGAAGTTGGAGTGGGGGAGAGAGTGCACAGATCGGTCTGAAATCTGCTTTTGACTTTTCCCTGGGATCCTTCTGCCCCATAGGAGTTGAAGGGTTTCATTTGTTACCTGGTAACAAGGACTTTCCTCTGGGAAGGAGCTGCTCCCTCCTCTTGGTGTTAATCATTGTCCTCCTCGCCCCCAGAACGCCAGAGTTCCAGACACAGCTCCTCTTCCTCCTCCAGGGCTGAGGATGAATGGGGACTCTGGGGGAGCACTCCTAGCCACTTTCAGAGAAAAGATGACCATGGGAAAAAAGTCAAGACACAAGAGGAACAAGCAAATCCCGAGTGTATTCCAGACTGTGAGCCAGTTAGGAGTCCTGCCCAGCTGGAAAGCACATTCTGTTTGGAAGATGGAAACAAACAAGTCAATATTACAATGGTGATGAATAGAAGGAACTGGGTGTCACGCCCCTTTAGATGAGGAGAACTTAGAAGAGGATGCCACTGACTGCTCACATAGGCCCCCATTCAATCCGCAGATGGATTTTTCCCAGGAACCTAAGGGTCAGTAGGGAAATTAACTCTTGGTGGTTCATGCAAATATCCTGGAGTTTCTAAGGTAAGTTTGTAGACCAGCTTCCCATCTCTACCCCCTGAGAGAATGCTTCAGCATTGCTTTGTGTCTGTATTCAAATTCTGAATCCTCCCTCTACTCTACTCTACTCTCTCTCCAGTGTGGCTTTGGGCAACTTACTTAACCTCTCTGAACCTTGGCTAATCCTAGGTGGCTATGGTAATGATGCCAAACTCACAGGATTGATAGGAAGAGTCAATGAGATCGTATATTGAAAAACCACATAGCTAAGGCTCAAAGTGTTCTCTATTACAGATTCTTTTTCTTTATCCCTTCATCTCCTTCTCTGTCCACTCCTACTTTTCTGTGATACCTCTTTATTCAACCCCCCATCCTATACCTCTTTCTCTTTGTCCTTTTTGCTGTGCCCTATTCCTCTTCCTCCCTCTCTCCTCCCCATCTTTCCTCTTCTCCTCCTCCTTCTCTTGATTGACACTTCCTCTTCTCCTCCAGGTAAATAACACAATGGATTTTACTCCAACAGGGCTAAGAACACAAATGCCCTCAAACTATCTCCCAGTGGCCGAAGCAAGATCTCACTGTGCCCGGGTGAGCAAAGCAAGAAAGTTTATCTGAGAGACACTGCTGGCCAGCCTCCTGGTGGTGGGTGGACGGAGGGCTCCTCACTCCATTTCCTGGGCACGGGAGGGTGGTTGAACCGGCCTCCCTGCTGCCCACTGGGCCTCCCTTCCTTTCATCAACTTGGAGGACGAATACGTTATGGCCATACTGTGGGGGCGCAGGGCGTAGTTTGCAGGTACCTCTTGAGAGCCGGAAACAAAGGCCTATTGCTTCTAACTTATTTTAACAGTTTTCAGTAATATAATTTTCAGTTCATTTGGTTATCAAAAACACACTTTTCCCCCCTTTCTTCTTACCAAAAAGGTGAAGCAGATCTAGGCTGTGCTGGGGGTGCTAGTGGTTTGGTATTCTCTTATTTTTTTTAGTTTTTTTTTAATCCTCACTAATTTCTCCATGCT
The DNA here is from genome assembly GCF_017311325.1 of Ursus maritimus. Taxonomy (NCBI): domain Eukaryota; kingdom Metazoa; phylum Chordata; class Mammalia; order Carnivora; family Ursidae; genus Ursus; species Ursus maritimus. The sequence goes on from NW_024425897.1 coordinate 7,655,442, forward strand.
GTGGAGAATTTGTCACACGCGCAGGTCTGTTTGATTTCATTAAACAGAATATTTAAGCATAAAAATTGTTTAATCGCCTTGTGTCATTATGAGATGAATTTCATTTTGCATACATTTGCATATTTCATCAGAATTAAGGCTGCTAATATGCAAATGAGAAACAGGTTGCGGCTGAGGTGTTTATTGTAATAGCTGCAGGCTGTTCCACTTGGCCAGCTTTCTAGGTGGTGGGGAAGGAGGGGAGGGAGGACTCCGGGTGGCTCAGAACACTTCAGGAAGCCCGCCCGGTCTCTGGGGCCAAGATGGGTGGGCGTGGCCCTCCTCCCTGCCCTGGGAGACTGACCAATCAGAGCAGGCCAGGCTGGGGAGGAGGGAGGAGGCCCAGCTGTCTGCCCCAAAGGCTCCTGGGAGCCAGTGGGTACCGGTGTTGGGGTGAGGGACTGGGGCGAGGTTGGGGCCAGGCGGTTGGCCCAGATGCCCCTCGGGAAGGGCAGATGACGTTCTGGACGCCTCCGCTGCCTTCTCTTCTTGTTTGTGCTGCTGCTTCTTCCTCTGCCTGCATTTTTTTTTCTTTCCCTTTGTTTTCTGCATGGCTTTGTTTCAAGCCCTATTGAGTTTCTTCTTACCCTTTATTTCTCCCTCTTTGTTTTTGCTTTGCGTGTTTCCTCCTGCGCTTCCCTCCACCCCAAATGGGCTGGCATCCTTGTCTATCGTCTGCTTTTCTTCCTGCCTGCTTTGTGCTGGTTCCCAGCTTGCCTTGCTGGCTCCCTTGCTCTCCTTTGCTCCTGCCTCACTTCTGCTCTCCTTTCTCCTTCCTGGCCCCCTTCCTCCTCCCCGCCCCGCAGTTTCCCACCTCCCCGGAGGGCATCCACAGCCAAGAATGGCTTGAGGTGAGGACAGAATTAGGCGAGGTCCTGCTTGCGCAGCTGCCGACCCCTCCATCTGAAATTCCCTGATGAGTCCCTGCCCTCATGTGAAGGTCAGAGATTAGATACGTACCATTTTCCTCTTGAGGACCTGCTCTGCTGATCCCCAGGAGAGCTGGTTCCAAGTGGCCCCCCAGGCACAGACGGAGGAGAAGAGAGCTTGGTGTTTGGTGCTTAATGAGAGGGCTGCCAGGCCCGGAGTAGTTTGAACGAGATGCCATTTTCAGAAGAAAGTGGCATAGATGCTCCCCACCCCCTCCTCTTCTGGACAGCAGGTGACAGATCTCACTACTTCCGCAAAGATGACAGGGCGATTTGGAAAAGGACCATCCCTACGGAGCAAAATTGAAAGGCGGCTTGAGCCAGGGCACTGGCCTGACCAAATAAGCCCCTTCCCTAGGCCTCAGTTTCCCCATCTGTCCCTTGCGATTCTCCTGAGACCTCGCTAGCAGCTGCAGGCAGGAGCTGATTTGGGAAGGGCAGAATATGTTCATTAAACCAACAGCTATTTACTGAGCACCTGCTATACGCTGGACACTCAGAGCAGCGCAGGATACAGCTGCGAATAAGACCGGGCCCTTCAGCAGCTGACATTTGGGTGGGGAAGGCAGACCACAGGAGGAGAAAAAACAAGGTAACGTCAAGTAGTGATCAATGCCGGAAGCGGGGGCTGTGGATAGCGGCTAGACTCCACCACTACCTTTCCACTGCTTGCTGGCTCATTTTCTGGACTACACCCTCAGTGGCCCATGGCCCATGGCCCCGTCCCTCCAGATCGCCCAGGGGACCCTGTGGAGACGCACTGTTTACCCCCCAGACTCTTGGAGCATCTTCCCAGGGCTGGAGGGGCAGCATCTGCTAGGCTAGGGGGATCCACCCCCGGCCAGATTAGCTGTTAAGGCCTGTGGTTTAGAGCCTGAGCAATTAAAGCAGAATTAATTGGCTAGTAGGCAATCACCTTCCAATCTGAATGGAGAGCGAGCAGGGCGGGTGTGTTTTGCTGAGTCGACAAACTGAACACAATGCTCATTGACTGGGGGACAGCGGGGAGGGGGTGGCTAGGTAAGCTGGTGGGAATTGGAGTCATCCCCCCCTTCCCCCCCCCCCGGCCCCGCTCCTCAGCCCAGCCAAGTACAAGGGCCAGCCATCAGGCTCTGAGCATCTCTGTGGGGACTCCAGCTTCGCTGGTGTGGAACTTTCAGGAATAGAACTTTGCCTTCGCAACTTTGAAACACCCAACCCAGGGATGTTGTGAAATTTGATTTAATTTTTAATATCTTTATTCTCTTCCCAATAGCAAAAGCAATACATTTCGTATTGACTTTTAAAAATCAAATATTGCAAATATGTATAGCTTAGAAAGCCCCATAAAATTATACGTCTGCATATATATTAGCATTTGATAGGGGGTGAAATCTGCAGGAATATACAGCAAATTGTCAACAGCAGTTAGTCCTGGTGTGTGCGTGAAGGGGGAAGTAAAGGAGGCTTGGTTACATGTAATGCATTTAAAGGGAAATGGAATGGGCACCAAGATGCATCACGTCGCCTCTTCTTTGTTATTGTGGATTATGTTGTTTTGTTTTTAGCATTATAAAAACCAAGCGTGTTCATGGTGAAGAGAAAAAACACAGACATGTATCAAAGACTTGTACATTCCATCCTCTCGTTCCTCCGCATGAGCGGTGAGCCAGAAATGGAATTCTCTGGAGGGGAAAAGTGTGGCTCCTGGGCTGCTGTTCAGGCTTCTCTGTGGGCGGCTGTGTGACCTTCTCCAAGTCACTTGCCCACTCTGGGCCTCAGTGTCTTTGTAAAACGGAGAGTAGACACAGCCTACGGCGAGAATTGCACATAAAGAACTTTCCACAGTGCCTGGCGCACACCGAGTGCTCAAAGAATAGGAACCATTAATATGGGTTACTGCCAAGGCTTCTGGCAAGGCGCCAGACACACAGGTTTTTAAAGGAACTTGGCAAATCACACAAGAATCCTCTAGGATGCGGGGGCCATCGACATCTCCTTCCCCTATGCTACTGCATCTAAGTAAGATGACAAGAGGAAGGAAGTTCTATTTCCAGGACACCCAGTTCCCTAGCATCTCAGGAGCTGTTGGCAGATTTTCGAAAGATGTTGTTAAAAGACAGTGGGAGAGGGCACCTGAGTGGCTCAGTCAGTCGAGCATCTGACTCTTAACGGGGCTCAGCTCATGATCTCAGGGTCATGGGACTGAACCTGACGTCCAGCTCTGTGCTCAGCATGGAGTCTGCTTGGGATTCTCTCTCCCCCTCAGCCTCTCCCCCTCCCCCCACTCATTCTCTCTCTCGCAAATAAATAAAATCTTTAAAAAAAGAAAGAAAGAAAAAGACAGTGAGGAGCCCAGAACAGAGAAGATGGTGGTGGCAAGGGAGGGAGTACAGGCAAAGACTCATTTGCATCGAAGTTGAGATGACATGGAAAGCCCAAAGATCCCAGTTCAATTCCTGGCTCTGCCACTTCCCACCTCACGGGCTTGGGCTTATTCCTTTCCTTCTCCCTCTCTCTCCCGGTCCTCAGTTTCCCCATCTGTGACACGGAGCAAGAACAAATAGCTGATCTAGCACCCACTTACTAATGGCAAAACATTTTGAATTTATATCATGTTTTTTTCTTTTAATGCACTTGTATGTACGGTAATCAGGGTCCCAGGGAGTCGGGGAGAGTAAGAGTGATGGGAATGGCACCCCACTAAGTGTGAGTGTTTGAGAGTGACAAATGGGGGCCCATCGAACCCTGGATAGAAAGCTGTGTTGCAGGGCCTTGGAGCTCCCTTCTGGAAGCCGAGCAAGTGTGCCAGGAAGCCCTCTGCCTGAAGGTAAGTGTTTGTCTAAGAAGCTGGGGCCGGGAGTGGGGGGGGGGCGTCGGCAGCAATTGAACGAGGAGGATGTGAAACCTGAGTGCGGCCTGCCTACAGTCAGACGGGGGTCACCAAACCCAGACTAAATAGTCTGGCAGGCTGGGCTCTGGGCTGTCTGGAAAATGATCCCAGGATGGAAAGCATGAGTTGGGGAGGGGGCTGGAGGGGGGCGCACAGAGTCCACAACGCAGACCCCTGTCTCGGTGGCCAGTGTGAGGCTACTACCTCCCCAGGGTGGGGCCTGACCATGAATGAGATGGAGTTTTTATTTTTCATTTCAGTTTCTGCTTCTTAATGGGAGAGAGGGAGGTAGGGAACAGCTGAGGGGCAGCTCAGGGCCCTGCCCTGCTTGCCTGCCTCGGGCTCCGGTTGCATGCCTTGCTCTGTTCTTCAGTCTAGAGCCAGGTCCTCACACCAGAAGGGGTTTGAGTGCTGCTGTGTGGCCTTAAGCGGGTTAAGTAGCCTCTCTGTGCCTTGCCGGAGTCAGGGAAGCTTGTGTGCCTATGCTGATCGAGACCCAGTCTGCATGAGCACGTAGGTGCCTGTGTGGGGGCAGGATGAACGTGTTGTCTCCAGGCAGAAGCCATCCCCTGGATTTAGACTGGCAAGTCAAGTACCTGGATCAGGGGCCCTTGAGTGGTGAACAACTGGCCTCATTGCACGAGGCTGTTCTGGGCAGGAACTTGAAATGAGGAAAGCCTAGTCCACTCCTGAGCACCCGTTCGGGATCAGTTTCCGCCCTCGGTGCTCCAAACCTAACACCAACACGAGGAGATGTTCTTTCCCTCATCTTTCGGGAGAAGAACTCGAGGCTCAGAGAGGTCAAGTAATTGGCCCAAGATCACACAGCCAGTAAATGACAGCAAGGGGATTTGAGCACATAAGTCTCACCCGAAAGCCCTTCCTACCACGCTTCACAGACTAATTTCCATTGCACGTCAGTAATTTCTTCTCAGGCATCAGGCTTTGGTTGAAACATCATCTCTTAAGTTAATAGCAACTCTATTCACAATTGCCAAAAGGTGAACACAACCCAAGTGTCCGTCGGTGGTAAAGTGGTTAAATAAATTGCAGTACGTCCATGCAATGGATGATTACTCGGACTAATAAGGAGGGACATCCTGACCCGTGTTACAACAGGGATAAACCCTGAAGGCGGTCCTGCTAAGTGCAATAAGCCAGACACAAAAGGACAAACACTGTATGAGTCCGAGGATAAGGAGCACTTAGAACAGCCATATTCGTAAAGACAGGAAGTAGAACGGTGGGTGTCAGGGGCTGGGGGCGGGGGGAATGAGAAATTATACTGTATTGGGCACCAAGTTTCAGTTAGGGAAGATGAAAAGGTTCTGGAGTCATGGTGGGGATGCTTGTCCCGCAGTGTGAATGTGCTTAACTCTGCTCAACTGTCCACTTAAAAATGGTTAAAATGGTAAATCTTAGATTATGTGTGTTTTACTGCAAAAGAAAAAAATGGTTTCTTTAAGGAGGTGATTATGACTCCCCACTGACCCCCCAGACCATGCTGCTCCCACTGCTGCCTCTGCCTCCCTTCCCACCCACTGCACCCCACAAACACGGGTTGCATTATCTCTGGGCTCCCTCTGGACCCAGAAAAGACAGTGGCTTGCCTGCCTCCATGACTGCCCTGTCCCCGAGAGCCAGCAGCACCTGCACCCGCCTGGCATTCGGAAATTTATTCTAGCAACTGCAGACAAACAAGAACCCTGTCTGTTTAAATGTATCCGAGTAGAAAAGAGTGTTTTCACTGGGGAATAGAAAAATCTGGTTTGCCAGATCATACTGGAAAAGCTCAAGTGTGTGGTGCTTGTCTTGTGGGTGAAGCACCACCCACAGTTCCTTCTGGAAATTCTGGAGAAGCCCCTCCGCGTCTCCTCCAGGTTTCAGTGCTCTCAGAGCATGACTACCGCGACCGGGGCACAGTGACCTTGCTTTGTTCCCTCTGCAGATCTGAACACGGAGCACATTGTTCTCCAGCCCTTCCCGGCACTCGGGATCCTGGCTCTGTTTTCCAGTGCTCAGCAAGCCAAGCAGAAGGTCATGAAATGCAGAGGTGACCCGGGTGTCATGATGCCTGGGTCGTCCCAACGCCGGCCCTAGGCTCTGCCTCTTCCAGACCTCAGAACACCTTGCTCTGCTCCAGGCGGTTTTGGAGTCTTCCTGCAGAGGGCCAGCAGGTACGGAGAGACGGGACATCATGAGCCCATTTCAGAGGTGATGAAACTGAGGTCCAAGCCGGGACGACAAGACCCACGAGCTGGAGAAACACATCCATTCATTTTTCAAATGTTTGCGAGCACTTGAGGGCGTGGGGCTGAGTGCTGGAGGTGTCTGGAGAGGGTGCCCTGCTTTTATATGATTCTGGGTTTTGGGGGTGGACCCCAATGTGCAGGGAAGTCTCCCAAATGGAACGAAACTGGGAACCCAGATAAAGGTTGAGAAACAGAGGAAATGGGAGCAGGGAGACCTGATGTAATAGGAATGCTTGATCTCCTGTGGGGAGGTCCTGCAAGGCTTCCCTGAGCGTCCTCAGATTAAGGCCCCTGATAATCAGGCTAAAAGCTGATCATGGGGAGGAGGCAAAGAACTTTCCAGACAGGGGGAACACCACGTGCAGAAGCTGGCATGATGGACCAAGCAAGGTAAGCGGGGAGAATCGGGGAGAGAAGGACAATGTGGCAGGAGAACCCAAGCAGGGGGCGGGGCCTGGGGGAGAGGGCCAGCCACACCCTCTGCAGGAAGAACTCTCATTGGCGGCCTGGGCCCAGGGGAGGCATGGGAGGGGCTCACAGGGGTGAGGCAAGACTGAGCGTGTGTTTTGAAAAGATCACACTTTCTAAGTGCATGTGCAGTGCACTGGAGGGGGCTGGAGGCCAGAAGGGAGATGTGTGACAGTGGCCTGCCTGGCACAGGGGGGCAGCGGGGACAGGGGAGGAGAAGATGACAGATTCCAGCGGGGATTTAGGCAGGGAAATCTCCAGAATCTTCTGGGGGATGGGGAATAGGAGTAAGGGAGAGAAGGGGTGCACGGAAGCGACACTACCGTAATGGGGACCTTGGGAGAGGTAGCGTGGGGTGGAGGGCGGAGGAAGCATCACAAAATGCTTTTGGAGGCAGCAAGTCAGCACCCTGTTCCTTTGCAGATGGGGAAACTGAAGTACATAAAGCAACTGTTCCTTTTCTTTTTCTTTTTTTTAAAGATTTTATTTATTTGAGAGCGAGAGCACTCACAAGGGGGAGGGAGGGGTAGAGGCAGAGGGAGAAACAGACTCCCCACTGAGCAAGGAGCCCGACTCCGGGCTCGATCCCAGGACTGCAGGATCCTGACCTGAGCCAAAGGCAGATGCATAACCGACTGAGCCACCCAGGCGCCCGGCAACATGCCTTTTCTAAGATAATGTAGTGAGGCCGCCGCCAAGCTGGGAGCGAATGCAGGTCCCATATGATGGATGATTGGACATCAGCTACAATCCAGCTGGGCAGAAAACATTCATTCATTCATTCATCCATCCATCCAACCATTCAATAAACATTTTTTATTCCATTTCCATACAGATGGGATATAGAGACGAACACATCCCGGTTCCTGCTCTCAAGGATTTCTCGGTGGGGAAGACAGACACACAGGCTTGCCAGGATCACCAGGGTGGGTAAGTATCCAAAGGGGATTCACTCCAGCTGTGGGAAGTGTGGAGAAAGGCATATTTGTTCTTGCTTGGCGAGTCTGGAGAAGCTTCCAGAAGGAGGTGTTTTTTTGAGCTGAATCTCTTAAGTATGTGTTTGCTGGTACTGCAGAGCGGGGAAGGACAGTCCAGCATCAGGGTGGCATGGGCAAGGCCCAGGGGCAAGAAAGTGCCTAAGGCATAGTATTTGGGAAGAAGCAGCAATTTCGGTGGAGAGTGAATGCAGGAGGCAGGGCTGGCCCCGGGAGCCTGGGTCACATGGTGTGCTCTGCAGGTAGGCCTTGGTTCGCAGGGAAACCTCCCTCCAAGCCCCCTGAACCAGGACTAGCCCTGCAGCTGACAGCTTTTGGCTATGATATTGTTAACTGGAAGCCCCGTTTGCCCAGTAAAACGTTAACATCCTGCAGAGTAGAGAAAGATGTGACACCCGCTTTTCCCCTGTGCTACTGCCTGGCCTCCTTTAAAAGCAAGACAGCTCAGGGTCCTAGGTGACAATGGGACTCTGGAGCACGGCTGCTAGGGTACAGACCTCCACTCCGCGGGACCCTGGACAAGTCACCTCACACTCTTAGTTTCCTCGTCTCTAAAATGGGACTAAATCTAGGATCAGAAGGACCAGCACGTACGAAGTGCTTAGAAGAGTACCAGATGGGCCGCATTCAATGTTAGCTATGTTTATTGATTTCACAACAACCCTGTAAGAAACATGCTATTACTGTCATCTCTAAAGAAGAGAAAGTTGCGGGTTTAAAAAGAACATAAGTTGATCAGAGGTTCACAGATGGAAGTCGATAGAGCTGGGATTTGAACCCAGGTCCTGAGTTCTTAAGTGCTCTGCTCCCCTGCATCTAATCTAAATCTTAAAGTCAAGGCTACATGCCGGGGATTCTAGACCAGGGAATCCAGGTTCAAGCTGGAGAAGGACCTAGTCAGCCTCCATCAAAGCAGAGCGGGCATTGGCAGGCCCATCCAGGGACATTGGGCTTGGCATCCGAGCCACCACAATTGCTTTTCCAGACCTGGGCATGGCCATGGCAGGAACACAAGCACCAGAGACAGGGAGCTGTGGGTTCGGGTCCTAGCTCTGACCACTTCCTGGCTGAGTGATCTTGGACAAGGCACGAACATCTCTGAGCCTCAGTTTACCCACCCGTGAAGTGAGACAGCTGGCCAGCACCGATGTGACCCTTTAAGGAATAAAAGTCTGTGCAGCTAGTTCGGAAAGAGACGTCCCCTTGATACCTGCTGTGCTGCGCTCTGTGCCGCCTAACCTCTCCGAGGCTCCAGTTTCCTTGCCTGATAGAGTAAAAAGAAGTGGTGCCCTTCCTCCCTGTCAGAGTCAGCGTGTGTGTGCAAACGGCATGGTTCTGAGGTTGGTTCCGACATCTGCCCTTCCCAGCTGATGCCTTTGGGCAAGTCTGAATCTTGGAGCCCTCATCTGTAACACGGGCACAGTAACTCCAATTTTGCAGCCTTTGATTGAAGAATTAGTGGTAACATAAGCTTAGCATCTGGCACACAGTAGGCATGCAGTTAATAGGAAATAATGGTCATAACACCAACAAGAGCAAATATTCCGGGGTGTCTCCTTTGGAGCAGGCACCATGCCGGCATCGCGCGCTCTCTGAGCCCCTAGCGTAATTCAGGCCGAAACACGCAAAGCTGCTTTGTAAACGGTGGAACCCTGTGTGCGCACGCGACCCCAGCAGAGTCATCGGGGATCCCTCGGGACCTCCTTAGGAGCAGAGACCCTGTACACGGAGGCTTCACAGTCACCACAGATGGTGGGTGCACACTTCCCCACCCTAAAAAGGTTCATTGGTTAGAATTTGAGACTGTCCCAGCAAAGCCATCGGCCGCTCCAGCAAGGCAGAGATGAGGCGCCTGTTGGATTTCTTTCAAGTTCCAACAGCACGTAATGATGGCCTTTTCCTCCACTCATAAACCACATATGGAATTAATAGCACCGGCATCAAACCAGACCAGACTGGGTTTATTCACCAGAAACAATGAGACGTTAAGAAACCAAGGCCGGGAGAAGCAGAGAAGGCTTTAACAAGCTTCTAGGTGGGATTTTTTTTTATATACCCCCCTCCCTGTTTACTTTATTGAATCTGGTCCTTGCTGATTTGGTTACAGCCTGTGATTTCAGTTTATGATTCAATAAGCCATTTGAAAGCTTGTAAATAGCACGGTTCTGCTATCTGCTCCCTGCTCCCCAAGGGGGTTGCCATTGAGGAAAGGGAGAGCCTGCTCGCCCTCACAGCTGGTTGGGTGACCCTTGGAGGGAGCTTCTGAGGGCTGGGATGTGGAGCAATGTGGACCTGGGGTGGGGTCTTGACCGGTGGGTAAAACGGACTCAGGCTCGAGCATTGACTAGTACACAGTACGCATGAGGACTTCGGCCAGTCCTGACATGACTGTGTCTGGGCGTTCCTGACCCTCCTCATCCCAACCTGGGTTGGGGAACACAAGGCTGGCCTGTCCCTCGGGAGGCTATAGGTGCCATCACAGAAGCTCTGGTTCACAGATTCTGCGAGTCCTCACAGCCAAACTTCTCAGGGGACCCTCTACCCTCCCTGTGTCCCTCCCTCACCTCTTCCTGCTCCCCAACCCACTGCTCTCTGGCCAGCCTGCTGATCCTAGGAGGAGGATGAGAGGCACGTGGAACAGGATGCCACCCCCAGACAAGCCCGGTCTAGTGCAGACCAGCATATGCACACGCGAACCCGGGCGAGATGAGCCCCAGACAAATAACTGCTCGGTAAGCCGTTGTTGCTGTAACACACTGGCTTGGGTGGTCTGTTCTGTAGCCATCACGAATCAATACGCCACCTGCTAGGGGCTTTCCGACTTTGTTCACCAGACGATCAAAGGAGCAGGTGGATGGTGCAGTTCACGGCGTCACTGGGTCCGCAAGGTGGAGAGATCTTCGTGGTGGGGTTCTGTGCTTTTGGGTCTCTGTGGCTTAAATTCCTGGAGCCGAAGTCAGGCACAAGTCTCTGCAGGGAGCAGCATGGTCTGTGCAGAAAGACCCATGCTGATCTTTGCCCTATCCCGGGTTTCCCTTTGCCCAGTGCCAGGCAGCTGAGTGTGACGGAGAGTGGAAGCTCAGGTATAAACAGTTGAACTGGCTCATCTCTTCATGACTCCTCTGCCCACAAGGAAAAGCCCAAATGCCTTGGGGTGGGGGGACCTCCAGGTTCCAGCTTCGTATACCTTGTGGCTCTATGTCCTGCTGCTACAGCACGATACCCCCTAGGGTGGGGCACACAGTTTTGCTAAGTGGTCTCCAGACACACCATGCTTTTTCATGGATCCCTGCCTTTGCTCCTACTATGTGCCTTCCAGGATATGCCCTTTCTCCGTTTAGCTACCTAATGAGCTCATGCTCACACTGCAAAACCCAGCCAACATAGCCCTCTTGTGAAGTTGTCCCCAAACTTAGCTTACTCTTCCCATGATCCTGGAATCATTTGATAGCATGACAGATCATACCCCATTCTCCCAACTAGACTGTGAACTCCTTCAAAACATGTTCAATACAACTGAAGATAGATGAATGAGTGAGCAAATGCATGATCGGGGGGCAAGTGGGGGTACTTTCCAACAAGGTAGGATGGTTCTGTGCAAATGCCATGGACATTGGAATCAGTAGATCCTGGGTTCAGATGTAGATCATTGTTACTCCGTGAGATGAGGCTAGTTCCGTTGTTTCTCGGGTCTCAGTGTCCCCATCTATAAAGTGGGACCACAGAGTAATAATGTAATGGCATACCATCTCCAGGGGAAGGGCTCCCTCCCTTCCCCCTGCCAGGGGACTCACAGCCCTCCTCTTCTGGGCGGCCCTGCCTCCTTGGCCTCCTACCCGGTGCCTCTGCCAGAGTGGGAGGTCCCAGGAAGATGGGACTCAGAGAGAAGCCGGAGCTCAAGATTCCCTGAAGATCTCTGAAGATTTTCTCTGAGAAGATCTCTGTGAGCAATGTGAGGCCATCATCATACACAGATGAGAACCTTCTGTTCACAGAATCTCACAGCAGTCCTGCCAGGTGGATACTCCCATTGTCCTCATTGTATGGGTGGGAACACTGAGCTTCAGGGAAGTGATGACCTGGTAAGATTGCTTCCTTGGGCACCCCCTCTCTCTCCTCCCTTGGTCTGAGGCTCTTTTATCTTTGACCTTGTATCTCTCTGCAGCTAGAAATGGGGAAACCATTTTTTGATTTGGAACTGATCTCAATGAATCCATGGTTTGGTTTGCTCAGGTTTCTGACTGTTCCCAGGAGACCAAGAGGAAGAGAGTGAGAAGCAGGACCCAGAAGAACCCCTGGGGCTTGTGGTAACCTTAGTGAGGTGCTTCTGAATGTGTCAGCATAGCGCGATGGGTTGTCCCCACTTCCCAGATTTCTGCACTTGACAGACATTTCTTCGGCGCCTAGTGTTTGCCAGGCTCTGTTCCGAGAGCAGGAGATGCTGAAATAAATGTCACTGTCATGCCCTCAAGAGCTTCCTAGTCTGATGGCAGAGGCAGCCATGAAGACAAACTTCTAGAGGCCATTTGTCTAAAGACTGTAGTTAATGACACTTGGGAGTGAAAAGCCATTAAGGCGTCATCTTGATGCCAACTCCAGTCAATTGCTCATGGCTGCCTGGAGGCTCCAGGGCTTGAGAAGAAAGGTGCTATGATTGATTAGCAATGTCTGCCATGTGCAGAGCTAGGAGAGTTCTGGCCTGTGTACCAATTATCTGCCACGCCTGCTTGAGTGAATGCCACCATTACTAGGTATGGCAGCCTACCCAGTCAGCAGGGTTGGAGAGAGCCATAAACAGTGAAGATTTCTCCAATGCCCATCTGAGTATAGGCTCTTGAGTCTTGAAGGAAGGAAGAATTCCTGCTCCTGGGAGAATCTAGAAGGCTCTTCAGAGGTACTGACAAGTGAGCTGAGTTTGAAGAATAAGGTTTCAACATTTATAAGTGGATCCCATTGGCATCTATTGAGCACCTACTGTATTCCATGTATTTTCCAGGTGGGGAAGGTAGCAGGGAGGACCTTCCAGGCAGCCTGATCAGCCACAGCCATGGTACAAGGCACATCTTGAATGCAGCATGGCAAGGATGACCAGAGAAAGGAGTGTGAGAAGAGCTGGGAGGGGCAGCTCATGAAGGTTCTGGAGTTTGAGTTGGCTTTCATCCCACAGACCCTGGGGAACAAGGGGGGGGGGGACCTTGCACTTGAGCACAAGGTCTCTGGCTCCTTGCAGAGGGGCCACCAGTGAGGGGGTGGCTGCCAGGCTGAGGAATCTCCTCCCTGAGTGTTCTCACCAGGCCGGGAGAACCAGGCTCTTGCAGCCATGGGGACGCGCTGCTATTTTAAGCCACCTGCCAACAGCCTGCCTGCCTCCCCCGCTGCTGCCGTGACATGCAGCTCCTGACAGAGAGCCCCATGTCGCCCCGACAGACGACTCTGGGCAACCAGATGCAGATGCACACCCAGGCAGGTGACAGCTGCAGGGACCCCAAGTGCCCTTCCCACCCTAGCATCCCACCCCTAGCACCTTGCTTCTTTGACCTGCCAGCCTCGGGGTTGGGGGGGGTGGAGGGAAACACGCCATCCTGCCTAGCTCAGACAGGGCAGGCAGACCTGGGTGCTAGCTGCTGGTCTCATGTATCCTCGCAGTGTGCCTATGGTAAGGGTCTTCTCAGAGCCTCGGTGCCTTGTCTGTAAAATGGGTATGATGATGAAATAATCAGACCTAGCCTCTCTGAACAGTGCCCAACACATAGTAGGTGCTCATCAATAGCTATTGAGCAAGAGGAATGGTCCTTATGAAATAGCTTCATTTCTCAAAGTGGGCTTTTTTATCTGAAAAGCACGTATTTGAACAGATGAGCATCCATCCATCCACCATCCATCCATCCCCACATCCATCCATCCATCCATCCCCACATCCATCCATCCACACATCCATCCACACATCCACCCATCCATCCATCCATCCACCCATCCCTCCACCCATCCCTCTACCGATCCCTCCACCTATCCATCCATCCATCCATCCATCCATCCATCCATCCATTCATCCATCCATCCATCCATCCATCCATCCACTCATCCATCCATCCATCCATCCATCCATCCATCCATCCATCCCTTCATTCACCTGTGGGTCACCAAGCTCCTACTCTGCACCAAACACTGTATGAGGCTCTAAGAACACAAAACTCTGCAAACACGCATGACCCTCATTAGAGCAGGAAATCAAGATGGCACCCATTTTCATCTCATGAAGAGTTACATTTCTAATTCTAAAAGTGGACCAAAGTATAGAGATTTGACCTCAAAATGGGTGCATCTTTATGCAATCTCCTTGTCATTCATAGAGCAAAAGCCAGCCTGTGGCCATTGCCTGCCTCCACCAGGTCCAATCAGGGAGGGAGGGAGGGGAAGATTAAGGATGATGGTGGTCACCAGTTTAAGCAAGGCGAGGGGAGCATTTGGTGATGGAAAGACAGGTGTTTTTCCAGTGCCTACAGTTCCCAGAGAAACCTGAGCCCACCTGGCCTGTGGGGAGAAAGTTAGCAATTCCACCAGTAGGTTCTGGAACATGCCATGCATTGGCAGGGACCAGAGTGTGTCCTGACAACTCAGGTTGACCTAGAGAGAGAGGGAGAGCCAGGAAGCTCTGCCTACAGGGTGGGTCTGAGTGGAAGTGACTCTTCTCAAGCAGGTACAGACCATCAGAGACGGGATGGTCCTGGACCAGATACCACTCTAACCCTTCCCAATTATATTTCTCAAGGCCAGCTGCACTCTGACATTTCAAATACCGCATCTGCATCCAAAATTCAAACTTTTACATGACAATCCATTTTTGACTATAAAGAATCAGAGCCTGCTATGCCCACAGCCAGCTTGGTTTCAAATCATGGCTCTCTGCTCTTTCCCAGCTGTGTGACCTTAGGCAAATTACTTCTCTGTGCTCTTTTTTTTTTTTTTTTTTTTCCATCTGTGAAGCAGGGATAGCAATAGTACCTACCTTACCGGGTTATTAAGAGGAGAAAATGGGTTGATATATATAAAGCACTTTGAATAGTACTTGGTACTGTAGACATTGGGTAAAAAAATTGTCATTTAGATCATCACTATCATTTGATTTGTAGGCTCTGGTATCATTTAATGATGAGCCCCGTGTGGAGACGAAAAGGTATAAGCATTTTTGCAGTTGTATTTGCTTGGGGGAATGGGATGAGAGGTTCTGATTCCCAAAAGAGATTGTTCTGGAGACCCCATCTGTGGCAGTATTAGACATCCATACCCCAGCCTTGGACTCAGGGTGGAGGACACTTACTCCACCCTCTCTGGACACCCGACTTGCCCATGTGATTTGCTTTGGCCAATGGACTATTAGCAGACATGATACAGGCAGAAGTTAGGGGTGTGGCTGTGCCTTTGCCATCCAGAAACTTTCTCCTCCTCTGGGCTGGGCCCCCGAATGAGGCACATTGAGCAGATCAGACCCAACCCTGCAGCCTGCAGCCAGGCTCTACTGAGCACAGCTGAGATCAGTGCAAGACTGACCGACTGCAGATCCCTGAGCAAGAAAAATAAATATATGTTGTTGACAGCTACTGAAATGTGGAGGCCATTTGTTACACAGCATCACCATGGTAATAGCTAACTGATATATCTCCAAATGCATTGTCATCAAGGGGTTCTTGTCTTTAAAAGAGACAATACATGCAAAACGTTTAGTTCAATTGTAGACCTATAGTAAGCCTTCGACCAACTTTTTCCTCCTCTTCTTCCTCCTCGTCTTCATCATCATCCCCTCCCCCCACAGCAGAGCCAAGGCTCTCTCTTCTCCTAACCTGAGGTCAAGTGCCCTCCAAGGGCCCAGCACATACCCCCACCTGCTTCCCAACCTGCCTCTCCTTGATGTTCTGAAGAAATGAGAAAGAAGTGTTAAATTTGTTCTTGGCTACTTTTCCTTGCAACTCCCAGAGGCCCTGCTTACAAACTGAATCAGTTATCAGCTAGTTAGGCTGGCGGTCCCCGGAGGTGCCGCTTGAATACAGATAGGGACCCATGCATTATTCAGTGCGAAGACGGGGAGAAATGAGCAATGCGTCCAAAGCCAGAACAGCAGTGGCAGTAAGGGAATAATTAGCGAGCTGTCACTTGTCCCTGTCACTGTTTCCTCCCTTAACACATGAGGGAAAATAAAAAAATAAAAAAATAATTTTTTAAAGGAAGAAGAAAAAAGGCAGGGAAGATCATCTTGCTTCTTGAGGCAGCTGGTAGGTTAAAATGTGGCACGAAAGAAGCTTGGAGCAAGGGCTCTGGTTCAGCTCACAAAAGCCATGGCCTGAGGACCCCCCCCCCAATATTTTATCGAACTCCCCTTTCTGCTTAATGATTCATGGGCACTGCCCCAGCCTTCCATTCAGATTTTCTGCACGTTTCCATAGCACTGGGAATTAATTTCTCCCCTATAAGGAGGAGGTGGGGCTGCTAGGAGCGGGCGGGAGGAGGAGACGTGAGGGGCAGAGCCACCCAGGCCTGCAAAGGTTTGAGGTGACCTTCCAGGAGGAAACTGGGATAAGGTTGACAAGAGCTACGCTTGGCTCGTTTGGGGACTGTGCGATTTGATTATTCATGAGTTTACGCACACAGAAAGAAATCATTTTGTTGCGTGACTCCTCATCGTTTCTTGTGGAAGCTATTTTTATTTATCTATTAATGTCTTGTTAGATTTTTTTTTTTTTTTTGGTGGCGTGTGCTGGCTTGCCACTTGGGGTGTTTGAGCCAGACATGTGAGGGTCTGAGATGTGCTGATGGTGAGGCCAGTTTTCTCGAAGACTTCCCCTCACTTATCCCTTGAAAAAATTGCAAGAAGGGTAGTGTTGGGGGGATAGGGTTGGGAATATTTGGTTGCTTGATTCATGCCTCTGCTTCCCATTAAAAATGAGCTGGTTACCTTTGGGCAGGATGGTTGCTTTCTGCAGTTCTGATTGCTATGAAACTCAACAAGATGGATTGGGGAAAATGCTTTGTAGAAGAGTCAGAAAGAGGTCATAGGAGGAAGCAGGGCTGTAGGAGGAGCACAAGGCTAACTGATGCTGAGGGGCTCTTCAAAATCAGGTCCCAAAGGGAGTCAAGGTTGTCCTTGTAGGACTCCCTACCGGTAAACAAGTCACTCTTCTTCATAAAAATCTGTCAGCTGCCTTACTGCATAATGAGGGTCACTCAGGGATGGAAGATTTTGTCCTCAGAGTCCAGAGAGAAATGGAATTCTTTCGTGAAGCCACTAGCTCAGATTTAACAAGTCCATGGCATGCGTACCACTGATCCCTTACCCAGTGCCCAGGGCAGGCATCTCTAATCAATCCCAGAATACTTGACCCACTGCAGCCAGCTAAGAATCCCCAAACAAAGAGCTCCATACCATATGAGCTCCCTCAACCCACCTCACCCTTTCAGACTTGGACCTCCTTTGCACATGTTGTTCTTTCAGCCTGGGATGTCCCTTTTCCCCTGGCTAACACCTACCTTGGCTGAATGCCACCTCCCCCTTCTGGAGCCTCCAGAAGCTAACCATCTCAAGTACTTGCAGGGTAAACTACTCCCTCCCCACTCACGCATCCTCTCTACCATATTGTTACATTTGCTATGCAGGTTTAGAAATGAATGGCCAGCTTAATTTGCCTTCTCTCTTCCTGATTAGATTGGAGGTCCAGGGGACAGGTTGGGAGATTTTGTCACCTCTCTGTCTCCAGTAGCCGTCATAGAGGTTGACACCTGGAAGGGATCCAGTTACAGTTTGTAGAATAAAGGGAGGAATGACTTGCCGTGTCTCTGGACAGCCTTGGCTCCTTTCTGGGCCTGATGTCTGGCATTCAGTCCAAGCTTTGACAGAGGTGACCTGGCTGCATGTGCAGGGGGTTCCAGAGCCCGGTGGGCATAGGTGGGGGATGCCACCCAGTCATCCTCCTCCTTGGCTCCATCACCAGCCTCACAAAGCTGATGCTGAGGGGAAAAGCAGGGCAACGTTGACATAGGAGAGTCATAGCCTTAGCAAGTCCAGGGCCTGTGGTCAGCAGGGGAAGGCAGGCAGTTGGAGAATACAATAGCTCACGCTGATGATCCCAGATAAAAATGCTTGGGTTGTGTATAGGCGGAACTATGATCCCCAAAAATACCAGGTCCCTATCTCTGGGACCTATAAATGTCACCTTGTAAATAAAAAGGACATTACAGATGGGATTAAATTCATGATTTTGAAATGGGGTGATTATCCTGGGTTATGGGGGTGGGGTTCCTAAGTGCCATCACATCTGTCTTTATGAGAGAGGCAGAGGGAGACGCCACACACAGAGAAGGGGATGTGACCTTCTGGAAGCTGGAAGAAGCAAGACCCTCCCGTAGAGCCTCTGGAGGCACCACGAACCTGCCAACATGCTGATTTGGGCTCAGTGATGCTAATTCCAGGTTTCTGGCCTCCAGAACTATGAAAGAATACATTTCTGTTGTTGTAAACCGCTCAGTTGGTGGTCATTTGTTACAGCGGCCCCAGGAAACTAATACAGGCTGGACACGGGCTGATGGCAGATAAAAGGGGGGGAGAGAAAGGGCATCTGGGTTTGTCTCCCCCAAACATAACACCCACTGGAGGTATCACCCCACCCCAGGTGGCATCGTCCCCTGCGTATCCCTGTGTCCCTCGGTGGAGAGCAAGGCAACGGGAACCTCAAGCATAGAGGTTGAGAACACTAGCTCTGAAGTTTTGTTTTGTTTTTTTAAGTATAACTGACATACAGCATTCTATTAGTGTCCAGGTGTCCAATGTCACGCTTCGATATTTGCATATATTGAGAAACAATGACCACAGTAAGCCTGGTGAGCACCCGTCACCATACAGTTACAGAATTTGTTTTCTTGTGATGAGAACATTTAAGCTCTGCTCTCTCAGCAACTTCTGGATGTGAAAGTGCCCCCAGGCTGGACTCCATGGACTTCAGAGATGACTGTCTAGGCGTTGAGCCGTGTGAACATCGTTCGGTTGATATGATGCTATAGCTTATCGACAGTTGGTTAAACATTTCCTGATTTCAGCTCTGCGACAGTCTTAATGTTTTGTAGCCAATGCATTTGGGGAGCGGGGGAGCAGTCCCAAATGTTTTTGTGAATCTTTGAAAAGCTGTAGCAAAGAGGTTGTGCATGACAGGAAATCTCTACCCCATCTCTCTCTCTATGCATATCTCTCTCTGCCTGCTCTTCTCTCGGCTTCTCTCCATCACTGTCTTATTCCATTTCTGTCTCTTGGTCTTGCACATGCTCACTCTCTATTACACACACACACACACACACACACACACACACACACACACACACTCTGAGACTTCAAAGGTGAATGATGATAATGACTTTCCTCCTGACACCATCCCTTCTTGACAATTTCCTCCACCACCACCCCCGGCCATTCCTCCTACACAGATGCTCCCTAATGGGGCACACATGCATTGGGATCATACCTCCCCTACCACCTTTCTTTTCTTCCCTGTGCCTTTCCAGCCACTGGGCTCAGAGAAGGAGAGGATCTCTCTCAAGTGCCAGGGTCTGCTTAAGGCTCATGTGCCCAAACACCACACCCTGGTCAGAAGGTAGCTGCGAGATTATTGGCGGGGAGGGAGAGGGGGAGAGAGGCAGATCAAGCAGGAACCAGGGTGATGAGGGAAGCAGAGACAGAGTTGGCAGCTGGCAGGTCAGGAGCTTGCCCATAACTGGCAGAGCCTTGGCACAGAGAGACCCAGCAGCTGGGGAGCCCAGCCTTCCCCCATGGAACTTGGGAGGGCTCAAGATGACCAAGGACAGGGCACGGAAGTGGCTGGTTCTCCTGCGGGGTATTCGTCCCAGAGGACCACCACTTGTCCCATTCCATTAGTATTCACCAAGAGCATCCTTCGTGCCCAGAGTGCGGGCTGATTGCATAGGGCCCTGTGACTCACTTGATCCTTTTAAAAAAAACTTAATAGCCTTTCTTATTGAAAGCAATTATAGCAAAGTGCACCAACAGGATGTGAACAACTCATTTAAGCTCTGCAAGTACATACCCACCACGCAGGTCAAGATATAGCCCATTTCTAGGCCCCCAGGGGGCTCCCTCGTGCCCTTTCCTATCCCCATACCTGCTCTGCTATAACCATTACCCTGAGTTCTGTCACTTCTCTTCCATCTCCAAACCTCGTCAGAACAGGCTTAGCTGGTATATATCCCTCCATATCCACATTTCACTTAATGTTACATTTGCATTATGTTGTTTCATGAGTCAGTAGTTTGCACTTTTTTATTGCTGAGTACTATTCCATTGCTTGGGTATATCACAATGGATTTCCCCACGTTGCTATGGACGGGCATTTGAGTGGTCCAAATAAAAAGCTGCTATAAAATATCTTGTGTCTTTTGGCTTGTGTCTTTTGGTGGTTACAAGCATTTTTCCCCCTATAGTTTGTGTACCCAGGACGTGAATCACTGGGCCAAAGTATAGCACAGAAGCATATAGCATACATGTGTGTTTAGCTCTGGTAGGTAGCGCCATATGCTCTTGTGGAGATATATATATATGTGTGTGTGTGTGTGTGTATGTATCTGATGTGGTTCCAGGCATAATTTATTGCTTAGAATGAGAATATATTTTTAAAAAGTGGTTCTATCTAAAATTGAGTTAAAATATTAAGGCAATCATGACACTGGGGACAATAGGCAGATGTTACGCAACCAATGCGGATGGTGTGGAAAATGGCTGGCCCTGAGGGACCACCTGAGTACCGAGCATTTCTTCAACATGTGTTTTCAAATCATTATTCAATTCATCCTTCATTGTTTTAGTTGTCTTATCTGTAAAATGGGGATGATAAGACACCCCCTCCAGGGGCTTCATGGGGATTACAGGAGTATGTAAACACCCTGCATGTGCAGGGTGGGAGGTGTGCTTCATTACCATCCCCGCTTTACAAATGAGGACACTTGAGCTCAGAGAAGCTGACCCTCTGCCTGAGGTCACACTGCCGGTGAGCAGCAGAGTAGGAACTCAGGTCTGTATGGTTCCCCTGCCTGTGTTCTCTTTATTGCCTCTTAAAGATGGTTGTTACTTGGTCACCATAAAGGCAATCTATTTCTGCAACCTTATATGAATCAGGGGTTGCTCATATGGAAGCAAAGATTCAAATATAGCCGTGTCCTCCTCTTTAGTATAGTGGTGAGTGACCCCGCCTATCAACCATACATGGCCTAAACATGATAGGAGATTACTTGTCTCTCATGTGAAAGAAGTCAGGAGGATGGCAGCTCCATGATGCTTTCAGGGATCCAAGCCCTTTCCAGCTGGTGTGCTGTCAACCTTACAGTGTGCATCCTCATGCTCTCAAAATGGCTGCTGGAGCTTCAGCCATCACACCCTCCATCTGGACTACAAGAGAGGGAGAGTATGGTGATACAGAGGGCCCTTTACAATGGGAGCTTTTTTGACAGATGCACCTAACAACAACATCCACTTACAAGTTATTAGACAGAATTTGTCACAGTGGGCATCCCATATGCAGATAAGCCTGGAAAATGTAGTTTTTTTTATTTGGGTAAGTTATTATTCACCTCTTGAAAAATAAATGTTCTCTAGGTAAAAAGAAGAAGTGAATGGATATTGATGACTAATAGTAGTCCAAACCACAAACGCTAACCCAAGGATCTGGGGTTCTGTTTTAATCAGGCATAGGGAAGGATAGTAGCTATAACAATTCCAATAACTCCTGTGGTCCTGTATGTACAGTCAGTACTTATTCAAAGTATAAACCTAAGAAACCTGGGGAGAAGGAGGGGGTAGACTGAGGATCACAGAGCTAATAAGTGGCCACCCCAGGACTTGGGTCTCTGTTCTGGACTCCAAGTCCAGTGTTCCTGCATGCATTCTGGGCTATTTTTTCTCCAGACTTGGTACTTTCCTTCTACGTGTATCCCAGAATTTGACCTTGCATACTGTGTAATGATTAGTGAACATGACCAGATATTTTTGGTTTGGTTTTCCTCCCTTCCCAAATATGTAGGGTTGCACTTTCTACACCTCTGTGTTGGGGTAAGGAAATATGAATAGTTCTGGTCAATGAATGGGGGACAGGATTGAAATATGTCAATTCTGGGTAGATTTAATAACTAATGCAAGACCCTTCATAGCTCACGTTTCCCTCAGGCATTCAGACAAGCAGCTTTTGAGAAGGCAGCTGCCCATCACCCTGGGTACCCAAACGACTATGATGAGCCCAGCTTCCTGCCAACTTGAGACAAATACGCAGCATGAGTAAGAAACAAATCCTTGTGGCTTCAAGCCACTGAGAGGTGGGGGTTACTTGTTACTGCAGTGTAATATCTTCTAGCCTGACTGATATATATAATATTTATGTTTCTTTTATTGGATTCCAGATTAGGTGACCCAAACTGGGGTTGCAGTGCTATTGAGAATGTCTTCAGCTGTGTTCTTGAGAGCAAGTAGGAACCAAACCACCATAGAAAATTAGATGAGTTCTGGAATAAAAACAAGAGTTCTGGTTCCCAATATGTAGTCACTAGTCACATGTGACTATTTGGATTCAAATTAATTATAATTCAGTAACATTAAAATTCAGTTCCTCCCTGATGCTAGCCACATTCAATGCTCAGTAGCCACATGAAGTTAATGGTTACCGTGCTTCCATATTGGACAACACTCGTGTAGAATGTTCCTAAAGTTGTGAAAAGGTATGTCATCTTAAAATGCGGGCATCTTAGTACCATGAATGGACTCCCAAGATATTCTTGGTCATGAAATGGGAGCACACCATGACAAATGTCCCCATCAAGCCCTGGATGCCTGTGGGAGGGGCTTGGGAGTCACAGAAGGATCTAAGCCTGGGTAAAGATGCAAGCAAGTGGCAGATGATCTCATTTTGGGGCCCACCAGGGTCAGCATCCCTCTGTGTTAATTAGAAGACATTGGTGCCCAGAGCTGATCAGAAAACCCTTACTAGGTTTTGAATGAACAGCACAAGAGGGAGAGGGGTCTCTCATGCAGGTGGAATGTGAATGAAGTCAAGGGCAAGATTACCAACAGAGCACTATGCAGCTCACTGAGTGACCATCACTGGATGACCTCGAGAGTCCCTCCACTGCCATGAGCCTCAATTGCCTCATCTGTAAAATGGCAATAATAGTTCACATTTGTAGAACTCTTATGCTGGGCAACATGCCAAGGATGTCATATGCTTCATCTCCTTTTTTATCCTCACAATAAGCTCAGGAAGCAGGTTCTAAAATTACTTTTCTGTCTCTCTCTCTCTCTTTTTTTCTTTTTTAATGATTGGCCCTGTCTCCCCAAGTTGAATGTGAACTGCTAGAAGGCAGCTCATCCCTTAATCCAGAGCACCTGGTGGAGAACAGATAACAACAGATGGTTTCTTCTTCTCACCTTTGGAGTGAATGTGAGGTTGAAGGTGAGTCTGAGTGAGGCCCCAACCGTTTCCCTTTTTGGAGACAGACACCTTTACTTCTCCCCAGTATTTCCAATTCACTGCTCTTCCAGGGACCATGGGAAGATGAC
The DNA here is from genome assembly GCF_017311325.1 of Ursus maritimus. Lineage (NCBI taxonomy): Eukaryota > Metazoa > Chordata > Mammalia > Carnivora > Ursidae > Ursus > Ursus maritimus. The sequence continues at coordinate 7,678,589 of NW_024425897.1, forward strand.
TTGCAGTTGGGCAAGCTCACATAAGCAGATGGAAGTGTGTCACTTCCAGGCAGGAGATATGAGTAGCCAGGAGTGGAGAATCAGCATCCTGGATGGCTGACTTGCTGTACAAAGGACAGCTGCCCTGGAAGGTCATCAACCTCACCATGAACTTTGTGAGAACAAGAAATGAACATGGGCTTTGATGCGTCACTGAGGTTTGGGGGATTGTTTGTTACTGCAGCACAACCTTACCCCTCATGTCTAATACATCCAACTTTGAATCCTACTCACCCATGGCACTCGTCAGCCACTCCAAATCTCCAGCATAGATGCTTGTGATCAACAGGGGTCCCAGGTGGTCTGGACACAATGTCGTGTCCGTTAAGTGGATACTACAAAGTCTAGACCACTGGGAGGGATGATGACTCTTTTTAGTTTCTCATAGGCAGGTGACCTTGAGGCAAGTCCTTGCACCCTTACAGTTCCTGAGTCAAGCACTACTGTTTGACTTTTCCCGTTCAGTTTATGAATAAAAAGCCAGAGGCCATGTCTGTTTTTGAAGTTATCTCCTCCCTCCTTGGGAATGAAGAAAGTAGAAAGTTTTCTCCAGTGGCATGTGTACTGGATATGGGCTGACTCTTTCCCAGGATCCCCGTTTCCCAGAAATTCCTGGTTTTTGGATGGGAATGCACGAGCTTTGATGAGGAGGGACAGGACCATGTGACCCAGAAGGACCTATCAGAAAGCCCCTTCCCTCTGACCACAGAGATTGGTTTAGTGGTGGGCATGAGAACTGAGCTGTCCAATCAGAGTGGATCTCAAGGTTCTCCTCTAGCTGGAGGGGAAACATAAAAGCATCTGGTTATGAGGTCTACAAAGAGGTCTGCAGCAACCAGAGATAGAGTGAAACTGACACCATGGGAGACAGATAAGAGACAGAAAATAATAGTGGTCTTAATGAGTGACATCATTGAGCTCCTGGACCAAGCTTCACTTAATAGCTGAGGCCTCTCACTTTTCTGTTACATAAGCTCTGGACCCTTCATTTCTAAGGTCATTTGAATCAGGTTTTCTATTACTTGTCACATAAAATGTCCTAATTGGTACACCACCTATAAATTGGGGTACTTGGTCTTCTGTCAGTCCACTCTTCTCACCGTATCCTAGAATTAGAGACCCCAGAGACATAAAACTATACCGTCCAAGGCCAGGAGAGGTAAGAGATGTGTCCAAGTTCACTGAGGAAGTCCCTGGAAGTTCCTGGCTCCTGACTATGCCCAGAAGGGAAACTGTGCTGGATGTACGCACACAGTCAAAGAGAGAGGGAGGGGGAAGGAGAGAGAGGGAGAGAGAGAGAGAGAGAGAGAGATGCTCCTTTTACAGGAGTGAGTGCTGGCTGCCTGCAGCATAAATACATGCAAATTTATTCAGAGTAGCTCTGCATGGCATGGGCAGATAGAAGCAAAGTGAGGAGGAAAATTCATCTCAGTCCCAGGGATTTTGCTTCTGATAGGGTGTTCCTTGAGATGTCTGTGAAACCCCCATTATCCCTCCTCTTCTCTCCAATTGGTCCCCAAGTCCCAGCTGATTCTACTTAAAAACCCATCTCTCTCAAACCCACCCCTTCTGGCCAAACCTGCACCAGAACATTGGGTCCTGCCTCATTTCCTAGCCAGGGGGCTATCTCTCCAGTCCCCACCCCAGGCTCCCTGCCTCCAAATTTGTTCTCGGCATGGCAGAGCTTCCTAATATGCCAATTGGATGGGGCCGTGTCCTTGATTAGGCCCTTGTAATGGCTGCCTGACATCCCCAGGACAAAACCCAGGTCTGTATCCTAATATGCAAGGGCTCTGAGATCTACTTCAACAGACTTACCTCCTCCCCTCTGCCCCAAGAGTCCGATGCTGTAGCCACACACCCCGTTCCCTGCTTTTGTTGAATCCCCAGCTGCACCCTCAGATCACAAGACTTTTGTGTGTGCTATTCTCACTGATGGGAATGCCATTCCATCTAGTACTTGAGAAAAACTTCCTTCTTCTATGAACCCAGCTCAGAAGTTATTTCCTCTGGAACATCTTTCCTCGTCTTCTCAGTTAGACATAATTACTCTTTCCTCCTGTATATAATAAAACACAATGTGTATAATAATGTCATATAAGAAGACGTCATAATCATAATAAGAGGAAGAGGAAGAAGAACACTAGTGAAGTACTAGCTATGGCCACAACATTATGTTAAGCACTTTATATGGCTTGTCTCATCAAATCATTCCAACATTCCTGCCAAGTAAGCGTCATCATTACTGCCTCTTCCCATTTTATAGGTGAGTAAACCAAGGATTGGTGAGGTTAGGTGATTTGCCAGTGGTTCCACAGCTGGAAGGAATTAGGCTTTAATACATTGCACCATTCACAGATAGGTTATACTTTTTTACGGTGACTTAGAGTTTATTGAACATTTTTACGTGCATTAAGTAATTTGAGCTTCATGATGACCCTGAGAGGTATACGTTTGTCTCCTTCACTTAACCATGAGCTCTGTGAGGACCATGTCAGTTTCTTAGTTATCTTTATACCCCAGTACTCAATAGGGAGGCTGTAACTGTTTGTTGGTTGGATGGAGAGAGAGAGAGAGTGGTGGATGGATGGACAGATGGATAGCTGGATGTGTGGATAGATGGATGAGTGGATGGATGGATGGATGGATGGATGGATGGATGGATGGACAGATGGTGGATGGATGGATTGAGTGGATAATAAATTAATGGAAGGGTAGATGGGTGGATGAATGGGTGGATGGATGAATAGGTGGATGGGTGGATGGAAGTATAGAGAAAAGGGATGTGTGAATGGTTGGAAAGATGGAGGGATAGCTGGATAGATGGGTGCAAGAATGGATCAATGGATGGATAATCACACAGATGAAGCAATAAACCCCAGCAAACTCCCTGTTGTCAATTCTAATACTTCTCTGAAATCAGGCACCACCTTAGCCTTGAGAGTAATGTGATGTGAATGAACCAAGGAGTGCAAACCCACTACATCCCAACCTTCTTCTCCCTTTCCTCCACTGAATCCCTGATCATTGCAGAAGAGGAAAACATATTCCTTTGGAAAGGCTGTCATTGAGCATCTCATCTCCATGCAGTGAGCGAGCCTCGGGCCCTGTGTATTTGCACATACTGGGGCACTGAATTTGCTGACGGTGGGACTAAACCATGAGACTTGGGACTGGCATCGCTGACCCCTGCCTGGGGGAAGCAGACATCCCAAGCCACGCAGCGCTCTGCAGCCTTCCCCGACCACCGTTGTCTGCTTTCTAAATAAACCCTGAGACAGAGCCATGTGGGGTTATAAATCAGTCGGAAATCAAATGCTAACATGTAAATAAATTGCAAATCAGCTGAGAAATTGGTTTCATTTTGAGACGATAAAGCACATTTCTCCTGCGCTGATTTTGTAAGGCGCCCCTTAAGAATTGTAATATTTCTGTGTGGTAATGATAAACATTAGTGAGTTGCTTTAGAAATGAAAAAATAGACAGCCTCTGGGGATTTGAAAAACATATGCACTTCAAATTTGAAAATCCAATTTAACTGTCCATTATAAGGAGAATAAAAAGGTAAGGATAGGATAATTTTGCAGTTACACAGCATTTGACTAAATCTGATTCCGCGATGACAGGCACACTTTAAAAGCTACAAGTCTGAATGCAAGGAGACAGCAAATCATTTATTTATGATTGTAATCTAGCTCCTGTCTAACAAGTTAGAGACTGTGCTGCTTGCTCCCCGGCTGCGGACGGCATGTGTACCCTTGTCAGCTGGCACTCTTAAAAACACTTCTCACGGAATTTCTGGGTTTGGGAGGGAAAGAGATAATAAAGGAGAGAGAAAACAAAAGAGATAATCCTTGTCAAATTTACCCAAACAGGCAGATGTTGAAATTGTGAACGTTTAGGATGAAACCAATCTTTTTTTTCCCTTAATTTTTGCAAAAAGCAACTTTGGGAAATGTGTGAGCGTGTGCATGCATGTGTGCACGGCCCACACCCGCGTGGGCTTCAGCAGTGCCGAACACACCCGCGCTCTCCGCCGGAGACTCTCCCTGCCGCTGAGAAAGTTCATGTCGCAGAACTTCAACTCGACGGTCGGTCTTCCTACGGAATGTTGGATTGTCTTCAATTCTGTTGTCAACATCTCTCTGGTGACGTCCCTCTGCCCTCACCGCCCCCCTTACCTATGGGAGTCCTGCTACTGCAATTAACTTGCAAGTGTGTTTCCTCGAACTATGCCAGAGTTTCCCCCAGAAACATGTTTAGAAGGTTCTGGAAGCCTGATGTGGAGGGAGAGGTCAGAGGGGCTAAAACAAATGCAGAAGTCTCTAAGCCCCCGTACTCTGAGCCCCCAGACCCGAGACTCCAGCAGTTACATGGTATTAATGCTGACTACAAAATAGAGTCGTCAGCCACTAGACTTTTCCCCATGCTGGGCACTGGGTTAGCCCCTTTCCGGGTCAGGAGCCTCTATTATCCCACAATGGTATGAGAGAAGTCCAATTACTATGTCCATTTGACAGATGGAGAAATTGAGGCTCACTGGGGCTTAAGTTGCCAAGATCACAAAACGAGTGTGTGGTAGAGCCAGGGGTTTTGTGCGTGTGTCCCATTTGTAACGATGTTCCTTTTTTGCTCCATAAAACAAATAGGTATCGCGCACCGATGGGATGTCAGATGATGCTCTAGGTGGTAGGGATAGAGCTGTGGGTGACAGAGGAACATCTTGCCCTGGTAGACCTCATCTGAGTGGAGAGAGATGGAAAAAAAGAAAAAAAGAAGAGGAATCAGATTCATTCAATTTAAAAGTGCTACGAGAAAATTTGGTGAAAAGTGGAAACTCTGGAAAAGGGGTCAGGAAGGGCTCTCTGAGGAGGTGGCCCTTCACAGGACACCTTGGTGACAAGAAGGAGGCAGAGCTTTGGAGCCGGGAAGGAAGGGCCTTCCAAGCAGAGAGAACAGCAAGTGTGAGAGCACTGGGGCAGGAAGGAGCTCCAGCCGGTTCAAGAACCAGGAGGAGTCAGGGCAGCTGGAGGGAAGTGAGGGAGAGGCCGGGCCTATGGGGTGGCGCAGGAAACTACTAGAGAGTTTCAAGCCAAGGAAAAGGTGGTCTGATTTGGCCTTTATAACGACCCAGTTGGAGCTCTGTGCTTGGCATTGAGTCAAAGCAGAACCTGTAATCATTGTAATGGACAGAGTTGCGTCAGATATGGGGCCTAAGTAGCAGCGGGCAGACCCAGCTCCCGACACCAAAGTTGGATTTTCTCCACCAGGCACACCTCAAGGCACCCGGATTTGGCCTCGTGGGGTGATGGCGGGGATGTATTTCCACTCAAATGGAGGTAAACTCATATTTACCAGGAGGCCATTCAATCAGCAAATCTGAGAGGGAGGGGAAAAAAAGAGAGAGGTTATTTCTTGTCCTGGCGAATGGGGATGTCCAGAAAGAAAAAAAAAAAAACTGCGATGGGTAGATGGATACTTAGGGTGACTTGTAGCCCATGTGTAGCAGGAGGACACAGAATTTAAAAATTAAAACCACACACCGAGACGTCCCTCTCAAGCATCTTTAGGTAACAACATAGAAAAAGGACTTTGGAGCAGGACTTCCCTTGCGTGCACTCACACGTTACTGAGGACGTGGCCATGCCAGAAACCGTGATTATTCAAACTATTATTTGCAACAGTAATAATAAAACGAAGATTTATTGAATCCCCTGTCTCATGACAGACCCTGGACCGGGGCCTCACCGGCGGCATCCGTAATTAGTACAGCAGCCCTGTCATGTTGCCGTTTTTATTACCCCAAATTCAAAGCCAAGAAATTGAGTCCGACAAGGATCGGGAGCCTGTTAGAGATCACGACCCCAGTGGCTGACTCTGGATTCAAAGCCAGACTGTCCAGCTCCCAACGTCATCTCTCTCCCCACACGTGCGCTCCTGTCCCTTCTCCTGACAAGTTCCCGTTTTTGACGCCTTCAAAGACACGTCGCTGTAAATATGGGTGCAGTTGTGGAGAACATCTGGCAGCCCATCAGATGACAAAAATCTCTCTCGCCCAGGTGTGGACAGTGTGGACGGCGTGGACGGCGGTGGTTGTAAATATGGGCTACTAACCCCGTCGAATCTATAGGATCTGGTCGTGATTTTAGCTCGGCTCCGATGCTACTTGTCATCCGGGAAGTTTACGCGAGATTTGATCAGAATTTCACGACACCAGGCAGAGTCTGTGTGGAGCTGTCAGATGAAATAGTTTGTCAGTGATGATTGTGTGAATTCGTAAATATTTATGAATTCACAAGTTATAAATGTGCAGCTTTCGGAAGGGTGGAATGCGATGCCCACCAAGTCACAGATTACAATGAATATTTACAGAAACCCCAATCTGCTAATATTAGTTCTTTGTGCTTACGAAAAAGCTTGTCTTGGGATTGTAACCCTTTCGGGATAACGGGTCTGAGGGAAAAGAAGGAGGGAGAAAGGAATCATCTTCCCGATAGAAAAAATAACAATAATAATAGTAATAAAATCACAATGCATTACGTCTGTATGACGTCGAGGATTCTCACTGTGTTAACATATTGTGAGAGGCCTCTTGCTGGCCGTTCCAAAGCTGTGTGTCGAAGTGGGTTTTTTTGAACCGAATCGAATTGAAAAAGTCCACGATGGCAGGTGGTCAAAAGACCTTTTTTTTCTTTCTTTCTTTTTTTTTTTTTTAGTTCTTGCCGAGTGACCTGCCTTTTCTGAGGTCTGGAGCCAGTCTCTAAATCCCCCAGAATCTGTTTTTACAAAGGGTAGCATTTCACAAATGTAGTCACGGACATAACCACTTGGATAACACTTCCCGTTAAACACGGTTTCTGGGAAGGCGCGGAGCCTGAGGCCTGCTCTCTTTTTGTTAAAAAATATTAGTAAGCATCAGAGAGGTGTGAAAGACAGAGTAACACCAAGCCGAGAATTTCTCTTTGATGAAGTCAGAAGAAAATGAAAGAGAAGTCAAAACAGCGAACACGTTTCTTTCTGTGCGTGAGGGGTCGCACGGCGTAGCGCAGTGGTGTGGATGGGGACCCCGGCGAACCAGCGACCATGAGGCTCACTTGCTGTGTATGACCTTGACCAAGGGCTTAACTCCATGCCTCAGTTATGCATCTGTGAAATGGGGATCATAACAGTACCTACTTTTAAGGATTGCTCTGACCTGGATGGACTGAGCTGATGTCTGGAAAGCACGAGAAGTTGTAAATGATGAATGTTCTATCCACGTTTGTTACACAAATACGTGAATATGGACTAAATTCACCCGAAGTATTGTGTCATGTTTTTATGAGGATGGACAGTCAGACAGCAAGGTGTGAGCCCCCCGTGTCTAATCTCACTGAATGGATGGCCCCGGTCAGTCTCTTCCACCATCTGTAAAATGGGACAGAAGGAGGGTGTGGAAGGGACACTTGGACCGGATGACCTCGGGGAGCCCGCCATCTTCTAGGGTCCACCCAGCAGCCTGGGACCAGAGAGACTGGACAGGCGACACTTCCCCATTGATAGTGCGCAGCAGGGCTGTTTGGGAACCAGCAGGGCTGATTTGCCCCAAGTGAGACGCACAGCGGGATACCATCTGGCTTTCTAAACCCCATCCCCTCTCCAAACCCCAGTCCAGTGCTCTGCTCTCGGGAGGGCAGCATGTGGCAAGGAGACTTCTTCCTCGTGGTCTGAAACGAAACTTTTCTCAAAGACAACAGTGGTTTTATAAAGAAAGAAACACTGTCAAAGCCGTTTTCCAAACTGCAGTTCTCTTGTATCGCCTACCGACGTGGCTCTGCATATCTTTTGAACAGCTCTGAGACCTGGAGCATCAGTCTCTCCATCCACAATATGGGGGCAAATATCATTATCGGTATTTGACATTGTTATCCTATGTCTACAACTGGGGCCATTTGTCTGCCGTAAGGACTGGGGGCAATGAGTCACCATCTCTCCCTGTGTGCCCTGTCCGTGCACAGTAGGCATGGCTGTCATTCCATTGACCCAGTCACCCCTGAGGACTCTGTCTCAGAGCTGAGCACATCTGGAGAACTTCCGCCGAAAGGCATCCATGGGGAAGGAGAGAAACGTATGCTCCTAAAGCCAGAATCCTTTTCCATGCGCGGGGTGGGGGGGACGTAGGAGGTTGACGGGGAGATGGAATGGGCATAAGTTAATAAACTTTTGTCCTTCTAAAACATGGAAGAAGATCTGGATTAGTTAAATTATTTCTGAAACATTTCACTCGCTTTTTTTTTTTTTTTTTTTTTTTACAATTCAATAATCTTCATTTCAAAGGTATCAGTGCCCACATTTTGCAGATGGGCAAACAGCGGCCACAGATCCCCTAGCTGTTAGGAAAAAGCAAAGCCACACAAATCTGCAAGCCTCTAGTAGCTAAGGATTTCCCACGATGGACACCCCACATGGGCATTTTCCACCTTGCCTTCCAATGACAACAGCAAACACGTATTGTGCCGGGTAATTTTCTAAGCCGTTTACACGTGTGCCGTCTAATTTAATCTTCACGACTGCTAAGAAGTAGGTCCTTTTATTACCCTCAGCTTACATCCCTGGTAGTTGAGGTTCAGAGAGGTAGACTTAGTAGCTGGGGGACACACAGCTGGAAAGTAGGGAAGCCAGGATTCAACTTAGCAGGTTGATGCTGGGTCCCTGGGCCCCGGAGACAACATTACCAGTGAGTATTGTCGGGGACGGAAGTCTTCAGAAGTTGAGGCAGTCATGCCCACAATCCAGCATAGAGCCTGGCCCAGCGTCTGAGCTTGGCAAATATTTGTCAAATGAATTTTTCTTAAATGCACCAGTCTCCTGATCCTTAAAAATCTCAACTTATAAACAGATATGTCAGGGAGCAATTATTCACATTACTCAAGATGCCTTCATTTTATAAAAAGGATTTACATCAGAATCCCTTTAAATAGCAAGTCCCCCAGCGTGTTTAAAAATATAATTCAATTTATAGCTCGGGATTACACACATGCTTTCAGAAGCCCTCACTTGAGTAGAGGAAGCTGGCATGAACGTCATTCATTCATCTAGGTTTTCCACAAGCAATTATTGAGCACCTACTGTGTACCAAGTGCTCTGTAGGAAGCTGAGGATTCAGAAGTAAACGTCCTGACCCCAGCCCTTAAGAGGCATCGAGACAGGTAGGGCAGGCAGAGAAATAAACAGATGAGTTTTCCAGTTGCGGGATGAATCGATGCTTGGGGAACACAAAGGAAGGAGCCCGCTCCCTTCTCTCCAGGCATGCTGGGTAGAAAGACTTCCCTGAAGAAGAGAAATGTGAGCTGGGCCTCGTGAATAAGTACGAGTTCGCCACTTCGAAATTCCCCCGACTGAACAATTTTCTCAAAGTGAGAATATTCTAATTTGTAATCTTGCGAAAGTTGTTATATAGAGAATTAATCAAATCCATAAGCAGCGCCATTTCCAGGTAAGCGTGCTTGCATGAGTCATACTCACGTGGATTCTCAAAACAATACGGTGAGATGAGAAAGTCATGGAACTTTCATGCTGTTTTATAAGTAAAGCATGCAAAATACAAGCAAGTGAAACACCGATATGACTTCTAATCCCCACCCCCAACATGCCCCGGTTTACGGTTCAACTTATATCCTTCAAGTTGTGTCTTCTGGTAAATATGTGTTGTTTGTTTGAGCATAAAAATAGTTTGTGGTTTCGTGATCTGCAACTAGCTCTTTAGAAAATACGATACAACACAAAGAGAGTATCCATCCACATCATTCAACGTGTTCCTACCGCCATTCTCTAAATGGCTCTTCACCATGCCATTCACGCGTATATTTTGTCTAACCGATCCCCAAGTATTGGACAGCTGGGTTGTTTCCAATGGTTTTTTCCTAATGTTCGTAATGCTGTGCTAAACATCCTCGTAGCCACATCTTTGTTGTGCCTATTCATGCTTATTTTCTCCCGCCACCCCACCTCCTAGTAAGTAACACCACTGAGTTAAAGAACAGGCAGAGTGTAAGCCTCTGTGGGCAGGAAACACAACGCCCTTCTACGAGAGAAAAAACAAGGAGCCTAATTCCCAGAACCTAAGCAAGGCCTCCTGCCTGTCTACCTTTCCTTCCCACAGGTCCACCTGAGCCTCCCACCATCAGAGGAAAACCAATCCTGAGCCCTCCAGAATCCTCGGGGTAGGGGAAAGGAAGGATTGGGTAGAGAGACGGGAGGTGGGAATTGATGCAGAGTGATTTCTTTTCCCCCTTCCATTCTGATCCTGTTTATGGGCCCGGAAAGGCAAACAGAGTGAGCGTGTCCAAACTGAGGCAAGCCCATGCAAGCCCTTGCTCCCCACCCTTGCCTGAGGGTCTCCTGGCAATTAGAGGGGTGTTGCCAGAGCCTCCCTTGTCAGACACAAAGGCTGGTCTGCTCATCGGGTTTCCACTGACTGACGGAGGTGCCTGGAGGGGGGCAGCTGGCAGACAGAGGGTTCCGTCCCAAACAGCACCTGAGACCTTGCAGGGGGTGGGGGCGTGCTCCTGCCCCGGTCTTGGGCTTTCCCATCTGTGCAGCAAGGAATCTGGAGTGAGCATGGTGTATAGTGGCCAGGAAGGCTGGGGGTGCAGCTTTCCCAGCTGGGAGATCTTAGGAAGCTGCTTAACCTCTCTGAAGCTCCTTTAAGTCAACAGATCCAGAAGGAATCGCCTGGGGCCGGGACTGCAGAAGCTAACTGGACAGCGCGGGCCACGGCTCCCCGGGAGCACACGTCCCAGTTGAGGGAGACAGACAACAAACAGACGGTTGCTACACGAGTGGCCAGGCAAGGTCATTGCCAACAGTGATCAGTGCTCAGGAAAACGGAAACCCTGCCAAGAGGATGGAAAATATGAGGGGTGGGCACAGCTTTAGGTGGGGGTCCGTCTGAGGCCATCACGTTGGAGAGGAAGGCATGACAAATGACAAGGTACCAGGAGGGGACGGAGAGCTGACGTTCTCCATCCTGGTGACACACTAGAATCAACCGGAGAGCCTAGAAATGCTGGTGCTCAGGCCCCGCACCAGGGGCTCTGGAGTAATCCCTCTGGGGCAGGGTCTGGGCATCTGCAGCATTGCCTAAAGCTCTCCAGAAAGTTCTAACAGGCACCCAGGGCTGAGAATTAGTGATTTCAGTTTGGAGGCAACATTTCAGGCAGAAGGCACAGAAGATGTAAAAGGCTCAGAGGTGAGTAAGCATTGGGCGTGTTCCAGAAAGAGGAGAAGGGCCGGGAGAAGCACCCTGAGCCAGGACAGAGGGGCACGGGGTGAGGCTAGGTGAGTGTAAGGTGAGGAGAGAAATGGGATTTCATTTTCCCACTGTTCACGAGAGACCGGGGTACCTCAGTTGTCTTGTTAATAAAATGGGCTCCCCGGTGTTCCCCCCTCCATGCATCATGAAAACTGTGAGAACTGGGCCTGCTGGTGCTGGGCTGCGGGTCAGAGTTTCAGGGTGACGTCAGGGACTCGGCTGCATGCAAGAGAGCCTTCTGCTCAGGGCCCCAAGGGTCAGGCCACTGCAGCCACTACGCTCTTACTAGCGGACCCGAGCTGAAAGCCTCAATCTGGTATGTTCCCCTATGTACATCCCATACAACACATGCCCCGCCAGAGGCTCCCTCAGTACACGGCTTCCAAGGACACCACTGGTTCCCCATTGTTCAGAACACTGGGCACTGCCATGCACTGAAGGCTCTGACAAGTCCTGCAGGCAAGAACCTTATCAAATCTACTCACACTTACTAAAGCAAGGCTGGTTCCTCCTCCCCATGCAGGAGGCCAGTGCTAATAGCACCACAGCCTAGAGGCCTCACCAGACCATCCTCCCAGCCCTACGCCTTTCACGCCCTACTCCACACCTTAGCTTTCTCCCTTCATGGCACTTGTCACCAGGTGAACTTACCTTGCTTGTCCATTTGTTTCCTGGTTTCATGGCTTCCCCTTGAGAAGTTTAGCACCCAAGGGGCAGGGATTGGGTCTGTCTTACCAACTGCACGCATCCTGGGTGCTTAAAAATTATTGGTTGAATGAAGTCGCCGGGAGGGAGGGAATGAGAGTAGACAAACGAGGATTTCCCAAACCCAGTTGGTTACAGAACTGGCTCTTTGCCACGCACACCTGTTTATAACACAAGGGATACATCTTGGGAAAGAAAACACAAGCCCCTGGCCGGCTGACCCTGTTACAGAGAGAAGAGACAGGCATTGTCATCCCCAGGCCCCTTTAGCACCGTTTTACTGACGCATTGGCTTTTATGTTTTCGGCTTCTTACCTGTCCCCTGAGAGCAACAACCTGACCGCATGCCCGCGCTGGGCACTGCATGGCACCATGTCACCTCTCTGCGGCTGCAGCCGGCCCCAGGCTGGTTGGCACCTCCAGCCCACCTGAACGGCCGCTCAGCTGCCTGCCTCCCCCCATGGAGGGGGGGGCGGAAACCGCGGGTCCTCCGAGTCAGCAGAACAGCAGGGCCAGGCTGCAGAACGGGTAGCTAGCGCAGCCTCGGAGGGGAACCAGATCTGAATGGGAACATATGGATCTGAGAAGTGTGGGAGTCTGTCTTTTTTAAATTGCATCAAACCTTTCCCTTGCCTTGAGAGCTGCACATTTTTCAAAGCCGCTGAACACGGTGCCAGGCTGCGGTTTGCCTTTCCCTGTTCACCTACCTTCAGAGCGCCGAAAAATAATGAACCTCTCCCCCCTCCCCACACCTCCCCTCCAGCCTGCAAAAGGCAGAAGGGAAACAAGCAGCCGCCTTCTTCCTAAACATTTAACATGTCTTGACGCCTTCACTTCCCCCATAGAAGGAACTGGCTTTTTTTTTTTCTTTATTCCTCTTTTTGTGAGAGATGTTTGCAGCGTGCAGATCAAACCCCTTTATTCCCAGTTTCTTGTCGGTGCCTGTGTTCCGGGACTTCAGAATGCCACCGTGGGGAAGGCGAAGCTGGGTCCTATGGAAAGCAAGAGGAGGCGCTGGCTTGCAGACGGCGAGGCTCTCATTCGTTCATTCACCATTCATTCATTCGTTCCCGCAGTGAGCCTGGAACACTTGTCCTGCGCCGGGAGCTTGCATTCGCTCGCTCATCCCTGGTTTCATTGAGTTCCTACTATGTGCCTGGCATTGTGCCTGGCGGTGTGCGGGGCATCGGGGGCACCGATGCACATTTCAATGAAGCCGGCTTCAAAGAGACGGCACTCCAACTTGCAGATGTCAGACCGACTTTATTTTTAGCAGGAAAGCTAGTTGGAAAGCTGAATTAGCCAAGACCGTCCCCAGGAAGGGCCTCTTCCATGCCTGTAGGTAAAAGCTAGAGGTGGAAATGTGGGTGAGGAGTAAGGAGCCAGAGGCATCAGGCACATTTCATTTGGGGCTCACCAGCACCCCCCACACACACCCAGTAGGCCCTGGATAGCCCCACGTTGCAGCATTTGCTAATGGGAAAAGAGACTAAGAGAGATGAAGAGTGGAGACCAAGCTCCGGCTGCAGATAGGTGGGGCCCTGGGTAGACAGTACACAGCCAGGAGCACATGATTATGCCAAGTTCACAGCAGGGTGGAAGGGGGCTTGGAGGCGGTCCTGGCTTTATATCATTTTGCCCATAAGGATCTTAGTAATACAGTCCCCCCCACCCACCCACCCAGGGAGGGTGGAGTAGGTTTTGTTTTTCAAAGGAAGAGATCCAGGTTCAGAGAGGGTGTGGAGTTACTTAAGGTCACACAGCAATAAGGAAACCTGCTTTGGGATTAGTTTCAGAGTACTCTCCCCAACATGGTACATTTTCTCCCTCTCTCTCTCTCTCTCTCTCTCTCTCTCACACACACACACACACACACACACACACACAGTCAGCTCGGCTTCATTCCACCCACAGCAGCCTGAGGACACTCGGAACCCTGAGTGTGGCTTTTCCCAACAAAGCCAGTGCTCAATTATTGGGAAGTGCCTCCCTCAGCCATTTCTGGATCCATTTGAGAAAAATAAATAAAGCTGGGGCTTGACTTTCCGCTGATGACATGGCAGGGGCAGATGGAGAGGGAGGTCAGGTGGCTTCGCAATGCCACTGGTGAGAACAGGCGACATTCCCCATCGCTCATGGGGTTCAGACAACACCCGCATCCTAGCCTGGGGGGAAGCGCAGGTAATCGAATCTGCATAAAGACCCCTCAGCCTTTGCTACTCCTCGCTGTCCATGTCCTCCGATTACTTTCTTGTTATGGTAGCCATGCCTCTAGTATGGTTCAGATAGGATTAAGGACACGGGGCTAGAAGAAGAGCTGCATATTTTAAGTCCTGCCCCGGACCCAGCTGGAAAAAAAAATTAAATAGTTTTCAGGAAAGGTAGGCTCCGTGTTAGGTCAGGTCAGCGAAGTACTTTGCATATATACGTCTCGATCGAAAAACCCAGATAATTCATTTCATCTTGGGCTGTCCCCAGCTGTCACCTTCCTTTCCCTGACTCCTCTTCTACCTGAGGAGATGTTATTTTTGTTTTAAGGGGAAATTATGATCCATCAAACAGAAATATTGCCTCCAAATTTGGAGTAAGCGGATAATGAGGCCACTCTGGTAATTTCACACTGATGACAAGAGAAACATCTACATGACTGACTGACAGTTGCCAGTGAGGAAACAGAAGCCTCTGGAATCCCTCCCAGGCTGGGCTGGGAGCTGCTGGGGGGGAGGGGAGAGGAGCAGGCCTGGTGGCCCTGTCACCCCTGCCCACAGTCTGTGGGGTCTTCACCACCTCGTCAGACATCCGAGCTGACAACGGTGTGAGATTGAAATTGTGGAGTTGATTAAATGATGTATTTAAGGCTGCAGCACAGGGGGAGGTGGTGATGCGGTGGGGAGAAGGGGAGAGTTGGAGAGCTGGAGGGGGGGGGGGGGGGGGGGCAGAA
>NW_024425897.1:7696421-7711421 GCF_017311325.1 Ursus maritimus
GGGTGGCAGAAGCAGCCAGGGGGAGAGTAAGGAAGAGGAGGAGGGAAATGGAATAAGGAATTGAGAATGCGAGAGGAGAGAGGGAGATGGGAGGTCAGGAAAAAGGAAGAGGAGATGAAGGAAAAGAAATAAGGAGGGAGGCAGGCGTAACCAGGAGGAGGAAGAGGGGAGGAGGAGAAAAGGGAGGAGGGGGGAGGAGGAGGAAGAAAAGGAGGAAGGATGAGGGTGAGGAGAAGAAGGAAAAGGAGGAGGAGGGGAGGAAAAAGGGACAGAGAGAGGAGGAGGGGGAGGAGAAGAAGGAGGAGGAGAGAGGGGAGGAGGGGGAACAGGAGAAGGAGGAGGAGAGGGAGGAGGAGGAGGAAAAGGAGAAGGAGGAGGAGGGGGATAAAGAAGGAGGAGGAGGGAGGAGGGGAAGGGAAGAGGGGGAGGAAGGAGGAGAAAGAGGGGGAGGGAGGAGGGGAGGAGGAAGGAGAAGAGAAGAAGAGCAAGGGGGGAGGAGAACCAGGAGTGGGGAGGAGGGAAAGGAGGAAAGAGGAGGAAAGAAGTGGAGAGAGGGGAGAAATTGGAGAGATGAGGGTGGAGAGAGAGAGCCGGCAGCCGCTGAGGGCTGTGGAGGAAAGAGGGGGGGGGCTCCTCCAAAGCATTCCCTGTCCCCCCTGCCTCTCTCCCCTGTAATGTGGGGAGGGTTTATCTCACCAGGAGCAGCAGGCTCAGTCACTGATCTAATCAAATTATTCAGCATTAAAAAACTGCCAAGACATTCCAGTACTTCAGCTTCCAGAGCCCCAGCTGGGATCAAATGCTAATCAACATCGCCACGATATTTATTCCCACTGTCAGGCGGCTGCGTGTTTGTTTTCCGAGGGCTGCATACTAAACCCGAGGAGCGAGATGGATCGGCCAGTGGCAGGGGGATGAGGAGCGGGGATGGTCAGGAGGAGGCCAGGCAGGGGGCGGGAGAGGGAGGGATCCACGGGAGGCGCCCACAGAGGGGGACACAGGGACCCGCCCGAGCTCCTCCTAGACAGAGACTGATGGGTCCAGAATCCTGGGCGGCCTCCTCGCGGCCTCCACACTCAGGAGCCCCATCTCAGGGCCAGTCAGCGGCTGGTTTGGACGCAGAGAGACCTTCTGCTGAGTGACCCCTGGGCAGGTGGCTTGCCCTCTCGGAGCTTCACATCCCTCCTCTGTAACATGGGGCCCTAAAGCCCACCGTCCTAGCGCGCTGTGGACTCAACGAGAGGGAGGGGCTAAAAGAAGCAAGCCCACCTGGGCAGACCAGATGGCTGCAGGGCCAAGCCTTGGCTGTGTGACTTTACATAAGTGACTTGACCTCTCTGCGCCTCATTGCTTCTTCTATCAAAGGAGGATGATAATAAGAGTACCAGTCCCGTGGGGTTCTCTGTTGTGACGTGTTATTGTAAGCGTGTTATTACATGGAAAGCATACGGGAAGAACTCAATATATGTTACGAATAATTATTAGCTCTTAACGTTATTGCAAGGGTTGGAGGAAGGAATGCACGTAAACTTCATCAGGGGAACTGAATGGGTGAGGTCTGAGGATGATGCCGATCAGGGATGAAGGGCTGAATCAGGTGACACTGTCATTGTTTGAGGCCGTTAGCCCCTCACCTTTCTCAGGGATCCCTCCCCGGACCCCCAGTGGGGCCTCCCCAGCCCGGGCAGCAGCAACGGACAGACTTCCGGAAGTTCACAGGCCTCAAGACCCCTTCCCTGCGGGGCCGGCAACAGCCAAGCAGAGAGGACAAGCCCAGATTCGCCCCTGAACTTGGCACCCCTCTCCTGGGATCCGGCCTGCCCCTCGCCCACTCCCTGAAGGTCACAGCGCCCAGGGGGGAAGGCTAATTAATTTCCTTTGTTTTTCAGAGTTTCATTTTTTAAATTACAGCCTTCCCTCCTCTCTAATAAATACTCAACAATTAAAGCTTTTTTTCCCAAAGTGTGATTTCAACATTTCAATGTCCCTCCCCTCCTGTCACCTTCGCTGCCATAAACAGATTCGTAAAAACTGCTTTTGACGCCCCAGCTGCCATTAGCCACTTAAAATCCCGTAATTATCATCCTATCATGGGCCTGTTAACGAGCAGTAAAAATAAGGCCATTGAATATGGTAATTTATTCGTAAATTAGCCTAATGAGAATAGGTTTCAGACACTGTTTACTTGCAGGCTGCCTACGCCTGGCCAAGGCAGCGATGTGCTGGGGAGGGCGGTCTGGCAGGGGCAATGAGCCCCCTGGGTGGTGACACCCCCCTCTCCAAGGCTCCACACCCCTGACACTGATTCCCCGTCCCTTCCTTAACACAGTGCCTGGCTTCTGTGGGCCACGGGCCCCACGCAATGGCCCAGCCTGCCTCGTGCAGGTGCAAAGACTGGGCCATTGCATGAACGTCAGTGCTGCCTGACACTGGGAGGCGTTTGTGAGCAGGGTGACCTTGGGCTCGTCCCTGTGTAGCTCTTTCTCATCTATAAAATGGGATCGCTAGGCCCACGCGTGGGGTCATTGTAAAGATGACTATGAATATATGTATGCTCAAAATAGTCCGTGCCACCGAGCGAGTGCTTTATAAATGTCATTATCGTCATTATTATTATAGCTGTTGGGACATCGGAAGAAAAAAATCTAGAAGGCTGGATTCTCGGAGCTGGCTGACTCTCCCTTAGAATGTATCCTTCCCGTAGTGGTTGACTAGCAGCCCCCGCAAAACTCATGTTCACCAGAGACCTCAGAATGTGGCCTTACTCAAAAATGGGGTCTTTGCAGGTGTCATTAAGTTATGATGAGGTCCAAACATTGGTGACTTTATCAGGCAAGGGCACACAGACCCAGAGAAGAGGGGGAGGCCACTGGAGGCAGAGACTGAAGGGACCCAGCCACCAGCCAAGGAGCACGTGGGACCACCAGAAGCCCGAAGAGGCAAGGGAGGCCCCTCCCCCTAGAGAAGGGGTGTGAGTGGAGATCTGGGCGGGAATGCTTGGAGGGTGGAGTTGCTATCTTCTGAGATTTGACTTTGGCTGACGTTTGGACTGAAGAGGAGCCGGGGGTCTGAGTCAGGCTCTGCCACATCATAGACCTGGCATCCACAGGTCAGTCGGGCTTCCAGAGGGCAGGGACTAAGTCCACTCACGTCGGCGGAGCCTATTTGGTGCGTCATTGATATTTGTTGAGCAGATATTTAACCACGAGGCTGTGTAGGATATTTGCAGACAGTCTTCACAAGGTACCTTGCTGGCCCTGGACCAGGCTAGCTGAGACCCAACTAAACCACCACTACCTATCAGGTGAGTCTGAGGACCGTGGAGCCCAGAGGAGGCCCTGACAGGGGCTGGGGTCTCACAGAGGTCTTGATGAGTTCGGCTCCTCGGTCAAGTAAAGAACCACAGGGGCCGAGTCGTCAAGGGGACCACAGATCATGGTGTGTGCTGAGGCCCGCAAGTCAGTTCCCGAGTCTGAGCCTCAGTTTCCCCATCTGTGAGATGGGTTCTTGCCCATCATAGAACTGGGCAAGGAGTGAGTGAGACAGAGCGTGTCCTGGGCGGGGCATGGCGCTAGGTTGGTGTGGCCGACAGAAGCTGCCGTGGCAGTGCTGGCACAGTTGTCCTTGTTCTTGGCGGTCTAGTCCTTCTCCTGGCGCCGGCAAGCTTGGCAGCTTGGCCAGGCGGCCCCACTTCTCTACCTTGGTGGCCCTGTCTCCCTCCACCTTAATCCTGCTCAGATTCCTTTGCTCCCCAAACACTGCAGCTGGCACTGGGCTTGCGACAGACCCCAGACTCCAACTCTCAAGGAGGGTGGGTTTCCCATGTTCTAGACCAGGAAGCAGAGGCTCAACTATGTGGACAGCCTTTCCCAAGGTTGTCCACACTGCTGGTCCCTCTGCCTGAGCCAGCCCACTACTCCACCGATTCCTTTGATCTGGTCTCAATGTCCGGTTTTGATGCCCACCCCAAGGCCTTCCCAGTGCCTGATGCATGGCATCCAAATCGAGCCCCACACTCCACCCAGTCTCCTGGGGTCCTGAGGCTCCTGTGGCTGGGCTCCGGGCTCCGGGCTCCGTCCCCAAGATGGGGCTCGTCCAGGTGGAGCATGAAAGGAGCACTGGATTCTAGTCCCAGCTCTGCTTCCGACCACTGCTGTGTGACCTCAGGCCAGCCCCTTGCCTTCTCTGGTCCTCAGTAGAGGTGATGAACGTACATTAGAAATCATAGAGTTTTTAATGAAGATTAAATGAAGAGAGTTGATGCCCAACAGGGATTTATCAACCACTCCCAGTGCCTCGCTTGGTGCATTAAGGGCGGCAGGGAGCCCCCAGTTGGTCCATAAATAATTAAACAAGTATTTACTGAACACTTGTTATGTGCTAGATACTGCTGAGCTGAATGGCCATGGCCTCTGCCTTGGGGCTCACAGGTTGGTGGGGAGATAGACACTATCCTGATCATTGCTAGGTAAATGTCATAAGAGATTAAGTGACAGGAAAGTCGTGCATGACAGGACATTTGACATAGGCGGGGATCAGGAAATGCCTACCTGAGGAAGTGGCATGGAACTAAGACTAAAGGAGAACAAATAGGCCTGGAGATGGGCACAGAAAGAATGTGCCAGGCAGCAAGGATGACACGTGCAAAGACCCTGGGGCAAGAGGAGCCCCATAAAAGGCCAGTGTGTCTGGATTCCAGATATAGAGGGGTAACTGACGTGGGATAAGGTAGGAACAGTGGGCAGGGCCTGGACCCTACAGGAGCCTATCGTCCTTGGTAAGTAATTGGGTCTTCATCCCAACAGCGATGGGAAATTTAATTAGGAGGGAAGGCTCGAGAAAAGTCTTGTTAAGAATGGCAGGGAGGGTTAGATGAAGCTGTGCATGCAAGCAAGCAAAGAGATGAATTAGGAGACTGTTTCATTCATGGCCTTGAACGAATAATAAAAAGAAGGAAGGAGCAAAGGATGGCAAGTACAGCTATTCAGGTTGTTGACTGCATAAAGGCCTTGCAGGGCCATAGGCCCTGGGGCAGGGTGAGGTCCACCAGAAGAAGAGGTTCCTTTTTCCGGAAGTGCTGTATGGGCTGTATCTGCCACGACAGGAAGCAGCCCATGCCCCTCATCCCTCTTGTCCTGAACCCAACGCAGTAACTGATTACTATAGACAAATTGTGCCAACGGGGGCTGGAGTCTGAGACAGTCTTCTCTCTCTCCACCCTGAGGGGCCCTGACACCCCTGATCGGGGAAGCTGACCCCTCCCCAGCTGTCAGGGAAGGCGGCTCCCTTTTGGAATCTCCTTGGAAACCAACCTTTTGGATGACTCAGAGCCATGGGCCCTGGAGGAGCTCAGGTGTCACAAAACTATGCTGGTCCCGAGATCATCATTTCCTCCCCTCTGGGTCTCTTGGTGCAACTCCTGCTTTTGTATGAACGAAATTCTCTCTCTTTCTCTCTCTCTCCCCAGCCCCCTCCCGTTCCTGGCTCTGACCACAACAATGTAACCTTCTCTGACTCAGGCTCCAGTTCCATGCTGGTCTGCACACCCATCTTCCCCAGGGCTCCTCACCACAGCCCTGCCCCTTTCATTTGCACAAAAGTGGAAACCAAGGCTCAGAGAGGCCAACCAACTTCTCTGAGGACACACAGCCTGGAGCATGCAGAGCCTTCATGGCTCAGACCACAGTCCATTGTCTAATCCAAGGTTTTCCCTCTTTCTGTGGCTGTCTGGAAGAGAATCACCAATTCAAGCACCGCTCCTGACGACGCGTGCTCGGGCCATCTGCCCCCCCTCAGCCACGAGAGGAGAGTGGGGCCCCACCTCCGGTTTCTATTTGCCCTTCATGGTGTGTGCTTTAGCTCATGTTCTGATCACCCCTTGGCCAAGAAAAGGCCCCCATGAGGTCAGAGCAGCTGGATCTCAAGATTACTTCTTGCCCTAAAACCAGAGGAGGCACGTGGTTTCACCTGCCGCCCTATGTTCAGGTCCTTGTACAAGTTCGGACCTACGGGCAACACATCTGAAAAATCACGCAGCGTCTGCCCAAGGCGGGCCCCATGACGCCCCTTCGTGGCCCTGCCACCTCCACTTCCGCTGGGGACCTGGGCCATCCTTCTCCTACCCCCTGACAGAGGCTGCGAGTTTTCAGGGGCAAGCGTGATGAGGTTTCCGACCAACTTTTGACCGAATGGATTTCCAACTGCATTTGAAAAGGAAAATATCTTTCCAATGTCCCAAATAATGAAAAATGACTAGACGAGTTTATAACTGTTGATTTAGCGACCAAGTGCCCCCCAGCCCTGACTCGGGTTCTCGGGAGGTTTTCATCAAGCATTAATTCACTCTCTTTCTCAAGCACGCAAAGAAATAGGCCTTTCGGAATCCGTTCCGCCATGCATCAGCTTCAAGGCCTGTTGGAAATGGCTTAGCATCTGCTCTTAATAGATACCTCAGCGGACCCGGCGGGCGAGGGCTGGGATGGGGACTCGGGGAAGCCGAGATCCTCCACCTAGAACAACCAGAGGACATAGTAGGGGAGGAGGCTTTTGGGGGGAGCCCAAGGGCATGCGAAGGTGGAGGCCCCCAGGTGAGCTAACCCACCTGTGAGCCTTCCAACCAACCCATTAAAGCCATACAGAAAGTCAAGGGAAGGTGCCCCACGATGAACACGGAGCCGAGGTCCTCCCACTATGCTGCGCATTCAAAGTATATCGGGAGCTTTTAGCAACCCGAGGCCCGGCCACACCGCAGCTCAAGTACATAAGAATCTCTGGGAGGGAAAGGATCCCAGGAATCCCATGTTGTAAAAATGCCTGTAAGGAAGTCCTGTGTATGACCAAGATTGAGAACCAGTGGCTGCCCGAGGAGGGGTTCTCAAAGTAGGATTCCCACTGGGCCAGCAGCCTCAGCATCACCCGAGAACCTTGTTAGACATGCACATTCCCGGGGGGAAGGGGGGGCCCAGCTTAGACCTGCTAAGTCAAACACTCCCAGGCTGGGCCCGGCAATCTGCATTGCTTTCCAAGAGATTCTGAAGTCTGCTTGGGTCTGGGAGCCACTGAGTTAGACCTTCCTGGGGTAGGAAAGGTATATTCATTCTCCCGGCTATTCATTCATTCATTCATTCATTCATTCCCCCAATTGCTCGTGTATTCAGCAGGCAGAGCATCTTTACAAGGAGCCTAGCGCTGGGCTAGGTATTGGGCAGCCAGATGATAAGCAAATGTAGTCCCTGCACCCAATGAGCTTTCGGTCTTCCTGGGGAATTTCCTAGATAATACAGACAAAGGCAAAGGTCCTCAAAGCCTCTTCTTCCTGCCTGCATGCACCCTCTTTTCGTGATGGATTGGCTGGAGGCTGCACATGTGGCTTAGTTTCACCTGTGTGCACCTGCCTGGAGCAACCAGTATCCTTGCTACAAGACCATGTGCGCATTCTCTCCCTCACCCACCATTCGCTCAGCGAACACATCATTGAGCATCGATGGGGTACCATGCTCTGTGCTAGAGGCTAGAGATTCAGAGAGGCCCGTATCTCCCAAATTATAAGCTCCGGAGGCAAGCAGAACAGATGAGAAGGGTAGAAGGCTCAGCACAGACCATTCTTGTTGGAAGCCCACTTGAGGACAAACTGCAGCATGATTCTTCCCAGCTTGGCTAGACCCAGGTACCAACCAGTTTCCTCCCCACTCACAGAGGCAGAAAAACACATCAGTCAAGACCAGGGACTCTGCCCCCAACAGCCCAGGTTTCCATCTGGCTTTTAGACTCACTAGCTGATTGACCTTGAACACGTTACCTTATATCTGCAAGCCTCAGTTTCTTGATCTGTAAAATGGGGGTACGAGCAGTAGCTACCTGCTTGGGTTGTTATAAGAATTAAATGAGAGTTAGCAAAGTCCTTGGAACAATGTCTGGCACATAAGTATTATTAAGTGTTTGTTAGCGAGATCATAAGCATTATTTTTGAGAAAGTTGCTCAAAAATAAAATCTCTTTTAAAACCAGATTGCTTTTCAGATGTACTGGGGGTTTTGATCAATGATTACCACAGGGAATCCATTTCACAAAGGGAATGGCTTGGGTCCCCATGTGTTGGATTTGCTTAAAGTGAAGCAGGCAAGTCAGTGGCCTCTGACAGTGGCAGGAAGTGCTAGGAAGTGCAACAGGACTACCGCGGGACACCCATCTCTGGAAGGATCGGGAAGTCCCCTGAACTCCCTGATTTTGCCTCCATGGCCATCTGCCTTCTGTCCTTCCTTCACCCTGTATATTCTCCCAACGCTGGGACCTGAGAAGCTGTTTTAACTGAGAGATAGCAAAGGGTGTGTCCTCCCTCCCTTCTTAACATCTCAGGATGGAAAATACCAAGAATGTCTGTGAATCCACAAGCCGCCTCTGCTCTGAAAAAATGGCTTCCCTGTCCACCCCTCTCTACTTCCTGTGCATTTCTCACCAGGAAGTGCAGAGACAGGAAGTGGTCACCTCCCATCTTCTGGGCATCCTCGCCGATACTCTCTCATGGAAAACGCTCACCTCGGCAGAGTCCTGGCTACGAGCTACCCACCCCTGCCTCCCACCCAGTGACCCAGGACCACCTAGGAGCGCCAGGGCCCAACGGATGATCTCAAACTCTTCACAGTTATTACAGGTGTCAACAGGATGGAAATAAAGCCAGAAGCTGTGTCGAGATTCGGCCGTCAAGATCCAAAAAGGAGCATTCTGCTTCCCGGCATTTCTTGCCAAGGATGATCTCAGATTCATCTGTTCCCATTCACAGTGAGCACAGGCCTCAAGTTTATTAAGGGTGCGGCTCCCATTTCCCCTTCTCCTGTTCCTGAAATTGGGCTGGGTGGGGGATGTTGATGGTCAGAATTGGGGCAAATCCAGAGAAGAGTGTCCTCATATTGGCAGTCGGCAATGTCTGCTACCTACAAGGGCTTTGGCATTTCTCCTTGCCATTCTGTCCTCATACAATGAGCACTCACGAGCTCTTTCTCTCTCCTCTGCCTGCCCCATTTCCAGAGACTCATTTATTTTTTTAATGTCGAGCATTTATTCTGGGAATGCAGAGTTGGATGAGACATAGCCTTGCCTTGTGGAGCTCACAGCTGGAACACAGGATGGGGGGGGAAGTGGGCAAATAAACAGGCAGTTAGACATAGTTGTAGGAAGCATGGCACTGAAGGCAGGGGGGAGACAAGTGCAGGAAGAAGCATTAACACAGCCTAGAGAAATAGAAAAAGTTCCACGAGCAAAGGGTGTCCGGACTGAGAGAGGTTTTTTTCGAATCTTTGGCAGAACCTGCCTGCATCCCTCAGACCTTATCAATACAGTGCTCTTAGGTGCGGGTCTCTTTAGGGTTTAGGGAATATTCTAGAGATCCACAAGGTAGGCTAGAAGTGCCAGGGAATTCACTGGCCACAATGCAGAGCAGCCTTCACCCATTGACTCTTATGAGACAGTGTACAAATACCCCAGCTCCCTCACTCCTCACAACTTGGGTGCTGCTGAAGCTTGTGTTTTATAGTGTTTTTTAGAATTTTTTTAAAGGACTAAGCTCCAGTCACCTTCAATAACTGGCTTGGTAACCTACTCTTTATTTAGGTTGCCTCCCTTCCCCACTGCCCTGTTCAGGCATCCTGGGATTCCCCTCTGCAAGATACTTCTTGCTCTTGAATCTATACTTCCAAGTCTGCTTCCGGGGAGATTCAACCTAAGATAGTTTGCAAGCAGGAGAGCGATGTCAGGTTTGGGTGTCTGAGAAGTGCTGCCCTTTCTATCTGCATGGTTGGAAGGCATCTCAGAGTTGGACTTCTAGGTCTCGGAGTGGACAGGTGAGACAAGGCAGCCCACTACTTTCTGAGCGCTCTTTAGGACATAGCCCAAACTTCCAGACCTGGAAATGCTAGCAACGTTCCCTGACCGTGACCCTGACCAGCTTGAAGTGATCCTCAGGTCACATGCAGATGAACCCTGCCTAGAGACTGAGCCCAACTGAAGACCACACAACCCAACCCCATTCCTATGCTCAAGCATGCACTCAGTGGGGAAGTAGGAGACAGAGTTCCTGCAAGGTAGAAATAACCTAATATTAAAAACTCTAGAGGGGTGGCGGAGAGTAAGTCCCATAGAGTAGCATAAAGTAGCATACCTGTCCTTTCCGACCCCTCCCCAGTAAGCCCTGCAGAGCTTAAATACTTTCAGTTCCAACTTTACATGGCCATAGTTACACCTGTAGCTCTTTTTTTTTTTTTCTTTCAAGATTAGCCAAGTCTAGCCTGATCCTTGCAGGTGCTGGATACAGCCAGCCCAGTTCTGCAAGGCACGGTGATGAGGTCAGGAGGTTCCAGCCCCTCTGCATCCCAGAGAGCATTCCTCTCCTCCTGTAAACCTCAGATTCCACAGATGGAAACCCAGAAGCCCAGAGGGGATCAACCTGCTGTCACAGAGCAGAGGCAGGATTGGGGCCAGGAGCACCGAGCTCCTGGGTACCTGACCTGGCATATTTCGAGGAGGGAACTGAGGCCCAGGGGCAGGAGTGGTCTGCTTAGGGAGACTTCGGGACCTAGGACCACTGACTGCATGATAGTCAAGGAGTACCCTCTCTGTCATGCAGTCATGCCAAGGGAGACCTGTCCTCCGTGTTCTCCAGAGCGATCACAGTTCCCCTCCAGCAGCCTCTACCTGACCAACTCCCCAGTGCGTCTCATGATTTGAAAAAAGGAAAATTAACAGTTAATGGAAAGGAAGGGAATAGGGAAGAAAGGGAGGAGGAAGGAAGGGAGGAGGGGAGGGAGATAAAGCTCGGAAGGGCCCTATCTGGGGAGGTGAATTAGAACGGGGAAGAGCTGATTTCCACACCTGTTTGCAACTCCTGAGAGCGTTACACCTGGCAACAGGTTTCTTGACGACTCAGCTCCTCATGGGATGTGAGTCTGCCGGATCCATTCGTGAACAACATCGACAACAGCGATAATAGTACTTCTGTAGGGTTTGCTCTGTGTGCAGTCCTGTTGTACGTACTTCATGACCTTGCCTCACTGGATGCTCATGATGACCCCATAAGAGGGCATGGATCCGATCCCTTCTTATAGATGGGGAAACAGACACACATGTGGTCAAGTCACATGTGCAGGACCACGGGACCAGGGAGTGCTGCGTTGGAACGAGAACGCAGGGTCGGGGTTTGTAATCATCGGGCCACGCTGTGTCTGCTTTCCAAGTGGGCAGCGTGCTGGTGGGGCCACTGGCAGCTGGATGGGAGGGTATTTGTGCGAGAGCCTGGCACCCAGTAGGTGCTTGGTACACACTCACTCCTCGCCTGGCCTGCAGGCTTCTGTGTCCTACGAGCCAGCTTCCGAGTCCAAGCCCCCTCCCCTCCTCCCGGGGCCCCCCTTCAGTTAACAACAGCCCAGCCTGTCCCTCTTAGGGTGGCAGCCCCCAGCAGGAGTTCGGGGCCTGCTCAGGCCAGGCCCTTGGGCAACCAGTAGGTGCCGGGCACCCCATTATCATTCCACCGCCTTCCGACAGAAATTATAAGCACTTTGTGTCAACCCCTGTCTGCCCCAGCAGCCACGCAGAGGGAAAGCGATTGAGGTCAGGGGAGGCAGACAGCCTACCCATCACGCCAGCCGCGGCCATTCCTCACGCAGTGACATGCAATCTCCCGGCGAGGGTCACCTCTGGGGAAGCGATTCCTTCCAGCCCAGAACAACCGCCAGATTGCAGCTTTGCCGAATAATCATGTGGAACGCATTGGAAATAGCCGCCTCCGTAATAAATGGTTAACCAAAGCAGCCCCTTCCTCAGGCATAACCAAGAAGGGATTTACTGTAAATACATTAACCTATTCGTGCTGCAGCACCCCCCCCCCCCCAGTCTGCTTCTCGAAAGCACAGGGCTGGGGAGGAACGACAGGGAGCCAGCCGATCTTATCAGCCAGGAGAGGGAGGAGGTCAGAGAAGGTGCAGAGCCAGCCAGCTGAGTCTGCTGCTGGTTCCTGGTCCCGGTGGGGGCAGGGGGGCGGGCATCCCAGGGAGACCTGGCTAAAAGGGGCTTGTGGACCGCAGCCTGAGTCACCTGCCTGCCCCAAGGACGCTGAAGGAGAGGCATCTGGGTTTCTTTCTGCTCAAGCGGAAATCGGAAATCGGTTGGTGGGATGGCAACTCCAAACTCCCTAGACCAGTGTGTTTGGTGTGGGGAGGCGGGGAGGTGGATGAGGAGAGAAAGGGAGGGGAGAGAGAGAGGAGAGGGGACTGGATCTCGAGACACAGAAATATGAATGGAAAACAGAAAAAACGGTGGAGAAGATGATTTGAAGACTCAAAGAAAGAGAGGACAATTTCAGATGAGAAAAAAAACAATGTAGAAAGAAAACATTCTGAAGGAGGCAGAGGAGGGGGGAGGACAGCGGGGCAGGGGAGTGGGGAGTGGGGGAGGGATGGAGAGGGTGAGAGCCTGCCTCCGGAAGGCTGGGTTTTGTTTCCCAGGAGAAGAAGAAATGGTCTTTGTTATCCAAAGCCTTGAGTGACACCAGCAGACCCCCAAACACCCTCCCTAACACTGCAGCACCCAGACTAGCAAGGGGCTTTGCACATAGACACACACACATGCAGGCACACACTCTGTGAGGCCCCCAGCCAATCCCTCCCCAACCCCAGCCCTGAGCACAACCTTTCCGGAACAGATAGAGCATTAAGTGATTGCCCGCCAAGGCAAACAGGCCCCAAGCAGACTGGGGCTGGGCGTGGGGGAGGGGAGGGAGGAGAGGGCTGCAGACCTGGACAGGGGCCTAGGGCAGACCCAAAATGCAACTGGAATGCAGAGAACCCTGGAAGCCTGATGGGGGGTTGCGGCTGCCCCAGGCCGGGGCCTCCCGTCATCAGGGTCCAATCTTAACCAGACTGTGGCTCCCTGCTAGCTGGAGAGAAAGGGGGACAGGGGCCTCAGAGATGCGGGGAAACTCCTACAAAGAGCAGCCAGGGCCTGGGCCCAGAGCCGAGCTGCAGGCTCCTTTTGGGGACGGTGTCCCCCTTCTTGAAGTGGGTGGGCAGCTTCCGGCCAACCTTTGCCTGGCTCTCTCTTGCAGCCCCTGCAACCTCCCGGTAATTTGCCAAAATTAACAGATTTGTGGCAGCGCGTTGGTTTGGATCAACTTTTCGTATGTACTTTGTGAGAGAAAAACATTTTCCTCTTCCCCGACTTACTGTTTGCCCATTAATGCGCTCCACATTCGCTGATGCTTAATGACTGTTCAAATTTTCTCTGTTCATAGAGAATGTTGTTGTGATTAAGGGTGCCAGGGTTCTCACAAGTACAAACACACCAAAGCCATAAAAAGGGCAATTAATTCTTAAAAAAAAAATGCAGGAGTGGGAGAGAATGGATGTTCTGTTTACAGAAAAACGAGAAAAAAACCAGGTATTTCTAAGAGGTGTCCTTACGGGACAGTTATGTCTCCTGTAAACCACTGGGAAAATGTTGCCCAGCAGATATTCCGCGGTTGGACAGCCGGTGTGTCAACCACTTATGATAAACCTGATTCTGGGCTGGTCACTAGAAGAAACCACAGCACGTGGGCAAGGTGGCTATTCCAGCCAGAACTTCGTCCCTGGTTCTGGATACGTTCACTTCCGCCTGTGAACCTTGGTTTATTCATCGGCAAAATGGGAGGCTGAACCCCCAAGGACAGAGATCATAATTCAAAAGGGAACTGTGTTTCGAGGGCTTAGTTTAGTGCCTGGCAAAGAAGTGTACAAGAATTACCCAGTTTCTTATTCATTCATGCATTTATGGGGTGTCTTCTCTGGGTCAGACGGTGAGCTGTGTTCTGAAGGTACGGTGACAGGAAAGACAGACGGACAAGTCCCTGACTTTGCAGAGCTGATGATCCAGGAGTGGGAGACAGAAATCAAACGTCTAGAGCCACAATGTGTCTGGTGGTAACCGCTGCTGGAAGAGAATTGCAACAGAACAAGAGGATAAAGGATGTAGGAGGACAGGCAGGTGACTGGAGCAGACCAGAGTGGGGCGAAGGGTGAATCGTGTTGGGATCTTCCTCCATCCCTTTCATCTGTTCTAAAAAATGTGTTTCACAAGCCCTGAACCCCACCCTTGATAGCCCCCACATAAGCAATTGGGACACATGGAGAGAATTGTTCAAACAAAGGTCAGGGCACACGAAGTGAATGTTTCCTTTAAAAAAAAAATACATCTGTATCTATATCAATATTCTGAGCACCTACTATGCACCAGGCTTTGTGCTAGGAAGTGGGCATGTGACATGGGGAAATCAGACGTGTTCCCTGCCTCCTGGCACTTTGAGTCTGGGGTGAGGGGTTCAAACCATAAACTAACACAGATACTGTGATTATTTCATTCATCTCAAGCTCTGGCAGGTGCTACGAGGAAGGTGCAGCGAGGTCCAAGATCTGTGGCCGGGTCCTGGGGGAGCTGATGCCGAGGAAGAGCCCCTGGGGAAAGAGATAATGGAGCTGAGCTGAGAAACGTATGTAGGAAGTAAGGAGGTGAAGGGAGGGTGAGAGAAAGAAAAGCATTCCTGACAGAAGGAACAGCATATGCATGGGCAGGACCAGTGGGGGAAAAATGGGCTTTGCGGTCAGACAGACCCAGGTTCGAATCTCTGCCCCACCACCTCCCAGCTGTGTGACCTTGGGTAGGGAACTTCCAGCCTCTGAGCCGCAAGGTTCTCATCTGTAAAGTGGGTTTGCTGAAACGTCACTAAGGTGACTACAAGGAGCTGAGCAGCCCTGGCCCCAGATTCGGTCTAATGTGAGCAGCAGACATCAAACCAACAAAAACAAGCACGAGATGGTCCCCCCACTGCCCCCTCACTTGGCTGGTCGTACATTCCCCACTAACCAAGAGGGACCCCGTCTTGTGGGATCTCTGAGGACAACATTGCTTCTGACACCTTGAAAGGGGTACTTGGCTAACTTCCGGGGCAGCCCCCCATTCCGCTCTGCTCCCACCCCCTCAC
>NW_024425897.1:7716421-7774311 GCF_017311325.1 Ursus maritimus
CTCTAAGTGCTCTGAGGAGGATTTAGATTTTATGGTGAAGGCAACAGCGATGTCAGGAAGATGGGAACATCTCGTGTCTATCAGAGAAAGCAGTATTTCAGAGTGGGGTCTTGGAGTGTAATAGCCAGGCTGGAACTGTGACCATATGACCTCAGTTTCTTCATCTGTAAAACAGGGATGATAATGACAGTGACCATTTATTGATATCGTACTCTGTCTCCAGCGCTGTACCAAGTCTCCATGGGTGTTTACTCGTCTAATGCATTCAGTGTCCCTGTGAGGTAGATTATATCCCACTCCCTATTTTATAAATGAGAAAACAGATCACCCAGCTGGAAAGCACTGGAATACAAGCCCAGGCCATTTGGCTCCCGCATCTGGCTCCCTAACCATTGCAGGACGCTGCTGGATGCTGGAGCCGGCCTCCCAGGGCCATGAGGACTGATTGAGGTTATGATGTAACATGCAAGCCAAGCTCCATGCTGGGAGCACAGCTGCGGTTCTCTAAGCGGCCCAGACCACCCGAGGGCTGGGAAGGACCCTGCCCAGGGGGCACTGGCCTCTGCCAGGACATTGGTGTCCTCCAGCTTCCCGCCGAGTCACCAAGTATTGTTCATACATACTAACAAACCAGAGCCCCCTCCCTCTACCATGGGGGGTGAACCCACCAGGAACGACCACACCCATTTCACAGAGGAGCAAGTGGAGGTTTGTAAACTGTGTGTCCACACTCCCAGGAGAGTCCCAGGGAGACTGGGGTTTGAAGCCCTGACTGTGTGCACCTCAGTCCCGCGAGCTCACACATGCCCCAAGCCCAGGGGAGATCCGCTGAGAGTAGCGAGAGTTCTCCAAGCACGGAAATGTCTTACCACCAAGAATACTGGTCAGCTCAGGCTACCCTAACAAAATACCACAGTTCTGGAAGCTGGAAGTCCAAGTTCAAGGTGCTGCCAGATTCAGTTGCTAGAGAGCTATGTTCCTGGGGTGCAGGTGACCACCTTCTCGCCGTGTCTTCACACGGTCTTTCTTCCCTGTGCAATGGAAAGAGTGATCTCGGACACCCCTTCCTGGTGAGGCCACCGCTCCCACTGGACCAAGGCCCCATCCTTATGATCTCACGTCACCTTAATTTCCTCCCCAAAGGCCCCATCTCCAAACACAGTCACCCTGGGAGTTACGGCTTCAACACACACGCCTGGGGAGACACAATTCAGTTTGGAACACAGGGAGAACAAAAAAGGAAGGAAAGAAGGGAGGGAAGAAAGAGAGACCAGAGTAGCAAGTGAAGAAAATCAGGAGGGAGAAGGAGAGAGTAGCACAAAGGACGACAACAGAGAGGAAGGGAGGGAGGGCCTGGGAGGATGACCTGGAACAGCCTGGAACATACCATCGTTTGCTGGGGACACACGCGGCCCCCAGAAACTGCTCTCCTGGGACGTCTGAAGCAAAAGATGTGGTTGGCACATATGCAAAATGTCTACATTCGAGACTCCTACCTAAAGACCCTTTGGTAGAATGAATTTAAAATGAACAAGGGTCGGAATGCCCTTCAGAATCTGCTAACCAAATAGGCTCATTCTGCAGTTAGAAAAGTGGAAGCTCAGAGTGGGAGAGGCACCTTCCCAGGGTCACACAGCCTGCTCAAATCCAAGTGTCCTGCCTGCTCCTGCAGCGTTTCATTCCAGAGGTCAGGGGCGGCACCGAGAGGCCACAAATGGGTGGCAGGTGCGGCAGATGGAGAAACTGAGGTTTAGAGCAGCGAAAGGCTTGCCACAGAGCCACATGGCTTTCTCCTCCGAGCAGCAGTAGCAACATTTGTCGGGGGCTCGCGGGGGCTGTCCCTCCGCTGAGCACTTCGCATGCCATATTTTGCCCACCATGCGTGGCATCACCCCCTCCTTATTCCCCTGCAGGAGAAGAGGAAGCAGAGGCTCAGAGGGAAACAGAGGGGAAATGACTTGCCCGAGGCCACCTGGACACATCCCTGGGGCTTCGGGGGTGGGTCTCCGCCATCAGGCTGGACCTCAGGGAGGTGTGGGGCTCCTCAGGCTTGGGACGCTGTGACCGCAGCTTCTCCATGCCCATCCGCCAGCCCCTTCTGGGCACACCCTGGGGGACCAGCCCACACGGGGAGGGAGTGACACCCACGCTCCCCAGACAGAAGGTCCTCACGTGGTTCCCAAACCTGGGGTGTCAGCTCTTGCAGCCGAGGTGCCACAGCCAAGCCCACCCTCCTTCTGGGGGAGGCGAGATGTGGAGGGGCTGGGGGCCCGAGGGGGGGTTGCCACTCGGGCTCAGCAGCCGGATGGGCAGACTGAGGGGCTCCCAGCCAAGGGAGGTGTGATCTCCCCCGGCTCCACGTCCTGGAGTGCGAACTTCAAACGCCCGATTCCCAACATTTGGCCATATTTTTTTTTCTTCCTTACCCCAAAGCAAATCCGGCTCCAACGTGGGCTCCTGGCGCCTGACTGGGGTGCAGTTGGCTGTTTTGCAGAGTGAGGGTAGCTGCTCACACAAGGGGAGCTAGGGGGCGGGGGGAGAACCTGCTGGGGATACAGGAGGCGATGGAGGGTGACTTTCCCTGTGGCTGGCCTCGGGACGGGTTAATGGTGCCGGGTGGGTGCGTGCATGGGTGGATGGATGGACAGATGGAGGGAGACACTGACAAACAGGTAGTCCAAACAGGATGAGACCAGGACCCGTCTTTCTCCCCAGGTACCTGGGCCACACGGGGCCTTTGTCATCACACTCACCTCTGTGGTCAAGGAAGGCCCCTGTCCCTGTCTGTCTCCTTGAGGACCTGAGCCTTACTGAGCTCTGCGTGGCTGGGGCTGAGCATTGGGTCTGACAATGAGGAGATGAGCCCCTTCAGAGCTGAGGGAGGAAGCGAGGAGAGGGAGGGAGAGAAGAGGACGGAAGGGAAGGCGAAGGGAGAGGAGTCTGATCTCTCTATAAACAACATGACATCTCGCACACAGCCGGGAAGAGTCAGCCAGCGCAGCATCCAGGCATGGCTCTTACAGCTACACGTGTAAAGCAAAAGGGGAGAAACCGTGGGATCCCGTTTGCACGGGGCTGAAAGCAGGCAAAACTGAGCTATGCAGTCAGGGTCAGAAGAAAGCTTACCTCTGGGTGGAGGAGTGGGGGTAGGGGGGTTATTAACCAGGGGGCAGGAGAGAGTAACTTCTGGGGTGTTGGGAATGTTTTAAATCTCGATGCCACGCATAGCTCCATGGGGGGGGGGGCTCTACATACGTGAAAGTCCATCAAACTGTGACCCAAAGACGGGATGTCCTTCTGAATATACTTTCCCCTATCTCAGTTGTAGAGCTCAATCATTTTTTTTAAATAGATAATGTGAGAGAAGATGGATGGATGGGCGAAGGACAGACACTCCCTTCAGCGGACGTTGATGGCCACTTGGCGTGTGCGGGGCCCCGTGCTGGTCTTCGGGTCTAGAGACAAATGAGTCCTAGCTGCCATCTCCAAAGAGCTCACAGTCAGGCCGGGAGACAGGTGCACGCAGGCAGGCACGGCAACAAAACGACAGGAGGGCCGTGGTCGAAAAAGAAGGGAGGGGCTGGATCCGAGGAGGGGGGCAGTATTTGCCAAGAGCATCAGATGGGCAAAATGGGATAAAAACAGCAAAATAGGCCTGGAGCAGAATTTTACGGCAAAAAAAGGTATCTGAAAAAAAAAGGTAAATGCATGGTGAGTGGGTGGGTGGGTGGATGGATGCACGGAAATTTCGTTTTCCTCCTGGAAGTTAAGAATTACCTCGCACGTGGTAAATGCTTCATTACATGTTGAGTAAATAAATAAATGAATCTAATATGTTCTAGTTTCTCGAGCATGGCTGATAACAAAGGTAATCAAGCAAGGGTCTTAAACATTATGAGATTCTCGAGTCCAGTGGTCTACCTGCTCAGATCCAGCCTGAGGAATAATTAGGGGGCGCCTGGGTGGCTCAGTGGGTTAAGTGCCTGCCTTTGGCTCTGGTCGTGATCTTGGGGTCTTGGGATGGAGCCCCCGGTCTGGTGGGTTGGGGTTCCTGCTCAGGGGGAGTCTGCTTCTCCCTCTCCCTCTGCCCCCCTCCATACTCTCACTCTCTCTCAAATAAATAAAATCTTTAAAAAAAAAGAAGAAGAAGAATCAGGGATGCAGGGAAGGCCTCAGGACAAAGGGTTCACTGTGACCTTATTCATAAAGGCAGTGGCTAAGGGACAGCCCTGAAAAGGTCATTTCAGGGGAGCCTTGATGCAGCCACGTGAGAACATTCCATCACTCTAACTATGACAGGGAGAAAGCCTTGTTCATGATACGAAAGCATGTTTATGACGGAAAGCAAAGACGAAATAAAATAATTGGTACATGAAAGCCAGTGCACACGATGAACTCACCAACGCTGTGTTTTTTTAGACAAAATAACTCAGGGAAAAAAGTGATGTTGAGGCGTTTTGTGTGCGGGTGGCTTTTCCTGAGTGGCAGGATAATTTCGTTTTCTGCTTTGTCACAAAGTCTGCATTAACTAAGCGTTCCGCGATGACAATAGAGTCCTTTAATTATCAGGCAGAGAAAGGCTGCTCCCGCTTTGCCAACACCAAGGCAAGAGAAAGGGGGAACTCATTCTCAAAAATAATGATGTCAGTGACGGAGCCGTGACAGTGGGTTCCAAAATCATGTCCCTCCGAAGCCACCCATCTTCAGTTCTCTGCGCGCGGATGACCCGCAGACGCGGCAGCACCAGAAGGTTCAGATGGGGCAGCCCCACCCGCTCTGGTGCACAGCCCTGCCCAGCCCCCAACTCATGCGTATTGAGCACCTACTATGGGTGGGGCCGGCCATCGAGCTGCAAGGGAAACCCTCTGCTGGGAGTCCGTTGTTAGCTGGGCTGTCACCCTTACTCACCCAGGCAGGTGATGACAAGCGTGGCTGGCCTGGATGGAGTCCTGACTTCACGCCCGGGACCCGACATGCATCCTGGACACAAAGTTCCATCCCGTCCTATGACATTAGCACTGCCTGCATTTTCTAGATGCCACGTAACTTACCCATCAACACACACAAGGCATAGGAAGAGCCTACAGTCACACTTTCGAGGCCGCCCTCCCTCTCTGAGCCCGGCTCCAGCACAGGGATCATGGAAATCACAGTCATTCAGGGGGAGAGAGCAACTCAGAGACAAGGAGGATATCCTATAATACCACACTGCGGGCAGTTCTGGGAAGGAAAGCCCAGCAGGAGGACAGGCAGGGGATGATGGACATTCACGGGGGCAGGGTGGATAGGATGGCTTCCGGGACACCGTCTGCGAAGTGTGGCATTCTGCCAAGACCTGAACAAGAGAGCCAATCATTCAGAGAACTGTGGAGGACAGCAGGCATAGCAAGTGCAAAGGCCCTGAAGCAGGATAGAGCTCGGGACAAGCAACAGGGAGAAGGCCAGCACAGCTGGAGTGAGCTGGCATGAGAAAAGGAAGAAAGACCAGGAGGTAAGGAGGAAGACGGAGGTCCCCAGAGCACATAGGGCCCTGAAGGGCTAAGAATGCCTTGTGGTGTTCACCATGGGAAATGTTTTGTCCAGGGCCCACGTTATAACAGGACCCAGAAGGCTGCTGTGTGGAGAATGATGACGGGCTGCAACGGGGAGAGGGTGGAGGTGGCTACTGCCCAGTCCAGGCAAGAGACTAGTAGGGCTCAGACTACAGCAGCACCAAGACGTAGCCCCCTTCCAACTGACAAAACCAAGCAACACTATTGAACTAAATGGAATCTGTTTACATTGTCACGAATTCAGACAGTTTGGCTTGGGAGACATCATCCCCTCTAGAACTTCCCAGGACTGGGGCATGTTGAGAGCAGCTTGGCTGAGAGGGGGAGAGTTCTGGAACACTCTATATCAGGAGGAACCCTTGAACTGGCTTCTCACCTTGGTGAAGTGCAGAGGTGAGGGCCAACTCCTTTGATGGACCCCCCACACGCAGGCCAGCCCCTGGATCTACTGTCTCAAGCCTTCTTAGAATAATCTGTGAGATTCGATTGTACCATGAGCACAGAATGGGTCTCTCTTGACTTCAAGGCAGATGACAAGACTGAGGCTCAGAGAGGCCGGGTAACCTGCCCAAGGTCACGCAGTAAATAAGTGATCCCGTATCACACAGCTGGTGAGTGGCAAGGCCTGGGTTGGAATCATCATAGCCCAGTCCTTGCCTGGCTCACATCACAATCACTGTCATAAGTATTCTGCCATTCAGTTGATGAGCAAGTTTGTTTTATGAAATGACAAGTCTAGGAATCACTTTTCTGGGGCCCTGTCCTGCCCCATGTGGCCCCAGAGGGCAGAGAGAGACCTAACTTAATGAATTTAGTG
The DNA here is from genome assembly GCF_017311325.1 of Ursus maritimus. NCBI lineage: Eukaryota > Metazoa > Chordata > Mammalia > Carnivora > Ursidae > Ursus > Ursus maritimus. The sequence continues at coordinate 7,722,791 of NW_024425897.1, forward strand.
GGGGCCAGTGTGAAGGATGCTTTTAGCAGGTCAGAGTTCTTCTAAGCAGAAATTGGGTGTGGGCATGGAGTAGGGAGCTCCCCGCCCCTGGGAGCAAACAAGCAGAAATAAATCAATCACTGCATACATCTAGGCTTCAAGCAGGCATTATATTAGATTGCCTCTATTACATCTTCCAACGTTAATATCCTACGTGTGGGTCATTCATTCATCCATCTACTTATTCAGTCCATTACTGAGCATTTACAATGCACCAGGCAGGGGCCGAATGCTGAGTTGCAGAAAAGTAGCAACATGGTCCCGTCCTTGCGAAGCTTACAGTGATCGTGATGTCATATGCCTTCCGGTGACATTTACTCTCTTGTCGAAAGTGTTGCCTGGGGTCCAGAGATTAACCCCATTAAATTTTCTTTAAGAGGAAGTGGCATTCTCCCCTTATAGAGGAAGAAAAGGAGGCATGCCCAAATGGGGTGTTCATGGCAGAGCCTGGTCATAAACCTTGATTTGCTAAAATCTCTATGGAAACATCATCCCTTACTCAGGGGGTGCATCTAAGATCCGTACAGAAAACACAAGGTTCCTTGGAAGACACCCTCCCCAAAACAAAAGAAAACCTTTGTGCCAATCCGCCAGGCTGGGGGATGCTTTAGAAAGCTCCGATTTTCCTTCTAACACAACAGGAGAAGACCCTGAGCCAAGAGTCAGGCCATTTTCCTCCCAACTGAATGTGTTTTCGACTAAATTAAAATCATACCTCATTTTAAATTAAGGGGATTTAAAAAAAATAAAATATCTACAACATTTAAATATCATTAGTAATTACATTTTATTTTATTTCGTGCCGGTTGGAAACATTTTATTTCTAATTAGGTACATTTGTTTTTAATATCCAGTTTACAGAACAGAAGGACCTCCCTGTAATGAATGGGGGGTGGGGGGCGCATGCTGGGTCCATCACCTGACCCAGGGAAGGGGTCTGGGGCTCTGTGGGGATCAGAAAGCCCCTAGACCAAAACTCACAGCTCTGGGGCCAACACCACCTCTGTCTCCGTGATTAGTCATCAGAGAAGTATCGGAGAAAATGCAGAACGGGGTGCTGGTCGAAACTTACAGTAATAATGACGGCAATTTTTTTTAAGCACTTACTCTTTCTAAGGCACTTGTGCTGAGCATTTTTACTGCTTCACTCGCCACTGCTAATGACGATCATAATCGGTTAGCATTTCCCGAGTAGCAGCCTCATGCCGGGCACTTTGAGTGCAGGATTTACTTTAATCCTCACAAGAAACTTTTTTTTAGGTAGGTTCAATCCCTCGTTCTCAAGTCTATAATCCAAAAGGCTTTGAAAACTTCAAGTATTTAAATAACGCGTTTGGCAGTAAATCTGACCTAACCCGACGTGAGGCTCTCTGGGGTCTTTAAGGAGATCTGGCAGGCACGCGGTACTGCCAGGATGCCACGGGGATGGTCACGGGCGCTGGCCCAGCCGGCAGGTGACATCTTGAAGATCTGAAAGAGATCTGGCCCAGAGATTTGGCTGAGGGCTTCTCAACCTGACCAGTGTCTCACAGGTGAGAAAATAAATTCAGCAGTGAAATAACTCAGCCCCTGGGTCTCATGGCTTGGGAGTGTGGATGTAAGCCCATGGCTTCCCATTACCCTGTTGAAAGCAGCAGCCCTGGGGGTCCCCCACATGCTCATTTCTTCCCTCTCGGTCCTGGCGTGAGGCTGAGTGTCCTGAGTAGGACTAGAACCCAAGACACTGTGTTATTGCCCCATCCCTGTGCCTGTTCGGCTAACTGGCCAGAGTGTTTGTTGACTGGCTAAGTGAGCCCATAGTCTTCACCATAAAGGACTGAGCTTGGAGTTACCTAGTCACTGAGCTGGAAGGGACCTCAGATAATAATGTGGAATGTACAGGTAAAAACCTTGGAGGAGGTTTTCATATAAAATGCAGAGATCTGAATCCTACCCAGACCTGTGGGATCGGGATTTCCAAGGGTATGGCCCAGGAATCTGCATTTTCAACTCCTTACTCCCATCATGATCTGAGGACGAGCAGCTCAGATCCTAGGCTGGTATTTTGGAGCCTAATCACTTCATCCCCCCTCCACCTTCACTTGTACAAATCTTCTAAATGGCCTCCCTGATGGAGAGATGTTTGGCCTATTTCTGTTTGCATACCTCCAGTGACAGGGAGCTCACCACCACTCTCATAGCTATTAAGCCCAAATCTGAACATTATGAAACATCACAAAGGTGATCTCTAGAGCCCTGCAGAAGGAACAATCGCCCCTGCACAGGTTAACTTGATTGGAGGCAGAAGAGACAAACGTGTGTGTGTGTGGATAGGGGCTGGGGCCATACCCTAGCACATTTGGAAATTATCTTCAAGTGAGGGAACAGTAATAGGGCTTCAAACAAGGCATGCCTTGCCATATTCACACCTATGGCCAGTGGATTAGGTGAAATCAGATATAGTTCACCCAGTGGACAGTCAGAAGATTCCAGCTCTGCCCATAATTTCTTTGTGACGTCATGCAAGTCACACAAGCTCTACAAGCCTCAGTTTCCTCTTCTGTAAAAGGTAATTACTTCTCAGGGATATAGAATCCTTGCAGGAAAGAGACGACAGAGTTCAAATTTGGACCATTTCATAAAGAGACTGTTCAGCAAAAAGGGATTAGTGTATAGGGAAGCCACCAGGAATGATGCAGCACCCCGAAGTTAGTAATAGTGGGGAGCTGTTTCCACCCTGGGGTCTGATGGTGAAGTAGGGAGGGATCGCTGGTACCTGGAGGAGAGAGAGCTAAATGGGAAGGGCCAACCGTCGGGCATTGCTAAGGCCTTTAGACAAGTGAGGAAGACAGCCCCCAGCAGCACTGCAGGCAGGAAGAACAGGACAAGGGAGGAAATACCCCTGCCTCTGTCTCTCTCTCTCTCTCTCTCTCTCTCTCGCCTCGCACTCAGATCTCCCACGGGACTCCCTATTGGCTCCCCCAGCCAGAAGTTGGAGGTCAAGGGAGGCAGCTGATAAAGCCCATGAAAGACAGCATCCTGGGTATGCAGCAGAAGGCAAAAGGTGCAGAGAGGATCCAAAGGGGCACGTGAACAATATGGAGCACATCCGGACTGAAGATTTCATGACGAAGCAGAGCTCAGAAGCTGGCACAATCCTGGGTGCGAGCGTCAGCCACTGACAGTAAGGACTCTCCCACCTTCCCACCTCTGCGGTTCCCGACATTGACCAACACCCCACACAGAACACCTGGCTGGAGGCACCTCGGGTCAGGCCCTCGGGGGGCTGGGGGTGCCCACCAAGCGGCCGATCCTGGGCACCGCACAGACACAGGGAGTGGCTTCTCCAGGAAGGCAGGCGGGCTGGAGGCCGGGGCCGCTGGGGCTGTTTGTGAAGTTCTGGCTGCGCATAGCTCGGAGCTGTCGAAATCAAGAGGCTGACATTTAACATGCAGCAGCTTCCTGTGATGGATAAATATTAAACACAGCACGACTGACAAGACTAAGTAAATATCTATTAGTCTCCGAGATGGAGTCTGCAGGCGCAAGGAGAGGGTGTCCTAATTGTTCACCCTTCTCATAATATTAAATAAGCATCTCACCAGCCTTCAGCCAAGAGGACTTGCCTGGCTTGGCTCTCTCGCACGCTCGCGCCCTCTCCCTCGTTCTGTCTTTATTTTACTTATATTGAGCTGAACCATCGTACATTTCTTTGAGGCCAGCTGAAAGGGAAAAAATCGCCTTTGGAAAAGTTAGCATTTCCAGGACTCTCTTTCAAAGACGAGAATAAAAGCTAAAACAAAAGGCAAGGGGTCCCGGAGAGGATCTGATTCAACGCATCACTTTACACATGATAAAAGATAAATAAAGAGTGAAGGCCAAGGAGCAAAATGATGGCAAAAAAAAAAAAAAAAAACCCAACCACAAGTCAAGTCTAGCTCTGGCTATCTGTGTATAGGAAAGTCTAATTCATATGTATGTCTATGCACATGTGTGTGTGTTGTGTATACACACACACACCTTGGCAATGAGCTATGGTGCCTCAGATGAGCACCACTCGTTCAATCAGCCAACAGGTGTTTGCTAAGCGCCTGCTGTGAGTGAGACACTGTGTTAGACCCTGGGCTATGACAGCAAACTGGCCAGACTAGGATCATTGCCTGTGTTAGCTAGCTGCTGCCGTGTAACAAACAGCTCTCAGATGCTGTGGGTCAGGAGTCCAGCCCGGTTTTGCGGGGTCTTCTGCTTGAGGTTCTCCCCCGAGGCTGTCATCAAGATGTCACTCAGGACTGCCGTCTCATCGCAAGGGGCGCCTGGGGAAGGATCCACTTCCAAACTCACCCGCTTGCTGGCAAAATCCTGCTCCTTGAAGGCTGAGGAATGAGAACCTCAGTTTCTTGCTGGCTGTTGGCGAGAGGCTGGGCTCAGTTCCTTGCCACGTGGGCCTTGCCATCGGACGGTTTGCAACATGACTGCTCGCTTCATCAAAGCCAGCAAGAGAGAGACTATCTCAGCAAGATGGTCCTTACTGTCTTATGTAACATAATTATGGGAATGACAAGGCATCCCCTTTGCTCTCGCTCTATCAGCTTAGAGGCATCACAGGTCCTGCCCACCCCCAAGAGGAGGGTCACCCAAGGTTGTGAGTACTAAGAAGTGGGGCTCATACGGGCCACCTTAAAGTTTGTCCTCTGTGCTGCCTAAGGAGCTTACGTTCCAGTACAGGAGGCAGACAACACACAGTAAACAAAGAAAATCATCACTAATGGTGAAAAATGTCAGAAAGGAAATCACTGGGGTGCTTGATGGAAACTGGCAAAGGGCCACTTCTGGGAGAACGGGGAGACAAGAGGACCTCCTTTGGACAGGGCTCCAGAAACAGCCTCTCAGGGATGAAACATTTCAGCGGTGACTTGAAGGATGGGAAAGACCCATGCTTGACCGGAGAAAGGGCACCCCAGGCAGGGGAAATGGCAAGAGCAAAAGGAGGCAGGAAGGAGGCCAGAGTGGCAGGAGGGCAGGGAGGACAGCAAGGGTGGTTTGAGAAGCGGCTAAGAAGGGGGCGGGGTCCGGCCACGTGGGGGCTTGCAGACCGGGGAGGCACTGGGGAACGATGCTCAGGGTGTTGGACACACATTCTTCATCCGGAGCCTCATCCAGATACCGAAGTACCACAAGCGGGGGGCCTTACACAGCATGACTCTACTCCCTCCTGGAGGCTAGACATCAAAACTCCAGGTGTCAGCAGGGCTATGCTCCCTCTGCAGGCCCTGTTCCGTGCCTCTCTCCCAGCCCCCGGTGCTGCCAGCAACCCTCGGTTCCCCTTAGTGTGTACACATGCCACTTCAGTCTCCCTCTGTGTTGTCACCGAGCGTTCCCTCCCTGCGTGCATGTCTGTGTCCCTTCTGTTCTTAGAAGCAAAGACCCTATTTCCAAATGAGGTCACAGACCCGGGTACCAGAGGTTAGGGCTTCACCGTATGTCTTGGGGGGCACAAGCTGGCCTGTAACAGGCAGTTACTAGAAGGTTTGAAACAGAGGAGTGACCCTTTTGAAAGAGCCCTTTGGTTATGGTCAAGAAAGTACACTTTGGGGGCACGAGGCGCAGTTAGAATAGGGGGTCATCCAGACCGCGGTGAAGACAGTGTGGTCGAGGGTGGGAGCGATGGCAGGGAAGCTGTGGCCAAGCAGGTGTAGGGGCACGGGGTGGGGGGTGCATCCTTTGGGAAGGATGGGGAACAACATCTTGCACCTGTGACCTCCTTCCTGGCCATCACGTGACTTCTCAGGATCGTGGAGGGGGGATGGCATCTGGATGGACAGAAGGAATAGCAGGAGGAGGGATGCAGGGGGCACACACTGGAGAAGGGCCATGTGGGGCTGTACACAAATATTTCACATCTCCTCCTTCCACGCGGAGCTGAACTGAAGAGCGTGAACAGACATAAGCGGAAGTGATATGTATCACTTCTGGGAGGAGCATAGCATTTGTCAGGTTCCCGTGCCCTCTACTCTGGTGTGCGAGCTGCACGGGCACCCAGGATTCCACACTCAGAAGCTCCCTGCACTTGGTCTAATCCTCCATTTGGCCATCTTGGAGTTCTTAGTAACTTTGGAGCAATGTTTGCATTCTCAGTTTCAATGAGCCCTGCACGTCTTGTGGCTGGTCCTGCCCCAGAGTGAAAACAGCGCTGAGCAGAGCCTTAGCCAGACGTGGGGACACGGTTCCTCTACCAGAAATCGACATTTATCTGAAGCCCTGGAGATCGGGGGGTTGTTCTGTTCCCAGAACCTGGCTTAGCTGGCCCTAACTGATCATGGAGGCAACCTCAAGGCCCAGGGCTTCTGGAGAGGAGAAGAAAGAGTCTGGATGGGAGAGGTGGAAGGTGAGTGAGAGCACCCCACTTCTGAGTTCCACGCTCTGGGTGAGATTTGCTTGGGAGGGATCTTTGTTTTTATCCCAACAGTTGCCACGTTCCTCACTCAATTGATGCTACGTTGGTGTAAGTAGTGGTCAAAGGTGTTTGAGAGGGTGGCCAGACAGGGGTCCCCTTACTGGCTGCATGACTCTGGGCAGATGGCTCAACGTCTCCAGGCTCAAACTCCTCGCCTGTGGAGTGGGAATGACAGTGGCCTTTTCTCCCCCATTGGGCTGCTGTGATAATCCACGTCCGTGCTCAGTTGTTGCTGTCGGTTTTGTTATTGACTCATGGGGAGCGCGCAGCTTCCCCCAAAGCTGACTCCTCTGAGTCTCACCCACAAGGTGAGCGTGGGGCAATCTGGGAACTTTCTCCATGGACGCATTTAGACAAAAGAGCACCCGGCAAGGAAGGAGGTTTGCCAGGGGGTCCGGCAAGCCAAGAGGTGCAGAGGTGAGCACCCCCGGGACCGAAACTCAGGCTGGGGCTGAGGACCGCCAGCCAGGTGCCGGTACCGCCACTGCACAAAGGAAGGCAGTCAGGCCGGCCCTAAGCCCCACTGGACATCAGTAGCACGCCTGGATCCACACTGCGATCTCGTCTCAGAAGCTGGCCACTTCACCGTGCCATGCAGGCTTTCCACAGACCAGTGGCCGGTGAATCTGCCCTCTTTGTCAGGCTGTGACCTTCACACCAGTCACGAACATGGTCAATTCCCACGCCTGTCTATTTCAAGGTTAACACTTACCTTTGTAGTGACTTTCTCGGCGCTCTCTCATCAGAAATCCCTAACTGTGCAATGTAAGCCCGAATGACATAGTTCAGAACACACAATTCAATATCCTCTCCCCTCTCATGATCTGATAATATCAGCTCAGATCCTGGGAGACGAATCATCTCATCCTCCGTCCACCTACTTGTTCAGCTTCCTCGACAGAGAGATGTTTGGTCTATTTTTGTTTGTGTGCCTCCAAGGATGGGGAGCTCATTCATGTTCATAGCTATTGAGCTGAAACCTAAGCCTTGTGAAATACCCCAGTGCTGATCTCTGGAGCCTTGCAGAAGGAGAAAATGCTCCTGCACAGGTGAACTTGACTGGGGCAGAATAGATGAGCATGGATGTGTGTGGACAAGGGCTGGAGACCGGGCTGGGCGTCCTCTACACAATTCAGTGCTCACGGACCTGAAGTTATCCATCACTTTCATGTTCCTTTAAGGGCCTCCGACCTCCTCTCTCCTTTAAAATCTTACTCTGTGCTCTGCCACATCCTAGAAGCAGTGGGGAGTCCCCTCAGTCCACGAGCAGAATCAAAATTTTTACAAATGCCCAAACCAACTGAGTTATCCCAGAGTGTAACCAGCTCTGCACAGGGTCGTGGCAAAAGCCCCTGGTGTTGGTAAAGCAGTGAGATTCCAAACTAATGGGTTCACTGCCATGCCTGATGTATCAGTTATCTACTGACCTACGAAATGCTGTGTGACAAATGATCTCAGCAGCATACAACGATGAGCTTGTATCGCTCATGCATCTAGGGTGGTGAGCCAGGTGGCTCTGCTGCTCTCAGCTGGGATCACACCCATGTCTGGGGTTTGGCTGGGTGTTGGCTGATCTAGGCTGGCCTCAGCTGAGGTAAGTCGGGCATCTCGGTTCTGCCCACCTCTCACCCTCCAGAAGTCTGGTTTCTACATGTACTTCCCCCAGTGACCGCAGGGGGCAGGAGAGAGCAAGCACAGCCATAGAAATGCATTTCAATCATTTGTTTGTATCCCCGGTGCTGACATCTTATTGGCCAAAGCATGCCACGTGGGTGGTCCAGAGTCAGTGTTGGGAGGGTTCTACAAGGTCAGGTGGTAAAGGGCAAGGATGTAGGATGCAGGGTGGACTGAAGGTTTGGGGTCATTGCTCCACTCTGCCACCATGACACTGGGCTTGGGCCACATTTCTTTCTAACAAGATGGCAAGACAAAGCAGGATTGGTTGGAGTTTACACAAAACACGTCAACTGGCCTCCTCTGGTTTGAGTGCCTGCTATTAATTCACCAGGAACCATGTCCAAAAGATGCCGGGTAGCTTTGATTCCACCATCCTACCACCAGCAACCTTTTAGCTTAAGGAAGTCACCGGGCAGTGGTCAAAGACATATGCACAGGGATGTTCCCTTGGCTGAAGGTTGAAAACCCCAGTGGCTACCAGTAAAACACCAGTGAGCAAATGAGGATACATTTATGCAATGGCCAAAGCAAGCCCTAGAAAGTAATAAATGATAGGGAAAGAAATAGGCAGGGGAGGGGGACAGATATGGGGAACAGGAAGAAGGAGCTGGGGTGAAGAGGTGAGGCCAGGGCTGTGACCTCAGGTTCATGGGGCGATGGCAAAATAGAGTTCCAGGCAGAGGGAACAGCATGTGCAAAGGCCCAGCAAATGTGAGGAGTCCTGATGTTTTTGACTTGGCTAACAGCTGTCTCCCTGTCCTTCTCCCTCCCACCTCTTTCCCTCCTCCTCTGTCCACAAGACTTGGTCTCCTGCCACTCCCAGCCCATCTTCCTCCATGGACACTTCTGCCGTCAAGTCCTCTCTAGTGGGTCAAAACAGCTTCCTTTTCCTCCAGGCTGGAGCTATTATCAAGAGGCCACTTTGGCTGCTGAAGAGTCATTCATTCTCCAGAGATGAGCCAGCCAAGGACAAGGACAGAGAGGCTGCAGCCCCACAGCTGCTGGGATAACCTTTTTGATTAAGGGCACCAGCCAATGTTCCCAATAGGTGTGTGACAGGAGGGAAGGGATCTGGGGGCACCTGGGACAGAGGAGACACAGTGGGCTCTGCAAGCTGATTGGGGTGGCTTCCCCTAGCCCCGTCACTTACTTGCTTTGTGACCATGGGCACGTCACTTTACCTCTCTGAGTCTCAGCGTTCCCCTGTAAATGACAGTGGTGCCCAGATACTGTTAGTATTGTTGCTATTGTTCCTTCACCTTCCCCTTCTCCCAGCTCCACGTAGAACAAAACCATGGATGTATTTCCACCGGGGCCCAAGCTTCTGTTTAGCATGCAGAAGCCCGTGTTTTTTGCAAAACCTTTTTTGAATTTTAGATTATAGATTTGATTAAGGATTCAAGATATTAGAGTACAGAATACAAGCAACATTCTGTTTCCTGCTGTGGATCCCGTTTTCTTCCCCCACCCGCTGTCCTTCTATTCCCCGGACTTTGCTGGGTGGTGCCTGGGACACCAGGCAGAGACTGTCCCCACCTCCCTACTGCCCCAAGCCCCTCCTTAGGGGTCCTGGTGAAGGTGGTCAGACAGTCAGCACCTTTGTAAAATCAGGCCTGCATTTCTTCCTTTGTTCATTCATTTGCTAACTAGGAACTTAGCGCTTAGCACCTGCAGACAATGTGTTGGGAACAAGGAGCTGGTGGGGGGAAGAGCCATCCCCAGGGCTGCCCTAAGAACTCCCTGTCCTAAATGCAGTGTTAATAACAGTGACAGCTCGTGACTAAATGCTTGCCACAAGCACTGTCCATTTTCTCATTTCTTCCTCCTAACAGCCCAACCCTCCTTACCTGTCTACACCTCCTGAAACCCCTGCCTCAGATGCAGGAAGGCTGGGCAGCCCAGGAGTGAAGGGGTCTCTTCCAAAAGGACAGAGGCAGCGAGGGACAGCCAGGTGGAAGGGGGCGCTGCTCGGTCCGGTCCTACACGCCCACTGTGGACCACAGCAAGCCGAGACAGAGTCTCTGGGATTTGGGAAGTGGCCTCTGGTCACTTGTGAGTGGCTCTGTGCCAGATGGCACATGACATCACTTTTCACCTGGGAACAATGAAACGAGCACAGAGAGCTCCCACTGTCGGCCAGGGTGAGGCTGGACATGAGGACTGACCATTACATAAGCGATAATAAACATCTGGGTGCCTGTTCGTGTGCCCATTTTACAGAAAGGGAAACTGAGACCCCAAGCAGTTAAGTAACTTGTTCTGATTCTCATGACAAGCATGAGGTGGGGTGGGGATTTGAACTCAGATCTACACCATGGGAATGGCCGAGGCTGTCCCCACTGCCTCCCATACCACAAATGCTTGGAAGAAGGAGAATTCGCGTAGTCTCCATGCTCAAGAGCTGACAGTGGGTGCAACTTGCCAGGAGCCCGAGTCTGTGATTATGTTTACTTTTCTAATGCTTTCTTATTTCATTGATTTTGACATATGTATACACCGTAAAACCATCACCACCCTCGAGATCGTGAACATACCAATTACCCCCAGAAATCTCCTCGGGCCACTTGATAATCTCTGTCTCTGCTTTCAGCCTCCACTCATACCGCCCTCCATCCCAGGCAACCCCTGATCTGCTTTCTCTCAAGACAGATTCCTTTGCCTCTTCTAGAATTCTGTATGAATGGAATCATACAGTGTGTAATCTTTTGTGTCTGGCTTCTTTCACTCGGCATAATACCCTAGGGGTTCATCCAAGGTTCGGCAAGTATCAATCGTTCATTCCTTTTTATTGCTAAGTAGTATTCCGTTGTATAAGAGCGTCTGTCTGTTGATCCGTGAGCTGGGGAGCGTTAGTTAGATTGCTTCCGGTTTTGAGCTGTGAACATTGGTGTACTCTTTGTACGGACGTATGCTTTCAGTTATCTTCGGTAAATAGACTAGGAGTGGAATGGCCTGATTATCTGGTAGTGGTATGTTCTTAAAGGTTTTTAAAACTGCAAACCATTTTCCGAAGAGGCTGCGCTATTTCTATTCCCAGGAGCAGGAGATGAGAATCTCAGTTTCTCCACGGCCTAACCAACACCTGGTAGGAATGGCCTTTGAAATTTTGGACTTTCGGTTAGGAGTGCAGTGGTATCTCATTGTGATTTGAATTTGCATTCTCTTGATGATGGACGATGTCGAGTATCTTTTCTTGTGCTTATTTGCCCCCAATATACCTTCTCTGCTCACATGCCTGAACAACCTTTTTTGGTCCATTTTCAGACATTTTCTTTGGAGGTAACTGTAGCATTGGTTTTGAGCAGGTGCCTGTTCTTCAATCAGGTTTTTTTGTTTTCTTATTATTGACTTTTGAGAGCTCTTTGTATATGCTTGATAAAACTACTTTATCAGATGCGTCTTGTGCAAATATTTTCTTCCAGTCTGTGTATACGTACATTCCGTTAGCATTGGTTTTTCAAAGACCAGTTCTTAATTTTCATAAGGTCCAATGTAGCAATATTTTCTTTTATGGGCTCATGATTTGAGTATTGTTTCAAAGACGCTTTCCCTAACTCAAGGTTGTAAAGATTTTCGTCTATGCAGTGGCCATTGCTGGTGCTCTTTATTTCTTAATATACTCACATTCCCCTCTGGTGTGATTTTTCTTTGCCTGACAGGGCCTCTTTTAATGTTTCTCATGGAGAAATTGTTTCAGCTTTCGTGTGTCCTTCTTTGGAAAATATTCCCCTTTGTTTTTGAAAAATATTTTCCCTGGACATAGAACTGTAGACGCATTTTTATTTTCCTTCCATACTTTAAAGGGACTGCTTCACTGTGGAAGATGTTCAGTCATAATTTCTTCAAAGGTTTTCCATCCCCTGCCTTCCTTCAGAGCTTCCAAGTACATGGGTATTGGGTTTCTAGAAGTTTCTCTAGAGCTTGTTAATGCTCCCTTCCATTTTTAAGGTCTCTTTTTCTCTGTGTTTGACTTAAGTAGGTTTTTTTAAATTTCTGTGTCTTCATGTTCACTAATATTTTCTGCTGCAATGTCTAAGCTGTTGTTAATGCCAACCGGTCTATTTTTCATCCCAGACATTGTATTTTTTCAGTTCTGGAATTCGTTCGAATATCTTTCATGTCTCCACTTAATGTGCTCACTCTTCCCTCTAGGTTATTGAGCGTATATGAAATATAATTATAAAAGCCCTTTTAATGTTCTTGTCATTTTGGGGTCAGTTTCAACTGATTGATTTCCCTCCTCGTTATGGGCTGTATGTTCCTACTTCTTGGCATGCCTGATAATATTTGGATCGCGGGCCAGCTGTTGTGGATTTTACCCTTGCAATAGCTAGACATTTTTGTTATTTCTGTAAATCATGTTGAGGCTTTGTTCCTGGATGCGCTTAAGTTACTTGGAAAGAGTTTGATCCTTTGAGGTCTTGCTCGTAAGCTTTGTCATGTGGGATCCAGGAAGTGTTTGGTTTGAGACTAATTATTGCCCACTACCAAAGCAATACCCTTCTGAGAGGTCTGCCTGAGTGGACGGGGGTTATTCTTGGATGCACCTTCAGTACGTTTGCCTTCTTCTCAGGTCATTTTCTCATGAACATGGGCTGATAGGGATTCGGCCAAATACCAGAGGATAACCCTTTGTAAATCTCTGTAGCTCTTTTTATTTGCAGCCCTCTCCTGTCTGGTCTGCTGCTGTGCAAGCTATAGCCTTCTTGGCCTCCTGGACACCCAGCCCCCTCTCCAAGACTTAGGAACACCCCCAACCTGCCTGGGGTTCGCCCTCTCTGTGCCTCAGTCTGGACTTTCTCTCTGAGCAATAACCTGGGGTGATTGTAGGGCTCCCCTAGAGGGCTTGCCATATCTCTGGGATGACTCATTCTTTGTTGGCTGGTGTCCACTGTCTTGAAAACCATTGTTTCATGTGATTTTTGTTTTGTTTTCCAGTGGGAGGGTAAGTCCAGGCCGTGTGACTTCATCTTGGCTGGGAGCAAAAGTCCTCGTATAACCGAGTTTTGGTATAAGAAAACTGTGAAAAGGGTCTCTGAAATTGGTGTCATCTTGGCTCTTATTTGGTACCAGACTCTCTGATGGGCCCTCTGCATGGATCATCTCTCCCTGATGCCAGTGGGTGGTGCTCAACCTACTCGCAGAGCAGGTTACGGTGGACCTAGGACTTCGTGGGAGCTGTCCAAGGTTACAGAACAGGGATTTGAATACAGGTCTGTCTGATTATTCCCAGATTATAGCCCTTTTACCTCACCACCTTGCTGTTCACTCAAGGGCCAGACTGACTGACGGAATGAATGAATGAATGAATGAATGAAGTGGTAGGATGAAGTATGTGCATGCATGCAGGAGCGTTTAGCATGCCTACAGGTGCCCTCATTTCTTATAAATAATCAGAAATACCAGTGCTAGAAGGGAATGCTTGTAGATCATTTCGACCCATTTGAGAAGCTCAAGGAAAGCAAGGAATTTCCCTAAAGCCACACAGCCAGGGAATCAGCCCTGAAATAAAATCACCACTCCCACTCTTCTTTTTCAATTGAGGCTCATAGAGCAAGAACAGAATTCCCACTCTGTATGTGTGTGTAGATGATATTTGGCTTTTTTTTTTTTTAAAGATTTTATTTATTTATTCGACAGAGATAGAGACAGCCAGCGAGAGAGGGAACACAAGCAGGGGGAGTGGGAGAGGAAGAAGCAGGCTCATAGTGGAGGAGCCTGATGTGGGGCTCGATCCCATAACGCCAGGATCACGCCCTGAGCCAAAGGCAGGCGCTCAACTGCTGTGCCACCCAGGCGCCCCTGGCTTTAAAGATGTATTCAAATATGTCTCTTTCACCCGGGCTTGCAAAACAGTCGGGTTTTATTTGGACAAATTAGGCTTGAGTGCATGGCAGAGCTCTGGGTGAAGGGAGAGAGGTCAGAACTAACAAGGAGAAATAAAGCAGGGATGTTCGGTTAGGCTGTGTCGAGGCTTATTTAGAAAACATGCTCAGTCCACTTTCCCCTGCAGCTGTAACTTCATCTGGAAACCTCCCCTCCCAGACTCACTCTAGGCGGCTCTCACTCTCATTGACCTGCTGGGGCTGTTTCCTTAGAAAGCCAGTTTGGAAGCAAAACCATTAAAAATGGCTTGCATTAAGGGGCCTTCCAGTTCAGGCTGACAGGGACCTAGGGATGAACGTGAGGGTTGGAATGAGATACAGTCCAATCTGGGTACGATAGTGTATTAATTGGAATTCTTTCTGTCGTAGATTATACAGTCCCATTCAAACTATATTCATATATATACGTGTGTGTAGACATACCAACACTTACGTATATACCATACACCAAATATATAATCTGTCCCTATAATTGCAAGTCTGGGCTAGAGTACTTGCAGGTAAGCTGAATCCAACGGCTTTTGTTCCCTTTGAAAATAACAATATCACTGCCACTCCCAAATGAATCTGTGGTTTAGAACGAAAGTTTTGAAATATGCTAAAAAGTGGGGAAAACATACAAATCACCCCAAACCTGTCATCCAAGAGTAACCAGCCTTTGGTTATGGAGCTTTATTTTTTTTAAAACATCCTTAAGATTGCTAGGTATGTAAATACTGTAAATTCTATGTTTGCCCTTTTTTTCTGATTCTAAAATCAATAAACACGGTGAAACATTTGGGAAAGAGACAAGTATGGAGTGGAGATAATTAGTCAGAATCCGACTAAGAACATCGTGTCTGTTGACTTTGTGGGGTTTGCTTTTAACTCTCTGTGGCCTTTGTGTGGGTGATATATATTATATAGCTTACGACATTATGATATGAAGATGTAGATGAATAATTGAAAATATATCAATATTATTCAGTTCTTCATTTACATTATCACTGTATTATATTCTATCATTCATTATATATTTAGGGTATATTCGATTATTCAATATATAGTATTGAACCTATATTCAATTTCTATTTATTCAATATATATTAGTTTGAATATATATAGTCAATGTATATTCATACATATATATGTGTATCTATCTTGAGAGAGAGAGAGAGGGAGAGAGAGAAACATTAACTTGGGGTCATTTAAGGATCCCAGACAAAAGGCAACAGTTAGATGTCACCTAATATCTACCCCGTGGGCAACCGATTGCTCTCTCCTGATTTAAATAAACCCCAGTGACTCAGGCCATCCAATGCCAGTTTTATATTTAGAAAACAATTTCTCAACTTCCTGAGTAGTAAAAGTAGCTTTTGTGCCACTCTCTGAGGTTCCGCTAGTGTGGAGGGAGAACTTCCATGTGGTTTCACGCCCTCTCCCAGTGAGTGTCCCGCTGCCACCTTCGCCCTATGTCAATGTTTCCACCACCGTTGCCGACAAGGTCTGAGACGCAATGGTTATGTTTTACGAGTTATTCATGTGTCCAGGGAGTGGTGAGCATAGAGTGAAGGAGGACCTAAGCGTCCAGGGCTCTGCTCCAATCCAGCAACGGCCCAGAAAGCCTCCTTGGGCCTGGGCTTCTTCGCTGGCACCATTCAAGAGATCATTAAGCCCCGGGTGTGTTCTGCTTTAAAGGTATATTTTTTTGTACCTTTTTTTAAAGCATATATCATATGCTCCTGGAGGCTTGGAGACAGTCTGCTCGCACTGGGCAAATTTGGCTTGGTGGTGAGACTGGGGCGATGACCATCTAAACTTTGCACGTTCTTTTAAGGATGGCGGGTCAGGAGCAACGTTGGTTAAGAATTCTATACATCCCTGCTCTGCGTGGAGCGTGTGACGAGCTGCTTCTGAGGCTGGGGCGGATAGAGCTTTCAGTAGCCCTGATGCAGGGAATGAGAGAGGCCTTCCACAAATCCCTTTCGATCTTCCAGATTATGTGGGAAGATCCCGCTTGTTACTGCTCTGTTTTTAACACCTGTCTAGCACTTGCTAATCTCCCTTTTTAGCAGCAAGCAGGCTTCAAACACAAAACCTTGAGCAAGACTTCGTATCTGACCAGCCACCTATAATAACAGGGTATTACTGTTTTCTTGTATACCCACTCTAGGGCACCTTGACTGTAAGATGTATTGTTATCTTTGCATACCCCTAAGAAAGAAAAAGGATCCCGATTCATTGTGAAAGACCATTCCTTATAAATTACATCCCATTTCAAAGCTGCATTTTTTTAAAGATTTTATTTATTTATTTGACAGAGAGAGAGAGGCAGCCAGCGAGAGAGGGAACACAAGCAGGGGGAGTGGGAGAGGAAAAAGCAGGCTCCCAGCGGAGGAGCCCGATGTGGGACTCGATCCCAAGACTCTGGGATCACGCCCTGGGCCGAAGGCAGACGCCCAATGACTGAGCCACCCAGGCGCCCCCAAAGCTGCATTTAAAATGTAAAAGAAAGAGAGACAAAATAAAGGCAAACTAACAACAGCAAAACCCTGTATATCCTATTAGTGGCAAAATTCAATATTTTCGTTGTTTTTGTATTTGTGATTGCCTTCTATTTATGGCTGGTGATGAGGGCTTTCCATTACAAGTGGTCACAAGAATTAGCTTTTGAAAGAGATATGTTTTATAAAGAAAATATTTAAATTACATTAAATTATTTCATTTTAATTATTTAATTGTAATTGGGTGCCTGAGTGGGTCAGTCGGTTAAGTGTCTGACTCTTGCTTTTGGCTCAGGTCGTGATGTCAGGGCCGCGAAATGGAGCCCCGAGTCAGGCTCTGTGCTCAGTGTGGAGTCTGCTTGAGATTCTCTCTCTCCCTCTGCCCCTTCCTCTGCTCATGTGCTAAATAAATAAATAAAAATAATTAAATTATAATCATTTTATTTTATTTCGTAAAATTGCTATAAATTAATTAAATAAGATATAAATTAAATAAATTAAATTAGATATAAAATACATGTGTTAAATAAATGCATTTATTTATTTAAGGAAAAATCTAAAGCAAATTATAGCATTGCTGATACAGATAGTGGCAGCTGGATAATGAGCTGAAGGTTGGGAATCCCCACTACAAATGATTTGGCAGAGTGTGGGCACTTAATTACGTAGTCTGCAAGCCTTCCTGAATACTAGGTGTGTGGGTGAGGGAGTCTCCTGTGACTGGAGGTACCCTAACTAGTTATATTGCTTATTTCCACCTTTCTGGTAGGTGGGGAAACTGAGGTGAAGGAGTTTGGACCCGACCTCAGGAATCCGGCTGCATCACCACCCACCTGTTCTGTTCCAGGGAGAAGTCAGCCATGGAGAATCTCCCTCGGTTGTATTTCCTTTCTTTCTTTCCCAGGACCACACGCTATGCCACACTGTTCACTGCATTATTGAGATGGAATCTCTTGCTGCATCCAAACCAAGAAATTGTTTAGGTACAAATGCTTTTGGATCATCATTTAGCCCTTCTTGAGTTCAGAATTTTGATTTGTCCATTTGTGGGCTGGAATACCTCTAAGTAATCTTTTTCTTCAAGAAGGACAGATGGGGGGCACTTGGCTGGCTCAGCTGGTGGAGAATGTAACTCTTGAACTCAGGGTCGTGAGTTCAAGCCCCATGTGGTGTGTGGGGGTTACTTAAATAAAACTTGAAAAAAAAAAAGAAGGGTAGATGAGAATATGTTTGTTTGTCATTCAAATCTTTTTTTTTTTTTTTAGATTTTATTTATTTATTTGACAGAGAGAGAGACAGCCAGCAAGAGAGGGAACACAAGCAGGGGGAGTGGGAGAGGAAGAAGCAGGCTCACAGCGGAGGAGCCTGATGTGGGGCTCGATCCCGGAACTCCGGGATCACGCCCTGAGCCGAAGGCAAAGGCTTAACCGCTGTGCCACCCAGGCGCCCCTGTCATTCAAATCTTTAAATATGTAAGAATGTTTTCTTCTGTGGCTTTCATACACTAAAAACTATTTGGCTGGGTATACAATTCTTGGGTCACAACTTTTATCCTTTTTCTATTCCTTTCTGGGGACTTTTATTTTTGCAGAGGAGAGATCTTAGTCTTTTGAAGGTAAAATGATTCTTTCAATGTTTAATTTTTCCTGTCTAAATTTTTATAGGATTTTTAGTTTACCTTTGAGATTCAAAGCCAGAATTCATCTAGCTATGGTCATCTTTTTATTATGTTATCTATAATGTGGTGATACTTTTCAAGACTCATTCTCAGGATTTTTTGAACTCTGGGACGTTCCTTTCTGTTACATCTTTGATGAATGCTGAAGCTATCATGACTCCCTTTTAGATTGCTCCCATAGTACAAATCGGATGATTCCTGGCACCCACTAAGGGTTTGAAATTTTAAACCCCTTTCCTGTTTCCTTCATATTCATTTTGGGGATAATTGGGATTCTTATTAGAATAAAGTTGATATTTATTCATAAATTGGTGTCACCTGTGATTATTTTCATCAGACCCTCACTATTGTGTCCAAGACAGGACATTTTATGATCTCCTGGAACACATGAGACACTTCTAACTCAATGGAAGGGGCCTTGAGATTTTACCAGGATCTCTAGGAAGGCACCAGACTTTTTGTCTCATACAAACCAACAGCAGACTCTCATGAAGCGTTTTGAGAATAGAGATATTCATTCTGAACTTTCAGTGAGCAAGAAGGCATAAAAATTCAGCAACAGATAAATTCTTTCTTTCTACAAGTGCAATTAGGCTTGCTCAGCAAATGTAAACAGGATAAAAGAGTATCTCTTAAGAGAGGAAGAACTTTTTTCAAGCAGTTATTAAAGACCCATCTACAAATTGCATATATGTTAATTATAAATCAAGTACTCTAGAAACACCCATTGATAAATGATTTCTATGCAAATTATAAATCGCTTAAGAGAGCTCATTCACAAAATGATCTGTGTGCTAAGTACAAATCAAGCAACTTAAACATACACATATATAGCTGGTATATGTGCTAATTACAAAAGACACTTTAGAGACCCTCGTTTACAAATTAAATAGGCGCTCACTGCCCACTAAGGACTTTAAAGAATTCTGTGCACCAATGATGATTTTCATGCTAACTACACAGCAAAAAATTTGAAATGCGTATTTGCGAATAATTCATGTGCTAATTACACAACAAACACTTTAAAAACACTAATGTACAAGGATTTATGTGCTAATGATATACCAAACACCTTAGAAACCCCCAAATACGAATGATTTATGTCTAATTACACACCAGACACTTCAGGAACACCCATGTGCAAATGATTTATGTGCTAATTACACCAACACTTAATTTCAAAAATGTCAAACAACAAATTACTTGTATGCTAATCACAAATCCAAACACTTCCTTGCAATTGATTTATGTACTAATTATTAGCTGTTCTTATCTCTTTCCTTTAAGGACCCACTGTCATCGACAGATTGACAGCTTTCTTCTGCTTGGTACTCATTATGAATATAAATAAAATTTGAGTTCATAATGAAAAGATTTTAGGGCCCTCTCTTTATCCTCCCCTCCTCCCTCAATCTTGTTCAATTATTACAGTCTGGTCATATTTTGGCATGCTGTGAATCTGCAGGACCATCTCTTAGAGCAGACTCAGAGGTATTATCTAGGGTAAAAATATTTTCTTCCCTTTGTCTCTTTGGAACCATCCAAAGAAATTAATAAATGAAATATAGGCACTTATTAACCACTCAGTCTATGTAATGGTCTTGCACATTCAAGGCGACTATCTTTATCCTCAATTTGTTTATACATAAATGTGATTATTTTGTCTGTCATGACCACTATGCCTTTATGCTCCCTCCAGCATGGGCTAGCCTACAAAAGGTTTGCATATCCATTATCTTCATGGCCTTGCATCTCATGAAAGAGGAAGAAATCAAGACTAGGGCTAACAGAGCTGCCTGCGTGGCTCAGTCAGTTAAGAGTCCAACTCTTGGTTTCGGCTCAAGGCATGATCTCAGGGTCATGAGATCAAGCCCTGGGATAGGGCCTGCGCTCAGCAGGGAGTCTGCTTGAGCTTCTCCTTCTGCCTCTGCCCCTCCCCCCCAAATAAATAAATAAATCTTAAAAAAAAATAAGGGTAAGAATGTCCAATTTTACAGATGGGAACAGTGAGGCTCAGAGCAGCAAAGTTGTATTTCTCCCACCAGACCTCCTTTCAAAGTCTGCCAGATTCAGCAGCGGTCCTTCTTCTGCCTGGTTTCTAGCTGGCATTTCCCCCACAAGAAAACCTCAAACTGCCTCCCTCCCAGAAGCCTCTAGAAACCAAACACCCACACAGCCCATAGGCCCCACTCTTACTTGCTACCCTGCCCCATTCTCTCTCCTCTCCCAGCGGACATCCCTAGGTCCCCGGCCTCTCCCTCCACACCACGCTGGCATTCCGAGCCAGACTGGGGGCCCCGGCACGCTTCTCACCTCTTTAAGAGCGAAAATGTATATCCCAGAGATTGGGACTTAATTGACTGATTAATAACAGAAAACCTAATTGAATGCTCCCAGCTTGTATGTACGATGTCTTAATGTTAGAGCCTTGGGAATAAATGCACAGCAGGAGAGGCTGAACCGCAGCACAAGTGCTAGCACGTTCAATTTAAGAGTCAATCTCATTATACAGGAAGCTGTTCCCTTTATCCCCCTGGAAAAGCTGGTGCTCTCAAACCAGATTCCCCTCGTACTAGCATCCTTGACTCTGTCCTGTCTGGGGGAGATGCAAATGCAGGGGGGAGGTCCTTTCTCTCTCTCTCTTTCTCTCTCTCTCTCTCTTCTTTATTATTTGTTCTCTCCATGGCATATCTGAGCAGCTCAGCAAATATTCATGAGATGCCATTGTGGGGTCTGTGAAGAGTGCAGACGTGGGCCCTGGGAGGTGAGTGTAATTTGGCATCACGGGCGCTGAAGGGTGATGCGGGCAGTGAGGTGCCTCCGAGTCAGGCCTCTAGCTACAGACTGCTCCTTTCATAAGTCTCCAGGGCAGCCTCACCTGAAGCCTTCAGATGCTCAGAGAGCAAGTGCAGAGGCAGGTGTTGTGGGCTGGGCTCAGAGTGAGGGGGAGGAGTGGGGGAGGGCTGCCGGGCCCCATCTGGTGCTCCTACCACTTGTCAGACCCAGCCTCCTTGATCCAGGGCTGCGGCCTCCTGGGCGTCTGCATCAGTCCACTTAGGCTGCTGTAACAAAGTGCCACCGACTTGAGTGCCTTACACAACACAAACGTACTGTCTCACAATTCTGGAGGCTGGAGGCCCAGGATCAAGGTGTGGGCTGTTTGGACCTTTCTCCTTGGCTTGCAGAGGGCCATCCTCTCCCTGTGTCCACCTTTCCTCTGTGCATGCACCTCTTATGTCTCTGTGTGTCCAAATTTTCTCTTCTTATAAGGACACCAGTCAGATCAGATTAGGGTCTGGTCTAATGGACTCATTTTAAATGATCACCACTTTTAAAACCCCATTTCCAAATACAGTCTCATTCTGAGTCCAGGGGATTAGGACTTCACCATGTAAATTTGGGGGGGACAGGGTTCAGCCCACAGCAACACCCCCACGTGGATAGCTGCAAGGCCCCTGGAGCTCCACATGCCTGAACTCAGCCTCATGACTGCACCTCTACCCAGCCCCCTGGTTCCCTTTCATCTTCCCCAATAGGCAGAGGGCCGCTAATACTAGCTGGAGGGCTGGGACATGCTCATTAGTCCTCTTGTCCCCTCTCCCCCTGCCCCATCATCTCCAAACCCTCCCATGGACCTACCTCCCCAGACACTACAGCCCCAAGCCCATATTTCCTCATCTCCTCCCTGCAACACCCAGCTGTCTCCCAGCATCCCACCCGGTGCCCCTGTGGCCCATTCTGCAGAGCAGCAAGGGGGACCTTCTACAGTGTGCATCTGGCTGTGAGTCACCCCTCCCTGGCTCACATACCCACCCTGCACTCTCTTCCCCCACCCAGCTGCAAGGTCAGTCATGTTCTTGTCTCCTGGTGGGTGACATGCCAGCTATGTTTCAGGCTCCTCTACCTTTTCTGCCCTGGTCTTAGGATTCAGTCCTTGTCTGTTCCTCTTCTCTCCACACCGTCCACACTCACCCACATCCACAGCCTTCAGCTACCTGCCAACACCTAGCAGCCAGCTGTTCCAGGTCATTTCCCAAACCCAGGCCTCTCATCCACCTTTCAAAGCCAAGCGTTAATCCACAATCTCTAATCAAGATACCATCCCTGTGCAGTAAATATTTGCAATGGGAGACTTGGTGGAGCAGAACTTACAATTACTTTATTTTCACTGAAAGAGCCTGCCAGCTCTAAGTGAACATAGTAAGTCACCCCAAGGCAAAGTTTTGGATCATAGAGTCTGGGCTAGTGATGGAGTCCCACAATAGCATTTAGGTGTTTGGGGAAAGGGGCAATGGCTGAAGCCAGGGACTCTCTGACCGCAGCCCTTTAAAGAGCTGTGGAGCAACTGTGATCTTTAAAAGACTTTGCCTGAGACTTCGTGCATGGAGCAGCCTTGTCATCTGGGCAGGGATCTGAAGAGCATCCTCAAAGCAGAGGAAAGGGGTGCACCAGGCTGTGCCACGCTAGCGTTCAACAGCGCCAACTGCTGGGGACTGAAACTTTACAGGCCAGGCTCTAGGTCATTCTCTGCCCAGCTTCAGAAGCAGGAATGACCCACTGGCTGACAAAGGAGGACGCCTCAAGAGAACAGATGGACAGGTTAAGCTTCCTGGCCAATCCAGCAGGTGCAGGTTTGATTGATACATTGGAACATTTAAGAGACTTTGGTTTCACAAGAGAAGACCCTCCAAATGTTCACTAAGCATTTAAGAATGGCTCAGCATCATCACATCAACAGGAAAATGAAAATGTAAGCCATAATGACTGAGTCATGTATAGAGATGTTGAGTCATTATATCGTACACCTGAAAATAATGTAACATTGTCTGCTAGGTATACTGGAATTAAAAGTAAAGGCATAGGCACTCCTGGGTGGCTCAGTCAGTTAGGCATCTGGCTTTAGCTCAGGTCATGATCTTGGGCTCCTGGGATCCAGCCCCAAGTCAGGCTCCATGCTAGCAGGGATCCTGCTTGTCCATCTGCCCCTCCCCACTGCATATACCCTCTCTCTCTTTTAAAAAAAGACACAATATACAAAACGAAATAAATAGAAACAAACCACACTGACATATTACCAAGTATCTTCCAGAATGGCTGAAGTCAAAGGACTGATATCATCAAGTGTTGGGTAAGACACAGAGCAACTGGAACTCTCATACTCACTGGTCACAGAGCATCTTGTCTCAACCACTTGGGAAGACAGTTGGGTGATAGCCACAAAGGCTGAATGCAGAGATTATGACCCAAGAATTTCATTTCTGGATCACCATACATGTATATATACAGGAAAAAAATGTGTTTTCACCAAAGGACCTATCAGAATCTTCATATTCAGGAACATAGTAAGCATAAACTTTATAACCTAAAATTGAAAATGACTCAAATGTCCACCAGGAAGTAGAAGACAAGCTGTGGTTTATCCACATAATGGAATACAACTCAGAAAAATAAAGAACAAGAACCAGAAGAAGCCGGAGGAAGAGAAGCAGGAAGAGAAACATAAGACAACACAGAATATGAATGGAAAGAATCCAGACACACAAAAGACAATGCATAATGGTTGGTTCTCTTTGTACAGAATTCAAGAACTGGCAAAGCTAATCTACAATGATAGGAGTTAGAAGGTTGTTTCCTTTGGGAGGAGGAATGTTGACCAAGACATAAGGGGCGTCAAGGAGACTGTCAAAGCTCCAGAAATATTCTTGTCTCCATCTGGCGGTGGTTGTGTGGGAATCACTGTGGACTGAATTGTGCTGCCCCGAAGCCATACAATGAAGCCATAGCCCCCAATGCCACTGTATTGGAAATAAGGCCTTTGGGTGGTAACGGGTTAAATGAGGTCAGAACAAGATCGGTGTCCTCATAAGAAGAGATCTCAGAGAGTTTTCTCTCTGTATCTCTCTCTTTCTGTCTCTCTCTCTGTCTTTTTCTGTCTCTTTCTGCCTCTACCTGTCTCTGTCTCTCTCCATCCCTCTCTGTCTCTCTTTCTTTCTCTCTGTCTCTCTCACTCTGTCTCTCTCTCTCTCTGTGTCTCTTTCTGCACATACACACCAAGGAGAGGCCATCTGAGGACACAGCGAGAAGGCAGCCAAATGTAAGCCAGGAAGAGAGTTCTTACCAGGACTCTCTGGTAAGAGAGGAACCAAATCAGCCAGCACCTTGATTGTGGACTTCCAGGCCCCAGATCTATGAGAAAATCAATCTCTTTGTTTTAAGTCATGGGGTCTGTGGCATGCTGTGATGGCAGCCAGAGATGGTGAAGACAGGTATATACATATATCAAAATTGCATCGAACGATTTGTGCCTTGCATTCTGTGTAAGTTATACCTCAAAACCAAAGTGGGTAAAAAGAGAGGAAGGTGCAGCATGACCTCATTTGTACCCCCAGTGGGTGGGTAGGTGATGTGGGTTGCCTATTTTTGTACCCACTTGAATGATAAGAAAAGTGAGGGTGACCTTGGTGAAATGACACGTGGCTGCAGTGGCCAAGCAGGGGGCACAGTTCAGTTTGGTGAGCACTGGTGATGGGTGCCCTTTGCCAAGCCCTATGCTGGGCAATGGGGTCATGATGTCATGATGTCAGGGTCCCAGGTGGCCTCCAGGAGGAGCCGAGGCCTGACAAACAGTTATGTACAACACGGCATGGTCCACATTATGATGGTTTCACGAGGACACCAAAGGGCCACCTAGCAGCCCAGGATGCCAGTAGGAGGGGGCCTCTGAGCCAGGATGTAAGAGGTGGCCAGACAGAGTCTGCATTTTGGCCCAGTCTCCACATCTGTCCAGGAGAGTTTCCAAATTTTGCTCCTTCAAATGTGGTTCACAGGCAAGCAGCATCCGTGTCACCTGAGAGCTTGCTGAACATGCAGAATCGTGGCCCCACCCAGACCTACAGCATCAGAATCTGCATTTTAACAAATCCCCTGGGAAAACACACTCACACAGGCAAAGCGCTGGTCTGCATGTTGCCGAAGGACATGGGGAGCCAGAGAGAGATGTGACCAAGGAGTGACACCCTCTGAATCCCCCTCTTTCCATCCTGGCTGCAAACACTCTTGAGCACCCAGCTGTGGACCCCCACTCAATCCCCACTGACCCAGGTGAGCCGATCCCTGGGGACATTGTGTCTACACTCACCTCCCCTATCTGCAGGTTTCTCTCCAGAGGATGTGTGATCAGACAATTAGGCACTGATTGGAAAATGGGCTACTTACCTGCGAGGAAGGAGGGTTTCTCTTCTCAGAGATCCTGGACAAAGAAGGCTTCCAGGGTGGCTAATTACCTGATAGGTAGCAAGGCTCTCACCTACTGGGCCTTTTAGCTCAGTTAATAAAGCAATTTGCCTGGCCTTTGTCCCTCTCTTGTTGTGATTTCTTGGCTGACACAGCTTTTACAAAATGAGAAAGTTATATGAAGCCTATTTCCTCCACAGTTCAGCAATGAGGAGGGAGGAGGAGAAGCACCAGGGGCAGAGCCCCTGCTGGACTGGGTACCTGGGGAAAGGTGAGACCCCCCCTGCCCTTGGGTCTGTAGTTCCAACAGTGTGTGTGAATTACCGTACATACTTTGCGGGTTATCCCAAGAACTAATTTAAATAAGATCGAATATGTAAAGGGGGCTTAGTAAAATTTAAAGCTCTATTTAAATGATAGTGGTTTTTTCTTAGACCAGGTAATTGAAATTTAATGGGGCCATCTTTATTCAAAAACATATGCCCTCTAACAATGAGGGTTACCAGCCATTCCAGTTGGTCTGAGATTTAGGGGTTTCCTGGAACACAGGACTTTTGGTGCGAAGATCTGGACATTCCCAGGAAAACCAGGACAGTGTGTCACCAGACTGGTTCCAGGCCCAGGGAATACAGCCATGAGCAAGACTCAAGCTTTTGTTCTCATCGAGCTGAGGGTCCAACTGAGAGAAAAGGAAAGAAACAACTAAACAAAATAGCACCAGTGATAAATGTTATGGTGGAAACAAAGAAAGACCTGCAGTAGGGGGTCCAGGAAGACTTCTATGAGGCTGGATGAATGACAAGTGTGAGCCACTTGAAAAGATGTATGTATGTGGCAGTTGAGAGAGGAGTCCCAGGAAGCTATAGCAGCAGGTGCAAAGGCCCTGAGGCAGGGCAGTGTTTGGTGTGTATGGTAAGCAGGAGTTTGAAGTTTACTCATTGCAGCAGGAAAGCGTTGAAGGGTTAACCCTGCTACTCTTTTCTTCTAACTTCTCAAGTCAAATACTCTGCTCATTACTTCTCAGTTTCCCTTCCTTTGTGACAAGTGCATTAGAAGTCTATATATCTACCACTAAGCACATCGATAGCTGCTTTGCATAATTTTTGCTATATATTTTTGTTGTCATTCAAGACTAAATATTTGGTAAATTTCATTACAATGCCTTCTTTGTCTTAGAAGCGTTTTAACTCTAAACATATGGTGAGGAGAAAGGTGATTAACTATTTTTTCCCCCATTATGGTCTAAGAACGAGATGCAGATTCTTTGACACAGAGTGAGACTTGCCTTACAGGCTGGTACGGGGCACATATTCCATGTGTGGCTGAAAGCATTTCGTATTTCTAATTATTTGAAGGCAAGCGATTATAAACATCAAATTCACCAATTTTGTCGTTCAAATCCCCTAAGTCCTTATTAACTTTTTTCTTCTCCATCTGTCCATTTCCAAGACCCATGCTCACCACTTCTCGTTATGATTACTGATTTGTTTCTTGTCTTCCGTCAATTTCTTAAACGACTTTTGAGATTCTGTTATAAGGCACATAAACATCCAAAATAGTTATCTTGCTGGTTCTTCTTGCCTCCTAACTTGATGCAATGACTCTCTTCATCCTTAATAATTTCTCTGATATCAACATTGCTAACAATGGTTTGTTTTTTTTTTTTTTGTTTTGTTTTGTTTTGTTTTTGCTTTTTTTGGTTTCGTTTTTTAGGTTACCATTTATCTGGTTTATCTTTTTACATCTTTTACAATCAATGATTGGTTTCCTTTTGCCTTACCTGAGTCATTTATAAATAGTAGATAGGCTGCTTTTTAAAAATTTTGTCTTAATTCAAACTAAGAATGTATTTTAACACATGATTTTCATAAAGGTACATTTATGGTGATTTCTGATGTATTTTTACCTGTTTCTGCTTCTCCTTACTCATGTTCTGTTGTGTGATATTTTCTTTATAATCTTTCCTATGTCCTTTGTATTTCAGTTTACTAATTTAGAGATAATTTTTTTTAATTCTCTTGGTGATAACCTATACATTTTTAACATGCAAACTTGCCTGAAATTCTAAGAATAATAGGTGTCCCAATTTCCCTTCAATAGAAGACATTTAGAACTCCAAACCCCCCCTTCTTCCAAAAGGGACTATTATATATCATATAAGATTATATAAATTATGTAAATCATAGACTATAATTTATAATATGATATTTCAATTCCTTTTTTTCCAAGTCCTTCTAAAAGATACATATTATTATATCTTTGTATTCTCTATGTACATTTGGATTTTTAAATGTATTTACTGATTCCTCTCCTCACTGTTGCTTGGTCCATTCTATCCCTCCCTTCCCGACATCACAAATTCTTCTGTTCTTTGATAACACAGTGAGTGTCTCTAGAAGTAAACTCTCTCCATATTTGTTTGAACGTGCCTATATTTAGTTCCTACTCTTCAATAATTGTTTAATGTAAAAAAAAAAAATAGAAACTGTAAGCCCAACAGTTATCTCCCCTGGGCACTTTGAAAATGTTATTTATGGCCTTCTGGTATCCAGTGGTGCTGAAGAGAAGTCTGCTGTCAGTCTGATTCTTGTTGCTTCAAAGGTCATTTGTCTTTTCTGCCTGGCGGCTTTTATAGTTTCTCTCTCTGTCTTTGGTGTAATGAAATTGTGATGTGTCTAAGTAAAGATAGTCATGCATTTACACATTCATGTATTTGTTGGGGGGGTACTCTGTGTGAGTCTTCGATCTCAAAACATGGCTTCGTACCATTCTGCCTTTATGTCTTTGATTTATGCTCCCCCCCATTATCATTCCCATTGTTTAGAGGTCCTATTACCTTTATGTTGAATTCACTCACTCTCTTCTACATTTGCCTCATTTCCTTTTCCTATGACCCATCTCTTTATTTCTTTCTGCTGCATCTAGGATGGTTTATTAAAATATATCTTCCTATTCACTACTTCTCTCTTGCCCCTTATAATTTGCTGTTGGTTTTATTCATTGAGTTTTTGTTTTGTTTTGCTTTGTTTTTTAGAGAGGGGGGCAGGGAGGAGGGAAAGAAAAAAACTCAGTGTGGAGCCCGACATGGGACTTGATCTCGCAACCCCGAGGCCGTGATCTGAAGAATCAGAAGCTTAACTGACTGAGCCACTCAGGGGCCCCTTATCCATTGAGTTTTTAATTGCAGTAAAAGGTAAATGAGAGTAGATTCATAGATAAACTATTCAGAATAATACATATTTTGAATATATATCCTTTGGTTCTTTCCCAAATCTGCCCTTATGACATCCTCTTTTTCATTATATTTTCTTGTACTCCTTTGTATTTTTAATTGCTTTTGATAATGCTATTTTTTATCTCTTTCAGATTTGCTCTGTATGTTTTCATTCTCCAGCTACTAAATTTTATTAATTGCTCCGACTGCTGGCCCTCTCCCGAGGTGATTTGTTTCCTCTGCTCATCTGTATTTTTGTTGTGAACTCCTCTGAGGCAGAGCCAGTTGCTCTGCGGGATCCCAGTGTGCCCTGAGTTGTGGTATGATCCGCAATGCGTGCTTTCTGGCTTCCTACTTCCTGTGGCCCAAGGGATTTCAATTCAGTTTCATGGGCGGTCCTCACACTACACAGAGAATGGACATTTGTACCCCACACCCGTACATGAGACAGGAGAAGATCTCAAGTTCTTTGGGGGAAATTGGTTCCCCTTTCTATCTCTTTGCACCCCTACCTAAAGTCCCATACAACTAGGTTCCTACCTGCTGCATTGGGCTGGGGAGAGGAGGAATTTTTTGAGTACGTGTGATCCAAGAGCACTTCTCCCAGATTGGGGCAGACGGGAGGTGGGTGTACTTTTTCAGAACCTTCTACTTTGTGGCATCTCTGGTCCCCTGTGGTGTTAGGACCCCAGACCCCAGTATCAGGGTCTCCTACCCGCTCTGAGACTGAGAGGCTACTTTCACGTCAGCGACTCCTATGGTTCTGGCTTCAATCTCTGTCTTTGTTTCCAGATTCCAGCGTTTTTTTCTTCTCTGGTCATGGAGCATTTTTAGCGTTGTGTCTATTAGTTTGTTATTACATTGGATATGGAATTCTGTGTTTGTATTGGAAGAGAGGCACACCTATACCAGCTCATTCACCAGACTGCTGAACATCGCCCATGATCTGTTTTTCCTTAAGCAAGATATACAAATGGAAGCACAGCATACAAAAGCGTGAAAAAGGCGCCCATCCTCACGTACACCATAACGCACAGCTTGAAGGATGTTCACGAAGTCAACACGCCCATGTACCTGGCACCCATATGAAGAAAGAGATTACAACCCACACCCTAGAAACCTAGAAACCCTGCCCTCACACCTCACTCCACCCAATACGCCCCAAGGGTAACTCTTACTCTGCCTGGGACCCCACGCATTCATTTTCCCTCTTCTGGATTTTTGTAAAATGGAACCAGACTCTGTGTTTTGTTGGGTGTCCTACTTTATTCGGTCAATGTCATGTTCGTGAGGCTCACCTGTGCTCTTGTGTGTAGTTGTACATCCCTCAATGTAGTGCTATAAGGACTCCATCATGGGAGCAGCCCATCGTCTATGCACCCATTCTCCTACTCATCCCAGCTACTGCTGCTATGAGTATTTGCCCAACATATGGACGCATAAATGTTGGATGGACACCTGGAAGGGGAAATGCTGGCTTGCCAGTGAGGGCATGTCCAGATCTACTTGCTACAATCCTCCTGGCCTTCTTGAAATTGTCGGTCTCTTCAGCTATCCTCAAGGTCCTGGAGTGCCAGGTCCCTGTTATTATTCACTGCTATCTGTCCAGTGCCTTGTACACAGTAGGTGCTTAATAAATGCTCGTTGCTGGCACGAAGGAACAAATGAGTAGAATTTGCAGTGAGCCCGGATGGTTATCCCTCCCACCCCTACCTGCCTCAGAACACCTGCAGAGTCCCTGGAGTGAAGACAGTGATCCCATTCTCCTACAGGGAGAGCAGTTGGCCCGGCATGACATGAGGATGGGAGGGACAGGGAGCTCACTCCCCCAGCCCAGCACTGGCCACCCATGTCTCCAGCCTCACCCACATCCCCAACAGGCTCCCCTCACCTTTCCATCCAGGCTGCCCCCCTATCATGGCAACCTCTCCTATCCCTTGAAATCACCAGGACGTGTGCTCTTCGGCCACCAAGGAACCCTGGCCCCCAGAAACTTCAACCAGACGTGTCCCTTTGCTTAACACGGGATGTCAGGCAGCCCGGAGAGGTGTTTTCGTATCTAGTCTCCTATTGTCTTCAGAACTGTCTGAAAGGCTGACAGGTCTGGGAGAGGAGGTAATTCCCCTCTGAGCTGATCAATATAAGCGCCTCATGGTGCCTCGCGCCCATGTCAAACACAGGGCGTTCCACGGAGGAGTGCTTGCAAGGCTTGGCTGAGTTCTTTTTTTTTCTTTATTTCCTTTTTTTTTTTTTTGGATCTGTCAAGTTGGTAAGGACATACCAAAGTCACAAAATGTTTGGTTCCCAAGTCCTCTGCTACTCAGCCATGTTCTCAAGGAAGTGTGTGTGTGTGTGTGTGTGTGTGTGTGTGTGTGTGTGTGTGACACAGAGACAGAGGTGGGAGGAACAGGCAGGCAAAACAGAGCATAGAAGGAAAGAGAAAAGAAAGAAGAGCCCAGGGTGAGAAGGTACAGAAGAGCTGGAGAAGGTGAGAGGGGAGAAAAGAAGACCTGGGAGGAAGGAGGAAAGTGGGAGGAGAGGCAGGGACAGAGAGTGAGGGTGGGGAAGCGAGCAAAAGAGCCCAAGAAAGGAGAAGAAGCAGAAGGAAGGAAAGCCTGGAAAGGTCAGAAAGAAGGAAAGGAAAAGAACAGAGAGGAAAGAAAATGGAGAAGTGATTCAGGCAGGAGCTAGAGGGAAAGAAAAGATTAGCCTGAGAAAGGAGAGGGGAGAGAGAGAGAGATGAGGTGCTTCCAGAGCCCCATGGGGGTCTTGGAGACAGTCAGGCATTTCTGTGGCCATCCAGGCTGGCTGTTGGCAGACAGATTCAGGGAAAACCGACACCCAAGCCGCAAGGGGAAGTGTCAGGTCCCCGTGAGTTTGATCCCTCCCCTGCAGAATGGAGCTAGGATGACTTGAAATGTGGCTACCAATCCACCCTGAGCTCCCCAGCAGCCAGAGAGGAGCTGAAGCAGCGTGCCAGCAGCAGAGAGAGCACGTGTCTATGCCTTCCTACAGGATCCTAAGTGTCTGTGAGGCTCAGTCGGTTAAGCATCTGCCCTTGGCTCAGGTCATGATCCGGGGACCATGGGGTCGAGCCCTGTGTCAGGGTCCCGGCTTGGTGGGGAGCCTGCTTCTCCCTCTCTCTCTGGCTTCCACTCCCCCTGCTTGTGCTCTCTTTCTCTCTGTCAAGTAAACAAATAAAATCTTAAAAAAAAATACTGTTTGTACCCATTACTTTTGGGGAAAAGTGACTTTAGAAACTTGCTTAGAAAAGAAAAAGAATCATACTATAGGACTAATACTATGGGAATCCAAAAGAAAACTTATGTGTCAAAAAAAAACAGATAAGAATGTTCTGACGTTGGAAGTAAAATCCTGCTTGGAACTTTCTAGAGGTCTGGGCAAACACGAAATAAAGCGAACGATTTAAAAAAAACAAGCTGCAAAATCCTTGTAAGAAAATTTCCATAATGTTGACCAAATACGTTCTCACTCTGATCTCTGAAACTTATCAAACGGGATTTATTTACAGACCAGAGAATGAATTCATGAACAATGTCCTCAAAAGAGCAAAATTCACAGCAATGTTTTCTAATGACATCACTTCCATAAAGACAGTTCTGGAAAAAAAAAATAAAAAGGAGGCTTCTGTGGTCTAATTCCATTCCGTATCACTCCTTGCTAATTTGCTTTTTCTTACTGCTTTTTTCCTAGCCGCTAAACAATCCTCATCATGTGGTTTGGGGGAACCTGAAGGTACACAGTGACAGAGATACCAATCTGCAGCAAAACATATTACAGATTAAAAATGTATGTTATCGGGGCGCCTGGGTGGCTCAGTCGTTAAGTGTCTGCCTTCGGCTCAGGGCATGGCCCCGGCGTTATGGGATCGAGCCCCACATCAGGCTCCTCCGCTATGAGCCTGCTTTTTCCTCTCCCACTCCCCCTGCTTGTGTTCTCTCTCTCGCTGGCTGTCTCTCTCTCTGTTGAATAAATAAATAAAATCTTTAAAAAAATGTATGTTATCATAGATACATCATAAAATATGTGTGTGCAGACATGCATGTAGGTCTATGCAGGTGTATTTTCGTATGCACTTTGCTCTCGAAGGTCATGACTACCTAGTCACAATAAAGAACTCGATTTTGAAAAAAAAAAAAACACAGAAAAATTCAATGAGAGGACATAGCAATCCTTCCATGAACTCTGCATAACGATCATGGCCTTTGGCTGGGTAGACCGCACACCCGAAGCCTGCCTCTCCTGGGGGGACCCCAAATGAGCCAGCCCCCCCAAGCCCAGGGACTTGCAAGCAGAAGCCTGTTAAGTGTTTACAGCAGGTGTTTTACCTTTAATAACTCCACGGTGCAATTATGCAGGAATGTGTCCAAGGCTTTTTTAAAACTATTTATACATGCAGCATGTACCCAGTTGGGGGAGGAAGGGGAGTTTGGGTAAAAGAGAGATTTTAATCTCTTGAGGTTTTTTTTTTTTTTTTTTGGTCCTAAAATGACTTCAAGGGGAAACCGGGTGGGTTGGTGGCAAATTGTCCTGCATTGAGGACATGCTGTGTGCCAGGCGTCACGCTGGAAGCTTTATAAACAGCCACTCGTTTGATCCTCATAACAGCCCTCCATGGTGGGGATCACCAGAACATTTCACAGATGAGGGAACGGGCTCAGAGAGGGCCTGGCGCTTGCCCAGGTCACTCAGCCTGTGAGCATCAGACCCTCCTCAAAGCCTATGGCTCTCTGCATGACGCCAGGTGTGCTCTGGGGACCGAGGGTGGTGACACCATCTCCTTCTTCCAGCCCTGTGCGAGCTCAAGTCACTCTCTCGTCCCACAGTCACCTCCCCGTCTGATTTCTTGCCTTTGCCCTGCTTGCCCCCGGTTTTCCTGCACTTTCTGAAGGCAGGGAGGTTTGGGAAGCGAGGCTAGATGTGGAAGGGGTCCCCCCGCCGGCCCCGAGAGTCCGTGAAATACTCACAAAACCACAAGGACGTTTCATAAAAAGGCAATTTCTTCAGCACGCGGGGGGGATAAAAGCCACGAGATTTTCCCATTCTTCTTCTTCAGAACTTGATGAAAACATGAGACCAAGCACAGGCAGGAAGCAGAAAATGATCATTTCACAGCGGGTGGCCGTTGTGCCTGAACATAGTGTGCCACTGAACGGGAGGGGGGATCTGGGCCGGTGCCTCTGAGGGATGGTCTTCTCTCTGCAGCCCGGTGGGGTCCCTTCCCCTCTCCGAGGCCCCCTGGCCACTCTCTCTATGACCCTCCTGTTCTGATGGCCTCGGACACTCCAAGCTCCCTGGGTAAGGTCAAGATCAGTGGGAGCCTGGCTCTTTCCTGTAGCCCCCACCCCGGAGGGTAGCATTTGTAGCTAAACAGGTCCAGCAAACGCTTTCTGACTTCTGGGCAGAAGTGGTCAGCGGCCCTGCGGATCCAAGTTCATGTGCCTCTTACCGACTGTTTGAACTTGGCAGAGAACATACCTCTGGGAAAGAACGTTCCTCCTGGACCTGACACTGCTGGGGTTGAAGGGGAAGCCTCAGATGCCCGTTCCCATCTCAGACGAATTGCTGGGGCTTCTATTCTATGGGAGTATTTGGCTTTTGCAAAAGGGTGTTTTAAAAATGGATCACGTCTGACAGCCGCTGGTGATGCCGAGCGGGGGTTGAAACCTACGGGCTGTGTGACCCTGAGCAAATCACCTCACCTCTCTGTTTGCTGCTCTACACTGCGGGAATGGGGGCATCTGTGTCATTGAGCTGTTGGAGAAATGCGAGGAGATCACCCCAGAACACGACAGACACCGTGTGTTCGGATGGGTCGATGGTCTTCTGTTTGGGAATGTTACACACAGCTCTAATGGGTTCATTCAACCGGAAAGTCAGGATTAAGAGAGAGGAAAGCATGAAGGCTGGTGGGTCGCAGAGGTGGAGAGGGGGCAGCTTAGAAGTGAGATGGCCCGGGATTGTCCTGCTTTTGAGCCCATGTTGGAAAGAACTGAGCCAAAAGTCTCAGCAGTGCCAGCGCCTCGGGGACACGACGTCTGCCATCACTCGGGAGCAGAGGGCCCCCCATTTGGTTTAATGCTCTGCTATCAGGCTCTTGAAATTCATATAATTTTTGAGCGAGGATCCCCACATTGTCATTTTGCACTGGGCCCTGCAAATTACATGGCGGGTCCTGAGTCAATCGACAAGGCTGGGCCTTGTGTAATTGCATTTTAGCCTCTACGTCTCCAAAACAGGTGCACTGGATGGTGGCGAAGCAATGCGAATGGGGATGTCTCTGCTCTTCTGAGGACCCTCCTGGGCTGTGCTGAGCACTTCTGTATGCCTCCCACGGTGCTTGGCACTAAATAAAGATGTGTCCAACACCCTCGTGAGTTTTGGACTCAACGTCCAATGCCCACCTGTAAAATAGTGTGGAGGGATTTGGAGCCAGCCAAATGGGGGAGCAAACCCTAGTCCCTCCACTTGCCAGTCGTGGCCTTTGGCAAATCCCTTCATGTCTCTGCAGCATGGTGACCTCCTGGTTAAAATGGTGAGGATAACAGTATGTCTTTCCAAGAAGTTGTGGGGGGCGGGGGGCGTTGAATGAGATAGTATGGGTTGAGCACCGCGCCTGGCACTTTAACTGTTAAAATGCATTTATGTATTAACTGAGCACCTACTACGTGCCAGGCGCCGTGCTAGGCTCTGAGTGGATGCTGGTGAACAAGACCGATGCCGTCCTGACCTTCAGGGGGCTCACAGCCCAGACAGCAAGGCAGAAAATCAGCACAGGCTGCAGGGTAACTTCAGACGGTGGCCAGGGTAGAACAGGGGGGCTCCGCAGTGGGGAGGGGGTTATTCATCACGTGACAGTGACTTCCAATTCAGAAATTAAACTCTTCATGAGCTAGAGCCAAGGATTTCAACACCACCCCTCCTACTGGGGAAAGAATTGTTTTCTGGAAATTTCCAGATGATCCCCTCGACTCCACGCCTGGAGAAGACGCCGAGTCTCTCCCACCTCCGAGGGGGGCAAACCGCCCCCGGAGGGCCCCAAACCGAG
The DNA here is from genome assembly GCF_017311325.1 of Ursus maritimus. Taxonomy (NCBI): domain Eukaryota; kingdom Metazoa; phylum Chordata; class Mammalia; order Carnivora; family Ursidae; genus Ursus; species Ursus maritimus. The sequence continues at coordinate 7,758,502 of NW_024425897.1, forward strand.
CCCCTCGCCCAGAGGCCCTCGGACCCCACCCTGGGGCTGGTGAGCACTACCAACAAATAGAAAAGGGAAATGAACAAATTATCCTGATAATTTGTTTAAGAAGAGGGGGAAAAAGGCGCCCAAGAAAAATGATATCCAATAAGACGGCGGGTTTCTAATGAATGTGCGGGTAATGAAATAAACCCATTTAGGCCACGCTTGGCCCTGATCTTTCCCAGGCCTAGATTAAAAAATGGAACATCTGTGATGATTTAATTTACATCTTAATAACAAACAAGCCTCGAGAAACCCGCGGATAAATGCCTTTTATTGCCGGCGTATCTTTCGTACTGCAGCTTGAATGAAAACTCTGGTAATTAATTGTTTTAAGCGATTCTATTAAAAAGTGTCTGCTAGTGCTGCGTGCCGAATGTTTATGCGGCCCGGCTGCCACAGGAATACAGACGAACCCGGGAGCGGCCACGGAATGTGGTGCCTTATTTTTTCCCCCCACATTCATGGCCTTAAAGACATGCAGTCCTTTTATTTATTTATTTATTTATTTATTTTCAAAAGAGAGAGATGCCTAACCAGCTCATTTCTCTTCCTGTTTTTTTTTTTTTTCAAATCTTAATTGTCAGTCTTTGAGTTGACACGTGGACGGTCCCCTCGCTGCCCCCCCCCATGTTGACTTAATACGCTTGTCCAATCCAAGCTGGGGAGGGGGCCGTGTTGGTTTCCCGTGGGGGCCGTGTTGGTTTCCCGTGGGGTGTGCCAGGCGAGGTGCTGGTGGCTGAGACTAGAGCTGCAGGCTCTCAGTGCGGTCGCTGGCATTCGGGAAACTGTCCCTGGAGGGTGGCCGTACGGACCATAAATGTGCCATCAGTAAGTGACCTCCTCCAGCCGTGGTCTCAGCCCTGACTGCACGTTAGAAACCCCCAGGGGAGCTTTTAAAACAAACCCGGGCCCCCACCCACCGCTCCAAGGTCCTAATTTAATTAGTCTGCAGTGGGCGGAGTCCAGGCATCAGTATTTTTTGAAAGCTCCCCAGGGGATCCTTCCGGCAGCCAGGGTGGAGAATCATTGAGTAGAATTCGTGGACATTTCCCAGGCAGCTCAGAGCCATGAAGGGAAGAAGATAGGAAGAAAAAGCCTGGGAAGCAATCAGGGGTGGCCTCCTTGAGGTGGTGACATCTGGGCCAAGAAGTCCGCGGTGAGGAAAATGTGGTCCTGTGCAGATCTAGGGAAAACCATTCCAAGCAGAGGGAACAGCATATGCAAATGCTCTACAAGGAGGGTCTGTTGGATGTGTTTGACAGCGGGGGGGGGGGGGGGGGTTAAGTGTTCTTCCCCACTTGGCTGCCTCTCCCCACCTCCAGCTGCTAGGCTGCGTCAAGTTCTGCCCTGTATTTCCTCAGCCCTCAGGGCAAGCCCAGCCCAGCTCAGCCCAAAGCACAGTGGAGCATAATTACCTATGTTTATACCTAGCCTGGGGAGGAGGCTGGATTCTGGATGGTGGGTGACTTGAATCCTTTGAGGAGTCACCCTCTTGGCCTCAATTTAAGGGCCAACTCCATATGGGGACCCCTGCCCACACTTTCATCTTTCTAGCGCCCTCTCCCGCCCCAGACCCAACACCCACAATGGTGCATCAGTACCTTTGGGGTCTGAGGAAGGGGAATAAAATCAGCCTTTGGAACACAATCTCAGCACCCAATGCCTGGTTTCTAGCCTCTACTTTTTCATTTCTTGCTCGTGAGTATTTTTCAAATTCTATTTTAACTTTACGACTCTTCCTCCGGTAAACAGACTCTTTACAAAAGTGGCAATGTTCGTGCTTAACAAGCATATGGGAAAAGCTCAGCTTCAATGGGAATCAGAAAAAGGAATGAAAGCAATTAACATTTTCACCTATTTAAAAAGAAAAAAGAGCATTTTCTGTTTGTTGGTGGTAAGGTAACTTGTTCAGGAAAATCAAGATATGGGGTGAAGGGCCCGCCTATGTTCCTGATGGGAATATAACCCAAAGGCAGGGTATCTTCGAAGCAACGAAGCAATGCTGCAACGTACCAGCTCTTGACAATGAGCTTGACCTAGCCCTGGGCTCTAGCTCCTGGGGGAGCTTATCTTAGATAAGGGGGGGGGAAGCATAGCACAGAGAACCAGGCTCCCTTGTAGCATTCTATATGAGCCCCCCAAGTGGGCAGCAACCTAAACATCTACCCAAGGGAAAATGAGACATGAATTATGACTTCTCTATAGGCAAGAATATTACGCAGTCATTGGAATGTTTACAAAAATGAGTAACAACATGGAAACATAATTGTAACATAATAGTAATTGAAAAAAGACACAAAATTACATAGCAAATATGATGTAAAATGTTTTTTTTAAAGGCACTGAGCAAAGACTCCAAATAAACAATAAAACCATTAAAAAAAAACCCTCTGGTTACACTGATGGAAATGTAAATTAATTAAGACAGTTCATCTGTTTTGTAGGGCACGGGTTTCTATGTAGCTTACTCTTCTTTCTGAGAGTTAGGATTTTTTTTTTTTTTGCCCTCCCCCATTTAGGGCCTTTCCATATCGAGGTAGAGAGGTTGGTCTCCAGAATATGACAGAATATGAAGCCCTGCTCCTCCATTCACCGGCCCTATGACTTGGGGGTAAATCTCCTCTGAGCCTCTGTCTCCTCGTCTGTAAAATGGGCTTAATCATGCCTTGTGAGGCTGTCGTGGGGAAATTAGAACAGAAGCGAGGTATAAGGTCCCCGGTGCCAGCCTGAGTATGTGGGTCAGCACGTAACAAACGGCCAGCACAGTCATGGGCATTTGCACGGAAACTGGACATTTGTTTTTAACTCGAAGGTCATTCAGTTCTGTACACAAAAATGACAAATCGAGAATCAAGTGTCTATCACGGCTGCTGAACCTGGGGCACAGACTAGGAAAAGAAGCCATACTTGAATCCCAGGGTCTCCCTCCCACCTTTGTGAGGGCTTCCCCACGCGCTCTGGGATGGTCCCTCCTTCCCCACAGACCTTGGCCATCAACACAGTGTCCTTAAGTAGCCCATTTTGAATGGAGGAACCTGGAGCAGAGAGACGGGGAGGGTATGGAGAACCAGGTGGGGCTGAGTCTTGACTCAGATCCCAAGACCCTCAGTTTCCTGACCTGTGAAAGGGGGGGGGGTGTCCTAGATTGGCTCCCAGCAAGCATTCCCTGGATAGGAATGTGATGTGTCCTGCCTAATAGAACACCTCCCAAAAGAAGTCAGTTTAATACTAAATGCATTTGACCATGGACATCCCCCACGACTGTACTTTATTGTTGTTTTGCTCGCATAGGCAGCCTGCAAACGCCACTGGGAGCTCTCTCATCTAGTAAAGACGATGTGTTCATTGTGAACACATCTCCTGACACAGCAGGAAACCAGACGGTTACAACTCCCTGCTTTGGAGAGATGGACAAAGTTAACATCATAAGGTAAATTATAGAGTCTGAGAAAAGATGATAAACACCACAAGGAAAGACAAGCAGGAAATAGTAGGGAAAATGCAGGGGGAGGGGAGACGATTTTCACTAGGTTGGTCTGGGAGGGTGCCTCATTGAGAAAGTGACATTTGAGGAACAACTAGGAGCCAGGGAGGTTTTTTTGACAGGTATGGAGAGGGAGAGTGTTTGAGGCTGGGAGAAGAGCCAGTGCAAAGGCCCTGGGGCAGGAGTAAGCCTGGTTTGTAAGAGGTGAGGTGTCAGTGCAGAGTGAGCAAGGACAGAGAGGTATCCAGGCCACCATGAAGACGTCAGCTGGCATTCTATACATCGTACAGCTCACGGACTAGCCATAATGCTCCCATCTACCTTTTCTCCTCACCCCACATGTAGCCTCAAAACAAGACCAGGCCAAAGCTAAGGTAGACGCAGAGGCTTCCCTCTCCTCTCCACCCCTACATAGCCCCTCCATGGAGGCATCCCACACCTTGCAGGACCGGTTTCCCTGTTCCCCATTCACGGAGGAGCAAATCAGGCCTGGGGGAGGTGGAGTCTCTTGCCCGCAGCCCCCCACACAGGACCCAGGGGGAGGGCGCAGACTCGGGTCTACATGGCTCCATTGCAGGGCCAGCCCTCGGAGAGACTGAGGCTCCGTGATGGGCGAGAAGCCAAATAAACTTCCCCTCTCCCGTCACCTACATTTCCTAGGGACACTCAAAGGCATTTTAGGAAAAATTAAAGTGCTGTAGTGCTTTACTCAGTGGGAAGTAAACATATGAGACTCATTATCCCAAGAGGAGGTGCAGCTAAAAATACACGTTGGTTCACTGAGGGCTTGGATTAAAATCCGGGATGGTGGATTTTGAGAGCGCTATGAAGGAAAAGTGGGGTGAGGAGGCAGGCTTGGAAGGTGAGGTCACAGCGGGCAGGGGGTGCCTCCAATCCCCAGCCTTCTGAGAGGTGGCTGGGGAGGTGGCTTAGAGAAAGGGCTTATGGAACTTTGGAGCCACGCAAGCCATACCCACACCCCCTGGGCAAGGCTTCCCACTTCTCTGACCACAGGCTCCTCTTCTGTGAAGTGGGGTGAGCCTTAAGCCTCACCTTATGGAACTGATGTGCTGATTGAATGAGAAAATGCACAGAACCAACCAGCACAGTGCTGCCCAGCAGCCTAGGGATTTGTCTGATGTCTGTCTCCCCACAGACCCTGGGGAGTGTCGGAGCCCCTGCCTGCCTGATGTGTCCGGCACAGCGTACAGCAGGCACCTGGGAGACTCTCAGAGCGTATCTGTTGACTTATCCATCAGTATCCTGCCTGGCCGTGGCTAAACGTCTGGGTGCTAGGTCAGCCCCTTCTGCTTCCTCAGGGTACTACAACGGTCCTAGCAGAGAAAACCAGCCAGAGGAACCAAGAGGCAAATCCCTCTCTCTACAAGGGCTTTTATCCAACTCGCTCTCTGAGAATCAGCCACCAACCAACAGTCAGAGGAAGAGGCTCAAAACCTCGAAGTCTAAAAATGACTCCCCGTCCAGACAGACATTGCCCTCAGGGGCCTGGTCCCCACAGAGCAACAGGAATAGAGCGTGGTGTAGACAGGCGGGGGGCCTTGAAACCAGCATTCCCTACCCGAGGTCTCATTACCCCTCCACTCTAAAAACTGTGAATTTCGCTGGGATGCCGTGTTTGCTTCTTTTCTACAGCAAGAGAACAGTCAAAGGTGAAAAGCAAACACACGCAAGGTGGCTTCCTGTCTCAGTGCAAGGAGACCCGTGGAATATTTCTTTGGGGACAAGGACAGTCCTTAAGTCTTAGAGCAGCCCAGTCCAAGAGGAACACAATGCAAGCCACATAGGCCATTTTAAACTTTGTAGAAGCCATATTTTATTTTATTTTATTTTTATTTCTTTATTTTTTTAAAAGATTTTATTTATTTATTCGACAGAGAGAGAGACAGCCAGCGAGAGAGGGAACACAAGCAGGGGGAGTGGGAGAGGAAGAAGCAGGCTCATAGCAGAGGAGCCTGATGTGGGGCTCGATCCCATAACGCCGGGATCACGCCCTGAGCTGAAGGCAGACGCTTAACCGCCGTGCCACCCAGGCACCCCTGTAGAAGCCATATTTTAAAAAGCAAAAAGAAACTGAGGAGTGAATGTTGATACTACCCTTTCTTTTACACAATATACCAGAAACATCACCATCCCCTCCCGCAGACAATGTCACACATTTTCAATCAGGTACTTTACAGTTTCCAATAAGTGAAGAATGTATCAGTTTTTCAATTTAAGTAATTAAAATGAAATTAAATTTAAAAAACCAGTTTCTCGGTCCCATCAGCCAAGTGCCAAATAGCCACACAGGGCAAGTGATTACCCAAGAGAATTCCCAGGGGCAGTGGCAGTCTTGGCCCCTTCACCCCAAATCCTCTTTTCCTTGTCCCCTAGTGTCTCCTGCTGCAGCTCCCCCAAAAGCCACAGTTCCAGGGAGGTGCACTGCCCTGGACAGCCTCTAGCAGGAGGGGACAGACTCCCTGTCCCCCCTGGGAAGGGCCTTCCCCGGGGGCCTCCCACTCGGGGACTGCACACGTGCGCATCTCTCCCCGGCACAGGAGGGAAAAGAAACAAGCAGGAGAGCAGGCCTGTGCTCAGAACAGAGCAGCATTGAGCCAGTGTGCCTGTGGAGCTGGAGAATGTGGGTCCTTCCCCACTTGCAACGCCCTCCTTCCTCCCAGACTAACAGCGCCTCCCCTGCCCCCGTCATTCCACCCGGGCCTTGGTCTCTGGATGCAGCCCTCAGCAGATGCAAATGCACTGCTTTTCTTGCCAAAGAGTAGGAGGTGGGGAGTGTGTCAGAGCAGGAAGGAGTGAAGCCCGAGAGCGGGGCGGTGAGAGAAAGGAGGCTGGTACAGAGGCAGACCGACAGACCAACTGACTGATGGACAGACACAGACCGAGAGACAGAAACAGAAAAAGGGCTAGAGAATCCCCAAAAGAAAAACGTTCAGGATACAGGGTGACCCACTGTCCTGGTTTCCCTGGGACCTAAAGGGCACAAGGGTGGTGGGAGTCTGAGCGTTAATACTGGGTAAGTTTGGGGTCACCTGACTAAAACCACAGATACCAAGAGGTAAAGGCTGAGAGATGTAGAGGGTTGGTGGGCAGAGGGAAGGGAAGGGTCAGAAAGGGGCTGGTGGGTTGACCTTCATCACTGGGCAGCCCTGGGGGTTGCTTTGGGGACACAGGGCCCCAATGCCTCAGGTCTCAGGGAAACTCAGAGCTTCCCCCAAATACCCATGTACTTGACACTCCTGTCTTCGAACAGAGGCAGGAAGGGGTACCTGCTGTTGTGGACAGAAGGTTTGGGTTCCCCCCAAATTCACGTGTTGACACTACTGCTCCCACGTGATAAGATTAGGAGGAGGACCTTTGGGGGGTTAATTAGGATGACATGAGGTCACGAGGGTGGGGCCCTCCTGGATGGGATTAGTGTCCTGTAAGAGTCAGGAGAGGGCTTGCTTCCTCTCTCTGCCATCGAGGACAAGAAGTCAGCAGCCTGCCAGCCAGGAAGAGGACACTCGGCACGACGCTACCAGGCTGGGACCTTGATCTCAGACCGCCAGCCTTCAGAACGGGGAGAAATACATTTCTGTTGTTTATAAGCCACCCAGCCCGTGGCATTTTTGTCATACTAGCTACAGCTAAGAGACCTGTCCCTCCTTGATGCCGCCTGCCTTGACCACCACGCCCCCAGGCACTTTCAACAAAAGAGCCCAGACACATTTCTCCCCTGCGCTCCAGTGAGCATGGGGACCTAGCCTCCCGCCTTGCCTTGCCACCCCCGCCCTCCCCTATCTGAGTCTCTGTCCCTCACACACCTTCCCAGGCAGTCTTGAAGCTTCACAGACTGAGTCTGCAGAACACCAACGCCCCAGGTAGAATCAGAAATGGGTCCTGGAAGGATGTGATCGGCCCCCTGTGGGAAAGCTGTGTGATGCCGGGGTGGGACACTTGACCTCTCTGAGCTTTAGTTCAGCTTCCCATCACACTGGGGGGGATAGCAGAGCTCACGCGATGGCATGTTAACCCTTCCAACAACCCCAAGAGGAGGGACCCATGATTATCCACATTGTATAGATGAGGGAACCATAGAGGCGAGGTGGTGTGCCCGAGTCACACAGCTCAAAGTTGGCAGAGGCAGGATTCAAACCCAGGTCTCCCTGGGTCTCTGGCTGTAGCTCGCCTTCTCCAGAGTGCTCCTCTAGGGGTGATTGCCTTTCTAACCACTGACACTAATCCTAAATTCCAGGCCACGTCTGGACCCAAGGCTCTGGCTACGGGAACATGACCTCTGAGCCACCTATTCCAAAACGGAGTCTCGGTGCTGTCACTGGCTGGGCGCCTCCCCGCCACCGCCCCCGCCCCCCATCTTCAGCTGGCTGAGCCGAGCTGTCGTACAATCCCCCAGCCTGAAATATCCCCGCGCCGAGGTGCCTGGCGATTGCCGCCCCCCCTCCTCTTTTCCCTGCGCTTTAAAATGTTAACCGTGAATGGATTTATTTCAAACCAAATCACCTTTCCCCGTTTTCCGGGGGAAAGTATGACAGTCTGCAAGGCCTGTAATTCTTTTCTCCGGAGTTAAGATTTGCTGGAGAGAAATGGATTTCCCCACATCGCACAAAGAATTCAGAGAAGAGAGGAGGAGGTATTAAAAAAAAAAAAAAAAAAAGGAGAGAAAAGCATTTGTCAGATTTGGCGTGTGCGCGTGCACGTGTGTCAGTGCGCGCGTGTGTGCGCGTGCGCGTGTCCGCGCTTCCTGCCGTCCGTCAGGATTTCACATAACTTTGTTTTCACTAGTTCGTACAATTAAAATCACGAGAAGTCAGGTATAAATCAAAGTTCCTTTAAATTTCACCAGAAAGTTGTGCATATGACTGTCTTTACGCAGCATGAACCAATAAAAGATATGTGGTTGCCTTTGGCGGGAGAGGCAGAAATAAGCAATTTAGGATCTTAAAAGATAAAAGATAATAAAAGTAATTAAGATAATTAACCACCCTGAAGAGAGAAGAATTTACTGCTGTAAATTTTGTATTTTGTTTCGCTTGGCAATATCACAGATGCCACTCTGCTTAATATACGGCCCATCGAGTATCTGAGAGTCTTGCGCTGTCAAAAAAAATCATATATAATAAAAAATTTTGAAGAGAAGAGGGAGGAGGGGGGAAGGATGGGGGCTGCAGTTACAATTTTTAAAAATCTGGTTAATTGACTTCGGAGCCAGGTGCTGGGGCTCTCTCTGCGGCTTGCGGGTTCGGGAAGGATGGAATATTCTCTCTGAGGACAATCTCTGCAGCCACGTGGGAATCCCATCTGCAGCCCCCTGGCGGGTCTCCAAAGTCACCAGCTCAGACCAGCCCTTATTCTCGCCTTCCTGTGCTGTCTGACTCCCTCTGCACTGTCTCTGCGAACACCAAAGAGATCGTTTTAAAAACCCTATAGACTGTGCCCCTCTCCCATGTGCATCCATCTGGGTCTCCCCAGGGCCCTCAGGATGCAATCCGAATTCCTACTCTGACATTCACAGTTCTCCAAGAGGGGACCCCTGTCTCAGCCCTGGGTCCCCACCCTTCTTGCCATATCCACACGGATCACTGTCAGACCTTCCTAAGGGATGTGATGTTTCTTTCCCTGAACCAGCTGCCGAACTCCTGTTCATCCTCCACTAGCCAGCCCAAGGGCTGTTAGCTCTTGGCAAATGCCCTGACACATTTCCCCACCCCCCCCAGGACCCCCGTGTGTGCTCCCACACCCTGTGGCTCTTGGGTTATCCATGGAGAATGACACTTATTCTATGTCAGCATATTTTCTCTTCACTTGTCCCCTCCTTTAGTTCAACAACTGTTTAGTCCCCAGTGTGTACCATCTACTGTGCTGTTGTGGGCAAAAGGTACACGCGTTCATTCCTAATGTTATTTATTGAGCTCCTGTTATGTCCCAGTCCCTGTTCCAGGTCCTGAAAATGTAGGGGTGAATAAAGAGACAAAATATCTACTCTCATGAAGCTGAGATCCCAAGGGGAGAGAGAGAGGAGACAGATAATAAGGAACAAATAAATGGGTATCGTGAGAGTCAGGACCAGAGCTAAGAAGACAGAAAAAGCAGAGAAGGGATGGAGTGGTCAGCATCAAGCAGAGACTGGGGGATATGGCATGAGGCAGGCATTATACTGGGGGTGCAGCACTTCCGGCAGAGGGTTCAGGGATCCCCGAGACCCAGAGGTGAGACTGAGTCCCAAGGGTGGGAGAAGCGGCAAGGAGACCCATCTTGGTGGCGGGAGCAGGTGGTAGTAGGAGGCCAAATCATGCAGGACCCTGTAGACCATTCCAGGACTCTGCTTCGGCCCCCTGGGTGGGGACCGCTGCAGGTTAGGGTAGAGAGTGACACGATGTGCTTTTTTCAGCTGCCCATCGTGGGCTGTGTGGAACATGGGATCAAGTGGGGAGGGGAGAAGATGAAGCAGCAGGGCGGGGGCTGTCCCAGCCTTCCAGGCCAGGGTGGCCGTGACCAGCAGGGGACACTGATTGCCCTGAACATCTAGGACATGCTCAGTGCATGGGAGCCTTGCAATTCTGGTGTGTGCCTGAGTGTGGATGTGCATGTGTGCATGTGCGTACGTGTGTGCACCCGCGCTCGCACACACACACAGACAATCTACATCGGCACAGCCTGGAGTTTATGTGAGGAGCCGAGCAAGGTCCTAGGTCATCGAGACAACACACAGGCATTCTTACAACAAATCTGTATTTTGCACCCACAGCTTGTCAATTGAGCAGTTTAATGAGTCTCTCTCATCTCTCAAAGCTTTATATCAAACCCTGATGTAAGATGGGTGCCCTGATCTCTTTACTGAGTGAATGAATGAATGAGTGAATGCATGAATGAATGAGTGAGTGAATGAAGGGGACTAGTCAGGAAGTGAGACTTGTGAACAAGTACGTATGACAGGGTGACCTTGAACCAGAGGCACAAAGCAGCAGCGGAGCCGACCTCAGGGCTGCAGGAACCTGCCAGAAGAATGGAGATGGCTCCCCAAGGAGGCATTCCCGCCCTGGCTCAGACACACCCCATTCTAGGTGTCCCTCTGGGCTTTCCCCTCCAAGTACACCCTCCTTGAGACCCGCCAGCCGCTCCCGTGTATGAACCTCTGAGAAGACACCTACCCGCAGAGACTGCTCGGGACCATGTAAATATGGACCCAAATGAGGCAGGCACCTCAGATCTCTCAATAATTAGACTTCAAGTGGCCCCATAACTCAGTAGCTAATTACCTCACCAGCTCCCTCGGCGTGGCCCTCCGAGGCAACCGGCCCATTTCCCTGGCAGGCTGGCCAATAAAAAATCCCTGAAAGCACATGGATTTACTGTATTTATTTGTTGGGATTTGGAGAAATATACCTGGTACCCAGAGGCCTTGGGATGGTGGGACATAATTTTGAAATGCAGATCGTTAAAATAAGGAAGAATTATAAGAAAGCGTTAGCAGACTCCTGCTCTCCCAGGTAGCAGAAAAGATGCCACTGGTAATTTGTTAGTGGACTGATTGTGATGGAGGCTGCACGAAGATGCCCTGCGCGGAAGGTTGGCAAGGTCCTTGATACCCCGTTCTAGTTCCCCAGCAGGCTACTCCCGCCACAGGGCCTTTGCACTTGCTGTGCTCTCTGCCTAAAACCATGTTCCCTACACACCTTGACAGGGTGATTCTTCTTATTACTTACTTAGTTCTCAGCTCAAATGGCACCTCCTCACCTCCTCATGGACGAGTCTTCCCCGATCACCATTCTAATGCTACCCCCACCCAAGCTATCCATTAACCTGCTCTAGATTCTTCCCCAAACGTATCTCCTCTTGAAAGTAATTTGCTCATCTACTTGTGGGCTTGGCTATTTTGTTTCCTTCCAGCAGAAAGTAAGCTCCTTGTTCTTCTCAGTCACCTCTGCATGCCTAGTGCTGTGCCCAAGGCCAGGCACACAGTAGGGGCTCAGTAAATGTTCGTTGAGTGAATTAATGATCTTGCAGATGGGGGACAGTGGCCCGTGGCTTCTGCTTACTTCCCGCCTTCCATCTGCAGCACCCTTTCCAATCAGTTGACAAGCATGGTCTTGTTTGATCTCATGGCAACCTGACAAGGGGAGAGCCCTCCTTACCCCAGTTATAGGTTAGGAAACTGAGTTTCATGAGGTGTAACAGTTTCCCCCATGGTTGGTCAAGTGGGGGGGGGGGACAATGACGGTTATTAAATCAGGTATGACTGTCCCCTAACCTCTCCTGTGAGCCATTGCTCCAGGGGGTGGGGAGAATACAGAACTGAGCCTTTGGGTCACGGTCCTCCTTGGTGTGGGGTCAGCCACAGATTTGTGCTGGATGGGTGTCTTTCTCACTCTAAGCAGAGCGAGGCCCTACAAATCATTTAGTCTACCCCTTCATAGTACATACAGGGAAACAGATTCGGGGACTTGCCTGAGGCCCCACCATGTGCTTATGGCAGAGCAGGGACCAGCATGTAAGTGGCGGAGTACAAGGAAAGTGGAATTTGGAGACTCATGACCCTGGTTTGGGTCCTGGGCTCCACTCCTCCCCTTAACCTCTCAGAAACTCAGTCTCCTTATCTGTAGATGAGGGGAGACTTCTATCAGCCCTAAGGTAACAAAGATGAGAGAGTACATGTAAAGCATCCCTTGGCACACAGTAAGTGCTCAACAAATAATTTGAGAAAGCATATACTGAGCACATTCCCCATGCTGGATCTCATGCATGGCACTTTACAGGTGACATCTCATGTCTTCCTTATACCAAGTATGAGATAGGTAGGTACCATGTCTACTTCACATTTACATAGCAAAGCAAGCTCAGAGGCATTAGTCACTTGCCTGAGCCAATGGCAATGGCAGCCAATGGCAGAGCCAGAATTTGAGCCCAGTTCCATCTGACCTCACATTCTGAGTTCTCTGTCATTCTACTCGGAGGGTGGTTTCCTCATTTATAAAATGGGAAAAGCCATGCCAGTGGTCATCTAGGAAACCACCGGTGTGTCCTAAGCAAATTGGGGTAGGGGTATGGATGAGTGAATGGAAGGGTAGACAGAGAAGAGAACGGGTGGGTGGGCAGATGAGTGGATGGATGGAATGAAGGAAAGGTAGATGGATGAAGATGGTGGGCAAATGGGTGTACAGATGGGCAAACGTATGGTCGATGGATGGATGGGTGGTCAATGGATGATGGTTGGATGATGGATGGATGGGTGGTGGATGGGTGGGTGGATGGGTGGGTGGATGGATGGATGAATGGTGAATGGTGGATGGATGGTGGATGGATGGGTGGATGGTGGATGGTGGATGGATGGGTGGATGATGGATGGATGACTGGTGGATGGTGGATGGATGGATGAATGGTGGATGGTGGATGGATGAGTGGATGGATGGATGAATGGTGGATGGTGGATGGATGGGTGGATGATGGATGGATGGGTGGTGGATGGTGGATGGATGATGGATGGATGGGTGGTGGGTGGGTGGGTGGATGACTGGTGGATGGTGGATGGATGAGTGGATGGATGGATGAATGGTGGATGGTGGATGGATGAGTGGATGGATGGATGAATGGTGGATGGTGGATGGATGAGTGGATGGATGGATGACTGGTGGATGGTGGATGGATGGATGAATGGTGGATGGTGGATGGATGGATGAATGGTGGATGGTGGATGGGTGGATGAATGGTGGATGGTGGATGGGTGGATGAATGGTGGATGGTGGATGGGTGGATGAATGGTGGATGGTGGATGGGTGGATGGATGGGTGGATGATGGATGGATGACTGGTGGATGGTGGATGGATGGGTGGATGATGGATAGATGGGTGGTGGATGGATGGGTGGATGGTGGATGGATGGTGGATGGATGGGTAGTGGATGGATAGATGGGTGGTGGATGATGGATGGGTGGGAGAGGAGGTACTTAGATGAGTAGGTAGATGTATAGACAGGCAAGCGTATAGGTTGAGGGTTAGGGGGATGAACAAGTGAGTGAGTAGGAGAGCAGCTAGCTGGGTAAGTAGATGGAAGGGGGAGGTGGAAAGGGATATAGTCTCTGCCACAAGTGGTTTTACTCCCACTGAAAGGACATTCTTATCTCTCAGAGACAACTGTTTCTCTCCCACCCCTTGATGCCCTACCGGCATATCGCACACAGTCAGGTTCTCAGGACTCCTGCAGGGAGCAGGGGCGACCAGTACATGCCTCTCAGCTAGTGCACTCTCTTCCTGTCTCTCTCTGTCACACATGCAGAGAACACACAGAACAGCACAAAGAGGCCTCCACAAATGCTCCAGGAGCAAAGAGACCCAGGAGGTCGTCCCCTGGGCTTCTCACATTAGCATATCAATGCAGGCCCCAGAGCAAAGGGACTTGGAGGCTTGGATTTTGCAAAGCAAATTATTCATTCCGTGGTGGGACCTCCCCAAAACCAATCTAAAGAGGAGGAAATGGCATTTTTTGTTTGTGCTTCTGTAAAAAAAAAAAAAAGGTCTGCCTTGAGCTCCTCTTGCTTTTTTGTTTTAGTTCCTCCCCTTTGGGAAGAGGCCACCTGTGTCCCCTCCACAGGCCCGGGTGTCTGGATGTCCCCAACCTGGGAGAACTCGCTGGAATTTTTTCTGGAGTCAGACAGACCTGAACCCAGCTGTGTGCCTCACCTCCCTGGGCCTCCTCTGTCTCTGGCCTGCGCTCTGGGGCTGGGGAGGTCTTCAGAGTGGGAGCTGAGTCCACACTCATGGCCTGTCTGCCTGACACTGAGGCCTGCCTGTGCCCCCAACCAAGTCCCCGTGCCGCATGTAAACCCATAAATCCAAGCTGGCTACAGTTCCCAGAAAACTTGCCCCAATATTCCCTAACACGGCCTCAGCATCTCTCTAGATCCTTTAGCCTTCTCATCTCCGCACGTCCCTGGCAGCCCTATGTCTCCGAGTGTGGGGTGGGGGGCCCCAAGCCAAACCCCTCTCCACCGGCATTTAGGCCGACCCTGAAGGAAAACGGTTTTAAGGCCAAAAATATGATGCAGTCCCTCCCAGGGGAAGAGCTGTCTTTTTAGAGCCTGTGTTTGGGGGATGGAACGTATGACACAAGCAGTTAGGTATTTGCCAAGTGGTGCCAAGAACGCGTGATCCAAGCATCCCAGTTGCACCTGCTTCCCTCAGCAGAACGGTGGGCAGATAATGTGGGTGCGGGGGAGACGGCGAGTCCGTGGAAGAAGCTGGAAAGCAAACAGACATGAGCATCCTGACCGTCTCCTTGCAACTCGTTCTCCCCTCTCCTGCTCCTGGAAGCCTGGCCTGGCACCGCCACCTCCGGTGCCATTAGCAGCCCTGCTTGGACTCCCAGCTGGCAGGGTCATTTGGCCTCGTGGGTGGAGGAGAGGCAGGGACTCCACCAGCTTCTGTGACAAGCCGCTTCTGGGGTATTCACCTCTGAGTCCTCTGGCGGAGAGGCAGGAGTGAAGAAAACTGGCCCCAGTGCTAACAGCAGGATGCTATGGTCTACCTGTCATTATTTCACTCCTTGGATGACCTTGAGCAAATCACTTTGTCCCCTGCAAGGCCTCGGTTTCCCCGTCTCTAAAATGCAGCTCACAAATCTTCCCTGCAGTCCCAGGGCCGAACACCTTAGCTTCTCAAAGCCTCAGTTTACTCACCTCTAAAATGGGTCAATAAGGATAACCAAGCCTCACAGAGTGGCTTTGAACCCTCAGGGCAGGGATAGACCCCGGAGGGCAGTGATCTTTTTTCAATAAAGGACCAGGTAATAAATATTTTTGGACCCGCTGTCCAGGTGTTCTCCATCGCAAACAGCTCTGCGGCTGGAGCACGAAGCAGCCATAGACACAATGTAAATGAATGGACGTGGCTGTATGCCAATGAAACTTTATACATGGACACTGAAATTTGAATTTCATAGAATCTTCATGTGTCACGGAGTAGTATTCTTCTTTTGATTTTTTTTCAATGATTTAGAAATGTAAAACTTATTTTTAGCTCACAGATCCTCCAAAAGCAGATGGGTGGTTCACAGCCCGTGTTACACACGCAAGTCACTCTCTACCTGACACGTAGGCCCCACAGTAAATGTTCATTTTGTCTATTTCCCCTGAAATTCAAGTTTTAGAAAGACCCTTTGAGTTCCAATATTATTTCCACTTCCAGAAGCTCATCCATCAGACCGAGGAGAGCTGGCTGTTGGCTTTCTGAATATAAATCTTCCACGATGGGGTACTTGCTTTCAACCCTAAAGCCGCT
>NW_024425897.1:7774319-7819609 GCF_017311325.1 Ursus maritimus
GGTCTCTGTGAACGTTTCAATGCTTAGTTTACGATCTCTGTCTCCCTAAGTGCTTCCAGCATCCGAGGAGATAATCGTGATTCTTCTCTGCCATTTTTCAGATGAGAAGAGTGAGGTCAGCCAGGGTGGTGGAGTCTGGGAGCCAAGGCAGGACCAGGATTTGAACCCAGGCTATCTGGACCCAACCTTACGACTGTGTGGTAGGGGGCAAGGTCCTTCTGCTTTTGCCAGGATGGAGGCGATGGTTTCATCGGCAGTCAGCACCCATCTCCTGACAGCTCCCTTCCAGAGACCCCACCTCACCATCCCCCACCGTCTCACCTGCTCCCATGATTCAGCGAAGCTGAGCTTCTTGTCCCCGCCCCCCACCCCAGCAAGAACATCATTCTCCCAGAGAAGCAAGGTTCCGATGTTGGGGTGGGGATGGGGGAGGTGGCAAGAAATCAGCACATAAGCAATTAAAACAAATAAGACGAAAATGATGTATATGGCACACACGAGCTGCCGATCGTGGCGGTATCGTGGCGGAAGGTCGCGCAGATGCTGGGTGCTGTTCTGTCGCGGGGACACGGGGACAGATTCCGCTAATCGCACCCCTGTGCCGTGCGGGATGTCGGGGGACCTCAGGAGTGATCCGTCTCCCGTGGCAGGCTCGTTCCGGGAGGCGAGCGAGGGAGGCCTTGTCGAGCGCCTCGCCAAGACTGATATCCCACAGCACCGGGAACCGCTAGCAGGAACACCCTCGTTTGTTTTTCGGGATTTTTTTTTTTTAAATAGGACTGACATGGCAGTTTTCCTCCTGATTTTTCAAAGCTGCCCTTATTTACTGCTCTGTGTGCATCTTCAGAGAAATGGGACCCCAAATCTCTTCGTCAGGGAGCTGATCAGCCAGGAAGATCAGAAAATGAAATTAGCTCATTAAAAAAAAAAAATCTGTGTTTTATTCACATGTAATTAAAACGAATCTAACTGTACCGAAGGGCATATCATTAAACTGTCAAATGTCTCTCCTTTGAAATATTAATTTGTCTATCTGACAAATTTTTTGAACACCTACTATGTGCAGGGCGCTGGTGGTATAGACTGGAACAGAATAACAAAGTCCCTGCTCCGTCCCTTTATCTTTCTAGAATTTGTGCATTATCATATATATATATATATATATGAAGAGAGAGAGAGAGATGTTTATCGTACATACTATATATATCTTATACATATATGCTTATCTTTTTAAAATAAATGGAAGCATTCCAGACACTATCTTCTGCACCTTGAAGGGACTTTTTCTTTAATTTCGCAATATATTAGGGGCATTTTTTTTCCATTTTAACAAATTAAAAAATGTTTCGATTTTTTCTAAATAGCTGTGTGATATTTCAAAGCGTGCCTGTACGAGCATTTGATGAATCCCCCATTGATGGACACATTGCTAGCTTGCAGCCTTAGGCTACTGCCCCCAATGGTGCAGCGAATAACCCTGAGCAAAAAATTTCTGTTTCCGTAAGTGTAGAAGGAGCCCAGAGAGGACCCACACGGTGGTCACTCATGTCAGCCACCTCGAATGTCTTGTCGTTCCCCCCAGGCAGGGCTCATGGGAGAACTGCCCTTCCTTACCCACTTGGAGATGGGTGTGGCCACAGGGCTGGCCCCGGTGTTACGGGGCATATCCTTCATGCGTGGAAGCTAGGACTGTGGTCCTCTGCCCTTTTGACCCCTCTGCCTTAGTGACCAACCGTGCTCTAGAAGGGGACTGCTCCACCCACCAATACTGTAAGTGACAGATAACAGAAACGTGTAGCACATGCCTGCCCCATCCAACCTGCAGTGCGTGTGTAGTGTGAGCTGGAAACAAAACACGTTGTTTCAAACCACTGAGATGCGGGGGTTACTTGTTACTGCAGGATAACTTTGTTTATCCTGACCGATACAAGCTACTCCATGTCTTCCATTTGATAGACAGGGAAATAAAGCCTACATTTATCACCTTTAATCACTCAGGTTTAAATCTTTTGATGGCTCCCCACCAGCCACAGGTAAGAACTCAGATTTCTTAGTACATTAATAAGCTTTGATTATTTGATAACAGCCTACCAACCCTTTCAGTATTATTTCCACCAGATTTACCTTGTGCTCCAGCCGCACCTAAGACTCAACCATAACCACAAATACCCCAACTTGATTCATGCTGTTTCCTAGGTCCTGGAGTATCCCTCCCTGCCTTTGCTTCAGGAAGCACTCCTATTCATCCTTCAATACCCTGCTCAAAGAGGTGCCCATCTGTCAAGGCTTGCCTTGCCCTTCCAGGCAGCTTCTTCCTCCTCAGTACTTCCCCAACACCTTCAACAGACTCCATGTGGGACTGTATCACACTCTTTCCTAAGTGCTTATTTATGTGACCGTCCCCCCACCCCCAAACTGTGAGCCCCTTGAGAGTATGTATTCTACCTTATTCATCTCTCTCCAATGCCCAACACAGGGCCTGGCGTGGTGGGTGCTGGGTAGATGTCAAACCAATGAATTAGTCAATGGATGGATGGATCAATAGATAGATGGATGGTCGGATGAATGAATGGTTGGATGAATCTTGACCTTCCAGAACTTTCTACTGCTATAGACATATGTTCAGAATAAATGTGCAGGACACTGATGGTGGGCAGGTTTCAGGATACCAATGAGATCCCTTTAAAGACATCCCTATTGAGGTCTGCACAGTAACACAGTAAGACGGTGTGGCAGTTCCTCAAAAAGTTAACCATGAAATTGAATTTGACCTAGCAATTCTTCTTCTAGATATACAACCAAAAGAAGTGAAGACAGGTGTTCAAACAAATCCTTGTCCACATGTGTTCATAGCATTCTCCCCAAAAGCCAAAAGGTGGAAATAACCCAAATGTCCATCGATGGATGAATGAATAAACAAATTGTGGTCTATCCATACAAGGGAATATTATCCAGCCATACAAAAGGAGTGAAGGGCTGGCCCCTGCTACGGTATGGATGACTCCTGCAAACATGGTGCTGAGTGAGAGAAGCCAGACGCCAAAGGTCACGTACAGTATGATTCCATTTCCATGAAATGTGCTAAATAGGGAAATCCAAAGACACAGCATGGAGGTGAGGGGAGGCTAGGGGTAGAATGTGACTGCTAATGCATAATGGAGTGATGGGAACGTTTTGGAAGGAGGTAAAGGTGGGGGTTGCACAACATTGTGGATGTAATAAAAGCCACTGAAGTGTTCACTTTCAAATAGTAAGTTCAATGTCATGTGAATCTCCCATCAATTAAAAAAAATCTTTTTTAAATTTATTTTTTTTTAGAGAAAGAGAGAGGGAGTGGGGTAGAGACAGAGGGAGAGGGAGAGAGTGAATCGTAAGAAGGCTCCACACCCCCCCCCCCATGGAGCCTGACACAGGACTTGATCTCACGATCCTGAGATCATGGCTTGAGCCCAAATCAAGAGTCGGACACCTAACAAACTGAGCCACCCAGGTGCCCCCAAAACATCTTTTTTTAAAAAATAAGCCAGGAAGGCGGCTGACACATTCCTTCCCAGCTTCCTTCCTGGAGGCAGAGGGGTGGGTTGAAAGCTGGGGCAGGTCGGGGTCCTGAACAAACATGCCCAGGCACTAACCAGCCGGTTTCCCCTGAGGGTGATGCCTTTGAGGGGGCAGAAATTAAATGCAGGATGTTGGTGGCGGGGTGGGGGGAAGGCGGGGTGCAAATACTAGATGTACGTGGAGGAGGGAGATAGAGGAATGCAGTCAGGGAGAGAGAGGGAGAGACAAAGAGAACCAGGGAGAAACTACAGGAGGAGAACTAGGGGAGAGGGGAGAGGAGAGAGAGAAGAGGAGGGAGGGTCTTGGATGAATTAACCAGCCAGGAGGGCCACTGAGCCCTGATTACTCCCCGCCGGGCAACATGTGAATAAGGAGCTGAGAAAAAATAAGCAGAAAATCAGTTACTTTCCTTCCAGTGACAAATCCATCCCCCAAGCCAGATGGAGCCTCAGCCCCAGGGCTCTGTGTGGGGCCGGGGGTAGGACGCCCCCCTTGCTGGCCCCCGCTGGGGGGTGGACGCATTCCAAGGGGCTGTCTGGGATGACGAGGGGCGGGTGTCCTATGCTGTGTGGACTGAGCAGACGAAGTCTTTCCCCCTCTGAGTCTCGCCTGCTTCATCTGCAACTGGAGCGAACCGTCTTTCCCCAAAACGACAGCAGCAACATTTTGAGAAGCTTGCCAACAAGCGATGCGGACTAATTCCCCACCCTTTGCAACCTCACAGGCTTGAATGAGAGATGCCTTGTGACTTCCAAGGCCAAGTCATGAAAGGTGACGTGGCTTCATCCTGGTGCCCTCTCTGGACGTTTGCCCTGGGAACCCGGACGCCATGTTGTGAGGAAGCCCAGATCCCACAGAAAGGCCATGGCCATGTACATGTGGTTCCCCAGCTCACAAAATGCATCCTTGGGCAAGGTAGGAACCATTGTTTTAAGCTACTGAGTGTTGGGATGGTCTATTCTGTGGGGACAGATGCTGCAAGACCAGCATGGTGCCTGACCACCGCCATCACTCCTGAGATGTTGGCCACAAATGGCTGGGCAGTTCCAGAAGGGCCTCTGCCTCACCTACAAGGTGAATGCTCCATCATTGGGATAGGCCAAATCGTATCCCCCTCCTCCACTAAATTCGTACTGCGTCCTCCCAAAATTCATTTTCCTATTACACTCAATCCTTAGCCCCGGGACCTCAGAATGTGAGTGTATCTGGAGATTGGGTTTTTAAAGAGGTAATGAAGGTACAGTGAGGTCATTAGGGTGACCCTAATCCAATAGGCTAGTGTCCTTATAAGGTGATGAGACTAGGACACACCCTCAGGGGCAAGACCAGGTGAATACGGAAAGAGAAAGTGGCCACCTACAAGCCAGCGGGAGAGGCCTCAGAAGAAACCAACCCCTGCCGATACCTTGATCTTGGACTTCCAGCCTCCTCGACTGGGAGAAATACATTTCTGGTTGTTTGAGCCCCCCAGCTGTGCTACTTTGCTAAGGCAGCTGAAGCAGACTGATATAATCACTGAACCCACTTTACAGATGGGAACACAATGTGCTAAGATTAGTGCCTCACCGGGCCGCACAGCTAGCAAGGGGTGGATCGGGCTTGTGTTAGGCCTGAATGTAGCTAGCGTAAACCAGTGGTCACTACTCAGAGTCCCCAGGCTGCATCCAGGGCAGACATTACGAGTCCATCCCAGCACTCTCTCCCCCAGCCCCGATGTGACCTGAGTCTTTCTCCAGCAAGGCAATCCCCATGGGAGCCAGCAATGGCCAGAGGAAGACATTCCTGGGCCCAGCTCAGAGGTGCCTGCCTAAGGCTGTCTTATTTGGGGAGCCCTTTGGGGCAGTTTTTCAGGTTCTGTGGGGGTTATTATGGTATAATAACACCCCCGGAGGCCCTGTGGTTGGCTTATTGGTGCCACTGTCACAAGGGCTCTGTGAGATAAGCCAGGACTCCACATGCAGACTTGTCCAGGGGGGCAGAGCTGAGCCCACAAAGGGGAAAATTATTGATAAATGTTACTTTCAAAAGGAGCACTCTTCTCCTGCACAGCCCCCAGCCTTTGGGTTGGGAAAGTTTAGCAAGACCCTGGCCTTGGAGTCTAAGGGACCCTGCTGCCCAATCTACCCATTGGAAAATTCCAGAACATTAAAATAATTACCTGAGCCAACCCCACCTCCAAAAGGCTTGATGAGATTACCCAGGGACTGGCCCAGGCATAGATTTTTCTTCAAAACTCCCTGGAGATCTTCTCAGAGTCTGAGAACCCCTGAAATAAACTTCAGTGCCCGCTGGAATCTGGGGGTGCAAAGGAGGTCCTGGGTTTGAGAATCGTCATAGGCCTCCTATGGGTTTCTCAATAGGGTGAGCTTTTTGCTACCGCAGGACCTTTGCACAGATCTTGTACTCTTGTCCTCTATGCTTTGCAGGCTCCTCATGCTCCCTTGGACCTCAGCTTAAACATTGCTCTCTCCAGGCTGTCTTCCTTGATTACCCTTCCTTCCTCCCTCTTCCCTCTCACTACTCTCTATTGTTTTCTTTTAGTTCTCTTATCATGTTTCCCATTTTTGTATTCAATGGTGTCTTCTCCCTTGCTATATGTTTCTCTCACTGAACTGTGAACCCACATAAGCTGGAACTGTCTCATGCTGCTCACCCCTGGGCCCCAGCACCAAACAGAGTGCCTAGCACATAGTAGGTGCTCAAAAAACACATAGTGAGCGAATTCAAGGACTAAAAAAAACCCCAATTCTCTCTGAGCCTCACTTTGCTGTGAGGATTAAGAGTTAATTTCTGTAAAGTGTTTATTAAGTTCTGCCCCATTCAGTAAATACGCTGGTGCAGATCAAATGCTTCGCCCAAGGCCTGACCCAGAATAAACTCTCATCACCGATGGTCAGTTACTATGATCATTGTCACTGTGGTAGACGTCACATAAAATTGTGAACTATGAAGGGAATGTGGCCTTGGGCCAGCCACAAGGATGGGGGACAGGGCTGCTGGAGTTGGTGCTGGTCTGGTGTAGGGTGGAAGGCATGGCTCAGAGAGGGGAAGGCACAGACCTAAGGTCACCCAGCAAGTGTGAGGCAGGACACAGCCTAGAACTCTGGACTTCCCCTCTGCACTCCTGGCCCTGTGCCCCTGGGCAGTTCTCCACCCCTTCGTGTACTGGGCCTGGGGGCTCAGGCAAGGTCACAGAGGTCAGGTCCACCTCTGCCCCCAGCCCCAGATGCCAAGCCTGCCCTGGGGTGGCCTGGTGACCACTTGGTGGCACTGTGGAGTCGCCGCCAGCCAGCAGTCACCCGGGAACCCCATTCTGGTCCAGTTTGGCCCAGAGACCTCAGAAGAGACAAAATCAGGATTGAAAGGGTGGCTCTGTGCTGATCTCATCCAGGTGAGAAACTGAGGCCCAGAGAGGGGCTGGCACGCCTTGCCAGTCACACAGCAGCCTGCGGAGGAAGACGAAAACAGGCGTCTTGCGGATTACCTACTATGCGCCAGGCGGGCGACTGTCTCGTTCAGTTCTCCCCTTGATATGAGAAATAGTCTCCCCATTTTCTGGATGAGGACACTGAGACACAGCGAGTTTAAGTCCTAACAGTGGTAAACAATACACGCCGAGTGCAGCATCAGGCTTCAGGCCAGGGCCATGAGAAGTCAAGGCTTGGATACCACGATCGACCCATTTTAAAGAGTGGGAAACAGAGACTCAGAGAGAGGAAGTCATTTGCAGAGGTCATGTGGCTGTGGAGTGTCAGCTGCCAGAACACATTACTGCCCAGAGAGGATGTGGCTGATGGCTGCTCTGTCTCCCCAGCACCCAAACTCCAGGCCGGCACTGCCAGACCTAGGCCAGTCCTAGCCTTCCAGGGATCTGGGAAGACCCAGCCCCTTCCCAAACCCACAGCTGGCTGGACTAGGCTACAGTCAGGGGCCTGGGTGTCCACTGGAATGTGGGGGTGTGGAGGGCTTCCAGACACCTCTCCACACGGCCCAGTAACCCCTGGTCCAGACCTGAGCAAGGGAGGATGCTGCTGCATATTCCAGAATGGTCTCCAGGATTCCCTGAAGGCAGAGGGTGCGGGGGAGAGGCCAGGAGGAGGGGGGAGGCTTGCAGTAAGGGACAACAGAGAAAAAGCAACCAAAAGATAATGAAGTGAGAGACCAGGGGCCATGCAGAAGCAATGACAGAAACAGGACAAGAGACGGAGACAAATGAAACCAAAACCGACCAAAACAGAGAGGGACCCACAGAGCCAGAAAGACAAGGGCAAGGAAAGATGCATATCCAGAGACAGACAGACAGACACGGGGGGAGAGAGATGGAGAGACAGAGACTAGGAGACACAGGAAGTCTCAGGGACAGACGGGGACAAAGGGACGTGGAGTCACAGAGATAGAGAGAGAGACGTGTTGTGGATGGAAACTCGGCACCAAGAGAAGTCTGCCGTCCAGTTCTCAGGGGAGCAGGGCCAGGGGTCGGGCAGACAGAAGCCACAGAGAAGGAAGGGCCGGAGGCGGCTGAGATGAGAAAAAAAGGACCAGAAAGATCAGAGAGAGGCAAAGAGGAAGGCGGGATTGTAGAGAGAGTGGAGGAGGAGGAAGAAGGGAGGGAGGAGGATGAGCCAGTCAGAGGGTGGAGGCCATGGGGTTAGGAGTCCTCCCACCCTGGAAACCCTCCCTGGCCCTGGACACTGGGCAGCCTGGGCCCTGCTCCACCCCCTGGAGCCTTCCTCGGGCAGCAGGGGCCTGGCCGGTTCACTGGAACTCCCAGCCCAGCACCTTCTATTTCCGCCCACTCAGCAGGCCCCGAGCACATCGTTTGCATAAAACAATATTCCTGTGGGGGATGCTAATGCGCCCTGCTATTTTTGCCTCTCCTGGATTGTGGTTTGCATACATTTGCATACCCGGGGAGAATTAAGCTGGGATCATGTAAATGAGCCCACCAGCTTGGGGGTGAGGGGGCCTCCCAGCTCCCTGCCTCCCAACCGGCTGTGCAAGCCCTCGTCTTCCCTTGGGGGGGTCCTGAGCAGGACCACTTGACAAGGAAGAATGAGCTGTGCATGTCCCCCATCCTGAAGCCACTGTCCACCCAGGTTTGGGGAAGCTAGAGGGAGCTTTCCAGATCTGAGTCTGTTGCATCTCTCCTTAAATCTTTCATGCCTTCTGGGATCTTAGAATAAAAGGCCAGAACCCCACTGGAGCCACAAGGGCTTGCCCCTGCCAGGCCCCCTAACCCTCACCGCCCCTCCCTCCAGACACATGGAATTCCTCCTCCTAGGAGCTGCCCTTCCCAGGTTTCTGGGCACCACAGGGCCTTTGCACCTGCTGTTCCCACTGGCTGCCATGTTTTTCCCTCCCCCTCCTCACTTACCAACATCTGATTCATCCTGCAGACTCAGACAGCGACCATTTCCTCAGGGAAGACCCGCTGTCATCTGCAACCCCCATCCCCCATCAGACATTCTCAGCTCCCTGCAGACCAGCCCCTGCGTGGCTGAATTACTACGGATGCAGTATGTTAGCTCGTGCCTGTCTGCTCCATGAGACCATGAGCTCCATGAGTGCAGGGACCCTGGGTTTTTTTTTTATCACTGCCCCCATCCCCATCCAACGCCTAACGGTGCTGGCTACATGTAAGTTTCCAATTAATATCTGTGGAATGAATGAACGGGGCAGATCTGCACATTCATTTTCTAACCTGGAGCCCTCAAGGGCCCAGCCCCAAACTCGAGTGGTAAACAGGACTTCTTTTTGTTTTTAAGAGTTTATTTATTTATTTGGGGGAGAGAGAGAGCCTGAGCCGGGGTGGGGAGGGGCAGAGGGAAAAGTAGAAACAGGTACCCCGTTGAGCTGGGAGCCAATGTGGGGCTCAATCCCAGGACCCCGAGATCATGACCTGAGCTGAAAGCAGACACTTAACTAACTGAACCACCCAGGCTCCCCAAACAGGACTTAGAAAAACATCTATGAATTGAGCACCTACTATGTGCCAGGTGCTGGGTGACATAATCCACGGATATTATCTTAGTGACTCCCCAGTGTCTGTGCACGGGAGCTATGGAGATTACACACATGTTACAGAAGAGGAAACGATAGCTCAGAGAGGGCAAGTCATGGGTTGAGGTCACACAGCAAGCACGTGGCAGAGCTGGGAGTCTAACTCAGACCTGTGTGACCCCAGAGCCCCCAGAGCCCCACTCCTGCACATTTTCCACTGCCCCTCTGGGTGATACTCACCCAGCTCACGCCGAAGTGGAGAGCACTTCCCCTGGTCTCCTGGGAGTGCTGTGTAGATATGCACTAGCGGGTGCAAAGTCACGCAACGGTGGGAGCTCACCAGTGCTCATGCCAGCACGATCTGGCCACTCACACCGCAAACACCACGTGTGTGTCCATACTGCACGCAGCGTGTGCTTGTATCTGCCCGCATGTGCTCATGGAAACAGACACACCCAGACCTGTGCAGACAATCCCTCAGTCATTCAACCAATGCTTTGTACTGGCCCACTGTGTGCTAGGCCCCATGCCAGGAGCTGGTGTGTGATGAGGATTGACTGGGCTTTGCCATCTCTCTCAGGTCTTCTTACCTGGTGGCTGGGGGGAGAGTCCCAGGTGCAAATGTGGGGGGAGAATCCCACCCACATTTGAATATTCATTCATACGCACACCTGGCCTATTGGCACAAGAATAGAAAGCCCATGGAGTGTGAATGCATGGAGGTAAACTGAGGCACACAGAAAGCACACATACCCCCTACACTCCCACACACAGGGGGCTGCCCCAGGGCACAGGTTGCTGCTGTACCATCACCCTCAGTGTTCAAGGGGGAAACTGGAGACGCAAGTGACTTATCCAAGGTCACTCAGTCCTTGCCAAAGCCTGAGATAGACCAAGGACGGGCAACCACATGGCTGAGAACCGTGGACTTGACCCAGATGGGCCTGGGATTTGATGGCTTCTGCACTTCTGTGGGGTTGGGGGACCCCATCACTCCCATCCTAATTTCCTAAGTAAGACTAATGTCGCCTTCTGCAAACCAGGCACGGTAGAGAATTCCTTCTTTAAAGGGCTGTGCGCACCGATGCTATGGATGTGTGTATCATGTCTGACACAGAGTGAACACTTGAGTGCAGACAGGCATGCTATTATTTTTATTACGATTACTCTCTCTTATTTAGTTCTCAGGACTCTCGGTCCAGTGCTCTTTGAGCCGTCCCACTGTCCAGCCCCAGAAGCTGGACGCGTCCGCACTACCTCCCGCTCCTGGCGGTGGCGTCCTGCAGCCCCTGCAGACAGGGAGGCGGAGCCCATGTCTAGCTCTCTGCCCTGCCGAGCAACACATGGAAATGAAGTGCTTTCCCTCAAGAACGTTCTACCCCTGACGTCAAGGGTCCCTCTTGCTCAATAAACCAACGCCTGTTCAATGATTCAGAGATGTTCCTCTGCTGAGGCTGAGATTTACAGAGGGGTCAGTGTGACCCGCATGCGGGCATCTGGGCTTGAGGGATGAGAAGGGAGGGGTGTGGACGGCAGAGCTGGAGGAAGGACAGGGGGCATGCGCGCAGGGTCAGGCAAGCCCTCGCCTGTGTCCGGGCACTCCCAACAGACGTCCAAACAGCGTGGAAACTGCAGACACTGACCTTCCCTCCCTCAGTGCCCTCATTGGGGGACAGTCCACTCCACCCCAACACATACCCAGCATTAGGCGTCAGAGGCAACACCATGGTTCTTAAGGGCCCCGTTGATGCAAAAGCCTGAGCCAGGTGTGTTGTGGGTCACAGTTAGGGGAACAGGGCAATCGGTCACCGAGAGGCTGCCACCTGAGCATGGGGCTGGGGATGTACCCTGGGGGGGAGGGAGACCCCCGCTGCCACCCCACCCCCCATCCCCCAGGCAGCAGAGCTCCTCCTGCGGGGCAGAGACGCTGTCCTTGCTGAAGGCTGCACTGTCCACCTGGTCGTCCCAACTCCCCAGAGCGGGATCCCCAGTAGAGTAACCTGAAGGAAGCAAGGGGCTTCCTGTAAAATCTCAAGCAAAGCATTCCGGCCTCACCCCGTGCCTCTGAGCTCCCTTAGAGAGCCAAGGGGATACGGACGTCGGCTCCGGACTGGACACACTGGGGTTCCAATCCCGGCTCCACACTCACAGTCCAGCCCAGGCCCTCAGAGACTCTGTTTTCTCATCTGAGACAGGGCAATGGTCCTCAGACTAACTTCATTCACAAAGGCTGTGGCCAGGGTTAAATGAAACCGGGCAAAGGGCCGCCCCCCCCCCCCCCCCCCCCCGCCCCATAGTAAGTGCTCAATAAATGCATCTTCTTTGTTATGACAATTTTCCTTAAGCCTTGGGGTTTCTACTGAATTTACCACCATCTTCCTGTGTGACCTTGGGCAAGTTCTTACCCCGATCGGGGGTCTCAGGTTTCCCCATCTGAAAAGCCCAGATGATATCCTGGGCCCGTCGCTGCTTCTGCATTTCCCGTTACAGAAAGTTCTGTCTCTCGAACTCTTGAGTTTCTGTAGCCACGATTGGATTCACCCATTTCCCAAGAGCATCAGCTGGAAAGGTCATAAGGTGACCTTGAAATGTGATTCCTAAAGGAGATGGAGTCCACACTTCTCCTCCATGAAACCCTCCTCCCCGCGCTGCCCACGATACCCCCATCACCAAAAAGGACAGTATGGTGTGCCAGCCACCATTCCACCTACAACCCACCAGAGACAACCAGTACCTCCATTGTACATATGAGGAATCCAGGAAACTGAGGCACAGAGAAGGTAAGCAACTTGCCTAAGATCACACAGCTCAGAAGCGGCCCAGCTGGAATTGGCACCAGGCGATCGGGGGCCTCAACCCCAACGCCCCCCTCAACCCAAAGATGCAACAAGTGCTGGAATGTCCTGCACATGACAATCCGAGGGCAGGGGACGTTCGGGTGAGCGGAGACCTCCACGGACGCAGACGCTGCCCTTTCTTGGCGGATGCCCTGGACTGGCCTTGTGGAACCGCGGCTCGGCCCAGGGGAAGCCAGCCCGCCTCCTTCCAGCCTGTTGGTTTAAAGAAGATATTCAATTATCTCAGCGGCAATGCTCGCACGTGCTCTGATGAGCTGAAGAGGCAGAATAAGGAGGCTGCATCACGTCCTGTCGGAGATAATTAGAGGTAACATCACTTTTAAGGAAACAAGCCTGTGGCCAATTGTTCAAGACTGATTAAGTTGGTGGCCCGCATTGAGCCACCGGGGGAAGAGGACGGCAGTCTGACCTGATCACAGCGCCAATGCTCCATGTAGAGGCGACCTCCTCCAGGGGCTGCCGGCTCGGTTGGGAGGCCGGGTTGGCAGTGTGCAGGACTGGCAAGCCCACAGCTGACATTCTCCCTCCCCAGGGAGCTGCTTTAATGGGAGTTTGGGGGTGGATGCGTGGGAGGGACTGCCTCGAGGCAGGACGAGGGCAGGTGTCAGGCCTTGCTAGTGTAGGCATTGCTTCTTTGAGCATCTGCCATGCACCATGAGGATATGTGGCCCGAAAGTGTGTTCCAGGCAGAGAGGGCCGTGCGTGCAAAAGCCCTGAGGCAGGGACAGGCCGGGCTCATTGAGTCCATGCAGGAAGTTCGGCCTGGAGTGAGGATGCTCGGGAGGACCGAGCCCTTGATGAGGCCTTCAAAACGCCGTCATGAGCCACTGGCGTGTCTTGAGCCTCTTCTCTGTACCAGGCCTCGGGCTCCATCTGCCTGGTGAGGAAGGCACTGAGATGAATCACAGATCACAGATGAAGAGTCTGAAGGTCAGAGAGGTGAAGTCATTGCCAAGGTCCCATTGGTAGTAAAGAAGTGACAGAGGATTTCTTTTTCTTTCTTTCTTTCTTTCTTTCTTTCTTTCTTTCTTTCTTTCTTTCTTTCTTTCTTTCTTTCTTTTAAGATTTTATTTATTTATTTGAGAGAGAGAGCATGAGCAGGGAGAGGGGCAGAGGGAGAGGGAGAAGTAGGCTCTCCGCCAAGCAGGGAGCCCAACGCAGGGCTCGATCGCAGGACCCAGAGATCATGACCTGAGCCAAAGGCAGACGCTTAACCAACTGAGCCACCCAGGTGCCCCTGGGATTCCTTTTCTAACATGACTGTCCCATGAGCCCAAATCCACCCGCCCCAAACCATAGCTTCCCAGAAGCTCAGGTGACCTTGAAAGGCTATCAGATTCACCTTGTTCTTTGTACATAATGAGAAACTGAGTCTGGAGGAGGAGACAAGGCTCACAAGAATCCAGGGATGAACACACCCTTGTGTCGGACCCCAAAGCACGATTATGAGCCACCCACGAGGAGCAGAGCCCACAGTGGAGAACTGCTAAGGCACGGCCAACACACTGGTTTTCTATGAGCTCGTGGGCATTAACGACCCCCAGAGCTAGGCCAAAACAGCATTTCTAAACTGTTTGGGGTACACGTACTCTCTGGGAGGCCCTTTGAAAACCCATGGTTCCAGTCACTTGAGTTTGTAAAATGCTGCGTCCTCAACCCCTTTGGAGAGTCACAGTGTGCATTAATAGTGTCAAGGCTCTGATAAGTCTTGCTGCAAAGAAACCTGCTTATTCCTTAGCCCCACCTTCCTAAAATTCATGTGAGCATGGAATCCTTACAATCATTGCCAGAATAGGGATCTCCCGGGAGTGCTAGTGGGAAATACTGGTCTTGGTAACTAAGAGAAGCTAAAATTTTCTCTGACCTTGGAGAAAATGAATACATTTTGGAGGGTGGGTGAAATAAGCAAGTGATGGAAAAATATTTAAAGAACCACAGGGCTATTTCATTCAGCAAAAAGAAGACCCACAAATTTACGGTGGCTGCCTTCAAATCCCTGGGAGTCTCCCAAGCTGCGTGGGGAGATCTCCTCTCTAGGTCCAGAGTGCAGAGTTAGGACCAATCAGTGGACGTTAGTGTAGGAAAGGAGTTGGCGCTTTTCACTAGAGACCCGCTGGCCTGATAGGAAGTGAGTTCCCCATCACGAGAGGGTATACAAGTAGCCTCTGGAAGACTAGTGGATGAGGACTGCCGAAGGACAAGATTCCTCTACGATTGTGGAGTTTCCACGGCAAAGAAATGCAACCGAGGCCAGGCCGGACTCCGTTCCCCTCTTCTCTCAAGACTGGGCAGAAAGAAAGCAGGCATGTCACATCCATCTGACATTAGGAAAATTCTTATAAATAAAATAGTTCCTATAAAAGCTGTATGAGCTCTCTCCAGTTCATCTCATCTCGTCGGTAATAAAACCAAGCCCGTAACTCCAGCGTCGTCTTGCCATCTACAAGAGGAAACGCTTATTTTAAGAAGTATAAAAAGAAAAGTAATTTACAGTCTATTAACATTTTAAAAAGTGTGTTAGCAAGAAAGGGGAATACATTACTGGCTCGACAAGGGGATCTAGAGAGATGAGAAAAGTGGAATCATATAAATTTCCCTTGGTCTCCATTTTAACCTGGAGACACGCAGACTCGTCCTGAATCCCGCTTCCTCGAAGAAGTTGGTCTGATGGAGAAAGGCGGGCCAGGAAGGGTGTCGGTCAGTGGGCATAGTGGGCAGGGATAGGGCACGGGTCTGGAAGTCAGATCTGGGGTCCCAGTTGCTCGTAAGCTGCCCAGCTTCTGTGAGCCTCAGGCAAGTTGTCCACTCAGTGAACATGAATAAATCCCCGGGTCCTCTTGTTTCTTCTACGGTGTAAAAGTCTTCGCTCTCAAGCAAGACTTGGAAGGGAGGCTGGACGGGCAGTGGGTGACCCTATCAGGTGCCCGGTGTAGGGTAGGTCCCCCCGCCCCTAGCATGGCCTCCTCTCCCCATGCCTGGGTCCTCTGTGCACATTTCCAGAGCTGAGCTAGGCCCCGGGCCGGGAGTGGAGTGGGGCGGGGATGGATTTCTGACTACAAATCAAGGGAAATACATGGAAACAATTATAGAAGGATGGACTCGAAGGAAAAACAAACCATTCCTTCCGAGGAACGCAGGCACGCGGGACTAGCCAGAGGGAGGAATGGGGGCCTTGGGGGTGATGCCAGGCATCTGGGCAGGGGCAGTAGACAGGGGGCACCCCACGACATGGGCAGGCTCCATGTGGCTGTCCCTTGGGGGTTGGGGTAAGAACTGAGCCCTGACTCGGACCTTCCGTCAGCACGACATCACATGTGACCCCTTCTTTCCATGCATCTCACACACACACACATACACACACGCACACACATCCCACCACATATACATATACAGACACAGGCCAGCACAATCTCACACGTGTGCACACATGCACCCAGACTTTATACACACACGCAGAAAACACAATCACCCACGATATGCACACACCTATACGTTCCACACACATGGGCCAACGCAAGCACACACGTGCACATACGCTCACACAACCTTGTACAACCCATGCTGTCACAGTCACACACACATGCACATGCACACGGCCTAACTTAGACACACGGCCGCACAACCATGCATATGCCAACATAATCATGCACGTGCAAACGTGCCACACCTCGCACGTATTCTCGTGTGTCTGCACAATTGCCCGTTTGTACACACACCAGTGTGTGTGCATACTTCATGGACACGCCCACACATGCACACTTATGCCGTTCGCCTTCCCACACTCACGTGCACACCCAGTCGACGCCCCCGCACCCTAACACACGTCCCACACATGCAGCCCCGCACCCAGCACGCGCATATGCCGCCCACACCCCCGCACATACCCTCACGAGTAAGCTTCCCCCTCCAGGGGCCGACACCACACGTCCCAAGGGCCGCACACACACACATTCTCCCAAGAAAGGGTCCATGGGGCACAAGTGCTTGGCGCGGGGTTGCCGGACAGACGGCCTCTCATGTGTCAGCTGCCTCCCTGCTCCAGCCTGTGTTTGTGCAGCTGTTTCCTCCCCCCTCCCCCAAGTGCAGGAGGGGGCAGGAAGAGCAACATCAGGGAGAGGGCAGGCCACTGCCGGCCCTAATCAAGCATTTCACACCCCCAGTGGGCCCAGGCTCCTCCTCTGCAAAGCCCCCACATCCAGTGGGTGGAAGCCCAAAGCTGGCTTTGTTCACAGGCTGCTGGGGACTGCAGGGGCTCCACTCCCACCAGAGGCCCGGGCCCTGCACTTGCCCCTTGCCTGAGCCCTGCTCCCCGCAGCTGGGTGCCCCGCCAAGGGCCAGCAGGCACCAAATGGGCCTTAGACAGCCCTCCTGCGCCCGTTGCCCTGTCCCAGGCCCTAGCAGTTCAAGGAGAGGCTGCGGCCCCCCAACACACTGGCCACCAGCAAGCTGGTGTCCCAGGTGAGGCTCAGCACGGTGGCGGCTATAAGATTGGAATCTGCAGAGGCCCATTGTCAGAACTCCATGCCAGCCCTGCCTCCCATAATTTTTCTTGCCGAAACGTCCTCTAAAACATCCCCCAGTCCCACATCTGGCCAAGCTGTTTTCCCCACCACCCATCTCAAATGCCTTTCCTCTGTTCTTAGCACAGGCGGCTATTCTCTGTCACCATTCAAGACAAATGCAGACGCTGCCGCCTTCCCCAGGAAGCCCTCCCTGACTCCCTCTCTTCCTCCCTGCAGAGTGAAGTGGGCGGCTCCCTCTGTGCCCCTCACTCCCGCCCTACCCCCCGCTGCCTTCATTTCCTCCCGTTTTACCCCTGTGGCATCACACGGTGGACTTCTTGCTTTACTTATTTGTGTCCTGGACCATGAGATGCCAAGGGCAGGGGCTGGGCTTCCATCGCCATAGCAACGCCCAAACTGGCACAAGGCCTGGCCCACGGTAGATGTCTGTGGAAGGAGGGCGGGATTACCCGGCCGACAGGTATAATGAAGTTCTGACTTGGCGCCTCACATCCACGGGCCTCACGGAATGAATTAGATCCCTGATCTTAATTTAAGAGTTAAATAATACCACACATATATTACAAAAGTTAGGTAAATTTCCCCTTCCCTCCTGTCATTACCTAGAAAGCTGCCAACTTCTAGATTGTAATTATGTACATGAATAATGAAATTAGCATATCTATCAGCTCACTCCCTGCTCATTACGTATGGGGAAGAACCATGCGTTCGGATTCCAAATCACCCACCTCTGGAGGCAGCCTGGGCTCTGGGCTCTGGAACGGCCCCTGGGGAGGGGCTGCGTGCACACCTCCTGTACATCCTCAGCCTGGGGTTTCTGGGAGCCCCCTAGGGACCCTCCTGGCTGGGGGGTTCATGTCTGATCCGCCTTTAACTGCATCTGATGGGTGGGTGGGAATCATCCAATGCAAGGGGGTTGGGCGCTGTGGGATGGTGGCTGGAGACGGAGGACCTGAGTCCCGGGTCCACGCCACACCACTGGGGACAAGTGGACAGGCCTCCCTGGGGCCTCTCCTTCCACCTGTGACACCTGTGAAGTGGGGATGGCAATTCATGTCTGCTCCGAAGAGTAGTGTCTGGATGCAAACACGCTTGGTTCAAGTTCTGGCTTCACCGCTCACCTGCTACAGGACTTCTCTCTGACCCTCTGTTTCTCCATCTGTAGAATAGGGATAATAGAGCAAGTGTAAGGATCCAATGACTTTCCACCGTGCCCAGCACATAATAAGCGCTCAATCAACATAAGTGATCATGGTTGTCATTGTCAAGATTGGTGTTCACCCCAGGCCCCAGGTGAGCTCCCTCTGTCATGGACTCAATGTTTGTGTCCCCCCCAGAAATCATATGATGAAACCCCACGCCACCTCCAGTGTGATGGTATTAGGAGGTTAGGCCTTTGGGATTACTGTCCTTACAAGGAGAGAGCTTGCTTTCTCCCTCGGCTCTCCACCATGAGGGGATACAAGAAACTGGTCTGTGACTGGGAGAGGGGTCGCCCCAGAACCTGGAAGTGCTGGAACCCTGACAACAGACGTCCCGCCTCCAGAACACTGAGAAATGCTTTCGTGCGTATCAGCCATCCAGTCTGTGGTCTCGTCTCACACCAGCCCCGGCTGGTGAAGACACTCTCCTCATACAGCTTCTTGTCACGAAATGGGACCAGAAATGAAACCACGAATCAGCACTCAGGTCTGCCCGGCCTCTCTCCTGGGCATCCCCAACTCCTGGATCTCCCCGGAATTCTGTTGGAATGCCAAGTTCTGGACTCTCTCTACCCGCCCTCGCCCATGCTGCCCTCCACATGGAACCGAAGCCGCTGCCAGGTGGATGGGTGAGGACTGGCCCGGTGCTGGTGCGGTGCTCACTTGCTCACGCGTCCTCACTCCCTAGACCCTTTACCCAGGGCTCGCTGTGGGCGACATCGGAGGCAATGGGGAGCCGGCACCTACTTGAAAGCGGGGGAGGGCGAGATTCACAGTCTGGCTTTGCAAACTAGAAGTGTCAGGTTGCTCTGGGAACCTTTGTCCAAATGCCTCTGACCCCACAGAGAAGGACCTGGGGCCCCAGCTGGGACCACCCTTGCACCCCGGCTTTGTCTGCCTAGTTCTGTGGGGCCGGCTGACTTCCCCTCAAGCCCACTAGAGTCCTAAATTGGCTGGACGCCTTTGCGAGCATCACGGTTGCCCCTGGGCGGACTGAGATGGTCTCACCCTTCTCCTAGTGCTCACCATCTCAAACTTTGCCACCACTAACTGGGCTTTTCCATCCAGTGACTCTGAGCTGAGCCACACTGTTTCTCATTTCACAGATTGGGGATGGGAAGGGTAATCCCAGGGTCATGGCAAGAGTCCATGGAAGCTTCTAGCTGAGACCCACGAGACTGGGCATCATCAAAAGGCGAAGCTACGCATTACTCATACCTTTTCCACCTCCTTCCTCCTCCCCCCACCTCACCATGGCCCCTGCAGGACACAGGCCACGTAGGTAGGTGCATGTTAGGAATAATACCGTCATAATATTGGGAGCCAACCAACGGAACACCTACTCCAAGCTCCATGCATTTCACATATGTTCCCTCATTTAATCCTTGCAACGCACTTAGCACAGTGCCCGGCACATAGAAAGAGCTCGGCAAGTGTCTGTGCGTATAGGAATGAGTTAGTTAAACAACTGAAACAGACGTAAATATCTTGACTTCAACCCCATGCTAGGAGTCAGATAGAGCCGCGATTGAATCCTTACTCTTCCCTTTAGTAACTCTGTGACCTTAGCCACGTTGCGTCCCTTCTCCGAGACTTGAGTGTTCCCATCTGTAAAGTGGGCTGATGTGAGGCTTCCACGAAGCTCCGTGTATGAAGCGCTTGGCGCCGCGCCCGGGCCAGCCCGGAGCACAGACAGAAGGTTTTTGTTACTGCTTTTGTTGTTCTAGATGTTGTTGTTTCCAACTGTCCACTCAGCCAGCAGTCATGGGTTAGGAAATTAGAGACCAGGGGTCACCCATGCGTGGTCGGGAGGCCTCATCCAACTCCCAGATGTGTTTTGTTTGGCTAACATCGTGCTTCGTCCATTTCTTTTTTTTTAATTGAATTAGTTGCCAACATCTAAAGATTGGGAGATTTCACAGAGTTTTGGTTTCTCTTGGAACTTCAGAAGCTTGGGCCACATCAGAATGACCTTCACCCACAGACAAGGTCAGCTGGAGCCGAGAAGCGTCCACCTCTTCAGATAAGGCACGATGTCCCCAGTCTGCCCCAGTCCCCACCCCTCCCTGTCGCCTCCCTCCCAGCGGGCCATTGGGGGCACTCACTGAGGTGGTCCCCCTGCTGCTGGGGAGATTTTGCCTTTCAAAGCCCTGCTCTAGGTCTTCTCTTTTCTCTTCGGTGAGATCCACCGAGAAAGGTCCAAGTCGCTGAGTGAACCGAGAGGAGTTCAACCAGAAGAAAAACACACACCTCACAGTGGTAACACGGGCTCTTCTCCCAACCTCACAGCTGGGGCCTGGAATGGAGTTCACACAGCTCCCCCCCGCCAAAGCTCTGTCACCCTCTGGATGCTGAAAGCCGCCCTCCCACCCATGCCCACTCTAGGCGCCCCCAGAGAGCCTTGGGAGGAGACTCAGCCCTCCAGGAAGGAGGAGGGTGAGCAGGGAGACCAGCTCCCCTCCCACTGGTCCGGGCTGCCACTTCTTGACTATAGTTGGGGACCCAGGAATGAGTTGATGATGATGGCACGGTGTACCCAGGGCCCAGCTTTCAGCCCGAGGTCGCACCGACAGACCATCCCGTTTGGAAAGTTCTCTTGACATTCCTGAGCCCGGCCGCCTTGCCAAAGAAAACTCAAGCAAGGCTTGTCTTGGCACCGACTCAACCCCCAGCCTCAGCAGGAAAACCAAAAACATTTACACAGCTGGGCCGCGACGCCCGCTCCCCTCAAGAGTTTGTCAGGGCTCGGGCGGCTCGACCGACTCGGGGGGCACCTCTGAAGGGGCCTGTGTTCCCGAGCACGGCCAGGCAGGGCCGGCCAGACAGAAAACACTGCGGCCATCCCCGGGAGGCGCGAGAGAAAGTGCTAGAAAATGAAGGCCAGCAGGAGCCTGGGGGCTGGGTTTGGGTCGGTCGGCGGAGCGTGACCCCCGACTGCGACCACATCTGCACAGGCCAGCCCGGCCGGCCCGCCACCCCACCTGTGCACGCTGACCAAGAAAACGGTCCCAAGAAAGAGCCAATGCAACTCTGGGGACCCCAGGGGCCCCCATGCTGACAGCTTCACAGACAGCCTCTTCACCACTCTCTCTGTACGCTCAATTCCCCTGTCTCTTGTCCTAGTTGCCTTTCCAGGGGGTTCTCTGATGCTCTCCACATCCTCTCCCCTGCCAGGCACCCTCGATGACGCCCATCTGGCCTCCTGTTCTCATGACCAAGGATTAGGGCAAAGAAGTCCCAGAGGGTGTGGTTAAAAGCCAGGAGGCCAAACGCATCAATGAGCACGTTGGGGGTTAGGGAGTGGGGTGCAGATTACCCACGAAGCCCCTCTTGAACCCTCCACTTGTCCCTCCTCCCCCATACTTCCCCTCCACCACTACCAGGAGATTTCTTCACTCTCCCCATGTCGGTGATCATTTCTTTTGGTTTTCTTTAGACCTGAAAACAACATGGTTTAGTTTTGCCTCTTCCTGGATCTTATAGAAATGGAATAATAATAGTAATAATATTAATTATCCATGGATGGACCCAACCCCAGTAATAATAATTATTATTTTGTGTCTGGTTTCTTCCCTTCAACATTATTTGGGGAGATTGCCCCCATGTTGCCACATATTCCTTTTTACTGTTGTATAATATTCCATGGTGCGACCGTGTCAGTGTTCCTTTCTTTTACTACCAATAAATTTTGGCTCATTTCCAGCTTGGGGCTATTTTAAGACTATAAATAATCTTACCTTCTGGTGTCCCAATGCATGGCACATAGCAAGTTTTGTAGTCACAAACAGGTTCTGTAATCAAACACAAGTTCAAGAAAAGCTGTATTACACAAAACTAAAATGGCTTGTTTCCCTACAGGACTTGTCAGAACCTTTCATGTTTTAATGCCTTGACATGCTCTGCGACTCTTCACAAGCACTGCCACTGTGCCAGGCCCAGATGAGGCAAGGGTGAATAAACCTGCACTAGGGAATAAGTGGGGTGGTTGAAAAGTATTAGCCTTAAAATCTAGTTGTGGTTTCTACCTCTTCCTGATTTGCTGTGCAGGCGCGGGCAACTCCCTTGCCCTCTCTGGGCTTCCGTTTGCTCATCTGCAAAATGCAAGATGAGGAATTGTGGCTCCTAAGAGGCTTCCTCCTCCGACATTACAGTACTCATATACAGTTGTTTTCATCAGCCTGGAAGACTTGGGGTGGGGGGAGGGCATTTGACCTGAGTCTTGAGGATTTAGGCATTCCCGGCAGAGGGGAGGGGAGGAAGGACAGCATTCACAGGAATACAATCCGGGATGCCTAGAGCTAGTTTAAGGGAAAGTAAGCAGAGCAGGGGCTGATACAGGGATTCATGCAGCAGAATAGACAAGACAAATGCTGGGGTGTCTGGGTGGTTCAGTCTGTTAAGCGTCTGACTCTTGATTTCAGCTCAGATCATGATCTCAGGGTCCTGGGATCGAGCCCCACATCCAGTTCCCAGCACAGCAGGGAGTCTGCTTGTCTCCCTTTCCCTCTGTGACTCTCTCTGTCTCTCTCTTTCAAATAAATAAATAAATCTTAAAAAAAACAAAAACAAAAAGAAAGAAAAGACAAATGCTTATACATTGCCAACCCCATTTCTATCCCTACCCCCCCCCCCAAGGGAACCACCAGAGGCAGGCAGAGACACCTAGAGCACAATTCTCAACAGGGTCTAAAGTTTGCTCCTTGGGGGCCAAAAAATCTTACAGTTATACATATAGTCCATATGCAAATATCCAATATATTGGTGATATGAAAATTTCACAGGTGGAGGTGTGGGAAGGTAAGGAAAAATGCCTAAAAGCCTTCCTTAGGAGGATGATAATTTTTAAAAGGCTCATCTATAGGTCGCCAACTCAAATAAGCACAGGGACCAGGCCGGAAACTTAGAGAGTGAAGTAAGTGGTGGTGTGGGAGGCAATAAGGAGGGGTGGGGACTGCGGCAAAGTGGAATGCCCAGACTAAGTACAATACATCCATTTTTGCTTTCCAAATCATGGTTGAGGCCAAATAAAACACTTCAGCAGGCTGGATCAGCCCTGCTTTCCCCCAGTTTGCAGCCTCAAGTTTAAATAAAGAACCAGCCCAGGCCCAGCTTCTGTGACCAATACAATGGCAGCACACGCTCCAGCTTAATGCCAATTGGCAGCCGCCACGTGAGGTGTGCACCCCCCACAACCCCCCCCCCACACACACACCATTTCAGTGGCTTCTTCAAGCATCCTCCCCAGACAGGACCCAAAGCCTTGTTCCACAGCGTGCACACATGCATATTACGGGGATTACTGTTGCATGATGTATAATTAATGATACTGAAAAAATATGCAGATTGGCAATCACCGATTGACTGCTACGATCAGATTCCCCAACATGGGCTGATTGATTGGCTGCCTGTAATCACCATATTCAACACCAGTTTCTCCAGCACATGTGCAAACCGATCCTGGCAAGGGGGGCCCGTGCCTCATCAGTTCTAAGAGACACAGACCTTGCATGGGAAACTTTTCTCATTGTTCCATGGAAGGCGCCCTTGGCCCCTGGGCTCTGGGAACCAGGTATAGTGCAATCACCTAGGGAAGTATAATTACTGCCATTTTGCAGATACAGGAAGAACGGTGCAGAGAGGGTATTTTGCTCAGGGACCCACAGCTACTCGGGGGATCCAGGATTCCAGATCAGTCTACTGATTCCAGCATCTAGGCTTTTCCTTTTCCAACAAGTTCCTGACCTCCTGAAGCTGATGGTGCAGCAGGGGAGGAAAAGGATATGCTCCCCCATTCATCCAACATCTGCTGGACACATCCTGTGCGGGGAGCCTCTTTACTTACCCAGGGGCCCCTCAGGACCCCCCAACCCTCTCTCTCTCTCTCCACAGGCTTCTCCTCCTCTGGCCTTTCCATGTCACTGGGGCTTCCTTACAACATGACGGCTCAGCTCCCCGCTCAAGAGTTTCGTGAGACCCAGGTGCAAGCTCGCTAACTTTACGACCTAACTCCAAAAGTTCCAGAACACCACTTTCCAAACTTTTTATAGGCTAGTTGTCAGTCCAGCCCAGAATCAAAAGGAGGCACATGGATCCCATCTCATTATGGCAGGACGGGCAAAGAATTCGCCAGCATCTTTACCCCAACACGTCCACCTAACCTTCCCTCTGAAGATACCCGTGAGAACAAGATGGAAGGGCTTACTTAGCTCCAGGCCGGCCCCTGGAGATTCCGCACGTGTGAATCTAATCATGTGGTCACCACGCCCCAGCTGTGACCACCTCTGACACTCTCACCAAGCTTTCTAAAGCCCCATGATGTCAGGCACAGCCTGTCCCCAGAAGCCCTGTGTTCCAGTCTGTTTTATGCCAACAACATGCCACCACTCCTCCTGCCCCAGGGCCTTTGCACACACAATTTCCTCTGCCTGGGATGCTCTTCCGCCCACCTCCCTCAATCTGGTTACCTTCTCATCGTACATCTGCTCTTGCCTGAAGCATGACCTCCTCCGGGAAGGCCTCTGTGACTGCCAGAGCAAATTGGTTCCTTTGTCAAACGTTCTCTCTCCACGAACCCCGTGGCCCTCCCTCACAGTATGGATCACAGTTTAGAATTGTGCAATTATGTCTTGACTGAATTATAATCCTGTCTCCCCTGGACTCAGAGTGTTGTGTTTCCTGCCATGTCCCTTCACGCTGAGCACACAGCCTGGCATCAAGACTCCATAAATGCTCATTGGACGGAAAGAAGGGGAGAGGGAAGACCAAAGCAGCGGGGTTTACCATCGTCATGCCACCATCGCCAACACTGCCCCTATCGACGGCAGCCACTGGCTCTGCCCTCACCTTGAACCAGCACTTGGAGGACTTTGCTCAGACAATCTGGACCCCTGATCTCCAGACGGCCCTGCCAACATTACTACCCAACACACACACTTCCTTCAGGGTCGGGGTGGGGTGTCTATGTGGCAGCTCAATGTTGACCCGCGAAAGGCCTCAGCGACTGGGTGGGAGCTGTTTTGTTTCACCAGGGACAGCTACTGAGTGGGTCTTTCTGCTCTGCGAGCAGCTGGGAACACTGGGGCTAAGTCCAAAAGAGGCCCGAGGGTCAGGTGACCCCCACGGAGACTGGGTCCCTCTCCACCACCACCGTCCCTGACCCCGGGAGCCCAGATGCCTTAGAAGAAAGTCTTATTCGCCTTGTTCGGGCAGCAAGCGGGCTTGCGTTCCATGCAGCTCCGGGAGCTCCAAACACTCCCCACCACTGGGCCTTGCCTCCAGCAATGCATCCAGCACAGCCCGGCTCGGCTCACCGTTGACAAGGTCATTCCCACTGACCACACAGTAGGATGCATGCGCTCGACGGAAGAAGTCACGGTCAGCAGTCTTGCCGCTGCAATGATTCGGGACATAGGCGAGATCCATGTCTACAAGGGGGCCAGAGCCACACTCGGAACCCAAGGCCGACGGTCCTGTTTTGAGTCCATTGACTGGGCCTTTGGACATGGGGCTATGTCCATCCCCATCTCTGCAGGAGTGACCTGGCTTGGATTTTGTGTCCTAATGCACACAAAAGCTCTCCAAATGGCAGTCGGGAGCTCGCGCATGGCGGCGGTCCCCATCTAAAGGGCACCTGCTATCGCTGGGCTCCCCACCATCCCCCATGAGGGGGTACATGGGGAAACCCTCAGATGAGGAAGCTGAGGCCCAGGCAGGGGAGGTGACCTGCCCTAAGTCATCCAGGCCGTAGGTCACGGAGCCGGGGGATGGACTGTGGTGTCCACCCACATGGTCCAGGGCCTTTGGGGGCCGGGGGACGGGCACCAACCTAAGGTCATCATAGGTTAGGGGTGGGAACAGCAATGACAGGAAAAGCAGGGCCACCCCCAAACCACATGCCCCCATGTGCACACTCACGCACACTCATTCACACTCACACCCTCGTGTGTATATGTACATGCAGTACACAGCCCCACACACCTGCAGGCTCGCCCTCAAGTGTCCGATCCGCACACAAGCACGCCCGTCGGTGCCCGCTCGCACGCTCAGCCGCGTGTTCGCACGCCTCTGACATGTCCTAGCACTCGGACACACTCACGTCTGTACACCAAGCTTCACGGGACCCACCGCTCCACACAGGCTCCCACGCGCGTGTTCATTTCACGCGCATTCACGTGCCATCACACGTTCACACGCATGTGTTCTGTGGCATCCAGAAGCATCCTATGCCTGACTCGGAAGCCTCACGGCGCCCAGGGGCACGGTGCCCAGCGCACGATGTGGTGGCTGACAGCACCCCGGAGAGAGGGTGGGCGCAATGACTGACCGTCCCCGGCCCTGGGGGCCGCCCCTCAGCCCTGCATCTGGGTAATGGGCGCATAACAGGATGAACGTCTGCACACACACACCCCCTCCCGTTTCCCAGCCTTGCCTGCTGTGGTCCTCCAGGCAGATGGCATGCACTCTTGCAGAAGCACTCGGGCTCTAGAGCCAGCCCCAGCCTGGCTCCACCACGTCCTCGGGCAAGGTCCTCACCTCCGCTTGGCCTCAAAGAACCCATCTCAAGGGGCAGCGTCCAAAAAAGATGATTCATGCAAGGCTCTTGGGGTTTGTCTACCGCAAAGCTCTCAATAAATTTCAGCTCTTAGGAGCAGTGAATCACAATTATTATGTGTATTATTATTGGGGAAGATGGCTGCTGTTTTGCAGGGAGCGCTGTGGAAGTGTGGCAGGGAGCTGCTCCTGAGAGCAAGCTCTGGCATCCGTGCCAGGTGGATGGGGAAGAAGCCAGAAAACCCAGAGGTCCGGGGCCATTTAGCCATGCGGCTGCCAAGCAGCCTCGTGACACCCCCAGTGACACCTGCGGGTTGCATCACGTCACCAAGGTCATGCCAGGTTTCCTTCTATTCCCTCCGCCGAGGCTGGGCTCATATCTCTGCCCTTGTGGGGGCAGCTAGACCCCCCATGCCCCCAAAAGTGAGCCTCGCTGATTCCAACAGGTTGCAAAGCAGAAATAAACAGAATCATTGCCGAGAGCCTCTGCCGCCTCAGACGATTTCCTTGGGTTGTCCTTCAACTATGTTGAATAGAAAAGGGACAGAAGACACGATTAAAGCAATGTATGATTCACCATAAATAATAAATCAATAACCATCGGTGATTTGCCCATCTCTCTTCAACTGGGTTTAAAACAAAAAATTAAATATAGAACAAAGGCAACTCTAAAGGAAATATGAGAAACAGCGGGAGAGAGATTTTCCTGCTGTTTCTTGCCTTAAAAAAAAAAAAAAAACAAACCCTCCAAGGGAATCAGTCTTGGCTGAGGGGGAGGACTGGGTGGCTCTGTGGGGGGTCATCATCCAAGCATACCGCCTGACTAAACGCTCCCCCAACCCCCCAAACCATGGTTTTCGTGCTGTACAACAAAGGAGGAAACCGCCCAGAGCAGGGGCTGGGGACTGGGATGGGCAAGCCAGGGTCTGGGCACGTCGGACTGGACTCCAAGCTCTGCCATGTTACTGACCATGGGGCCCTGGGCTTCACTGCACCTCCAGGCTCCCCATCCGCAAAATGGGGGTCAATCTCCATTCTCCTGGGGCCACTGAGACAATGGAATGAGATCTACCAGTAGGGGCTGGAACCATGGTGACAACTAGTGAGCTCACCCAGTCACATGCCATTCTGGGTCCGAAAATGTGCCGCCATTTTTGTTCAAAGCAGGACCTGGGGTGGGCTTCTCCTTGGTGGGTCGTACCACTTTCCGTGGCCTTCCATGGCACACGCTGGCACCAGAGTTCACCTTCTGACCCCCAAGGGTTGATACCCAGCCTGTCCCACTGTGTTCCTGCCACCAGCATTTTGTTGACGCCTACTATGTGCATGCCAGGCGAAGCCTCCATCTGCCCTCTGAGCTGTAGGGTTTTCTTTCTCGCAGGATGGCACAGGAAGTCTGGGAAGTGAAGGGGGAAGAACAGGGTGGACCAGATGTCTGGCTCCTCAGCCCCACCACTGGCCTGGAGACCACCTCCCTGTCTGTGGCTTCCGGGACTGTCCCTGGTCAGCAGCCTCCAATCTCCAGTCCGGGATGCCCAACAGCTCGCTGGCTTGTCCACATGCCTGGTCTGCCACTCCCAATT
Source organism: Ursus maritimus (assembly GCF_017311325.1). Lineage (NCBI taxonomy): Eukaryota > Metazoa > Chordata > Mammalia > Carnivora > Ursidae > Ursus > Ursus maritimus. Next base: position 7,802,594 of record NW_024425897.1, read on the forward strand.
GTTTCCGCCTCCCTAGAGCCACATCCTTGACCAAGCGACCTCCCAGTGCCTTCTCCCTCTGATTCTGGGCTCAGGTCCTCGTTCGGCCAATGGGCAGCCAACAATGTGATGCAAGCAACGGCTTTAAAAGCACGTGTGTGTGGGCTTCTTCTCGATTTTCCACCTCTGTCGAGTCACGAATGCATGCTTGGGCTAGCCTGCTGGATGTGTGGAACTGAGCCAAGCCCCCCAGTCAGGCCAGAGGAAGCCAGGCCCACTCTAGGACATTGAGCAACCCCAGCCAAGATCAGCCGAGCCCAGCCCAGGCTGGCCGAACCATATGGGCACATGAGCTACACAAATGTTGATCACTGATGTCCCCTGAGCTTTAGTGGCTGCTTGTTACGCAGCGTTCGTGTGGTCATAGATAACCGATACACTCGCCAACTCCTCAGACTTGACATGAGCCCAGCTTAAACTCACTTTCTTTGTCCTCCAACTGCCCCCCAAAGCCCCCCTCACCAAATGCGCCTACCTTCTACCCCGGAGCTCATGCCAGAAATCTGGGCAGTACCCTCAACTTCTCCCTCTCCATAACCTTCCCATGTACGGGTGCTGTGCCATAAATTCCACCCCCAAACATCTCTGGACTTGGACTCATCTCTCCTGAACACCTGGCTCTCACACTCAGATCATTTCCATAGCCCCTCACCTCTGAACTAGTCTCCCCCATCCAGATCTATCCTTGCCAATTATGTATCCATCCAGCCCCCAGGAAGAACTTTCTAAAAAGGAATCTACTGAAAACCATCCACAGACAGCCAGAAATGCACTCCAGCCTGGCTTGCCTCCTCGCCAGACCCCTATTCTATTCCCTTAAGTATCTTTCCCTCCAGCACACAAAACTACCACACCCTTCTCTGCAAACACCATCCTCCTTCAGGATTCTGTGCCTTTGCCTATGCTGTTCCCACTGCCAAAAATGCTTTTCCCCGCCTCTCTCGCATTGGTAATTTCTATAGAACTCCTTCCTAAATGATCACAAGCATCACCTCCTCCAGAAAGTTTTGAGCTGCCCCAGGAAGAGGTGCAGCAGCCCAGAGGAGAGACCCCTCTTCTGTGAGTGAGAGATAATTCACCCTTTTCTTGGAACTTAGGGAAAGCTTGCTCTGGGACTTTGACCTTTGGCTTCCACTGGTCCTTTGCAGAAAGCACATGGCCCCGGAGTAGTAGGACTGGTCTTAAGTCCTGGCTTGTCCTCTCCCTAGCTGGGACTTCAGTTGTCTGGGTCTCAGCAGTCACCAGAGTTGCTAGTGAAATATGAGAACCGAGAACCCATCCAGCCTTGCATAGAATACAAGGGCTCATTGGATCCTCCCCTGATCCCACTGTGCAGAGGAGAAAACTGAGGCTTCAGGGGGCCAAATGATTTGCCCAAGGCCACATGATTTGGGTGCAGACAGATGGAGAGTTAGGGGTGCCCTCCCAAGGGGTCTTCAGAGAGTCAAGATGGAGAGGCCCCAGACTCTTCCCTTCTACTCCAACATGGTCCCCTTCCCCCACCTCAGCCTTCCCCGACTTTCCTCCTGTCTCATTCCAGCAGTGCCCCTGACCCTTGTCCCCGGGGCCAGGGTTGGATTACAGACAAAGTTCCACCAGGTGGGCAGGGGAGGCTCCGCCCCTACCCGTGACCTCTGCCAAGGGATGAATGGGGGCTGCGTGAGGCAGAGACAAGGCTACCCAACGAGGGAGGAGATAAGAACATAAAAGATGGGCTGGTGCTGAGGCCAGAGTCGGAAGCCAGCGGGAGACGGTGAGATGGTCCAGTCACAAATGGGAAACCGGCCGGCCCGGCATTCCAGGAACTTTCAGTGGCCAGTCCATACAGAGTCCCCGGCCTCCAGACTCCTGATCCAGTGCTCCTCTGAGCACTAAGCATAAGCTCCCTTGCCCTCAGTTGGAGTTCCACCTTTCCCTCATCCCGTCTACAATCCAGAAAGGCCGGCAACCCGGACACGACGCCTGGACCCCATTTACATGGGAGAAACTGATGCCCCAGGGGCAGCACTGCCACACCCACAGACAGACAGTGGGGGGGCTGGAATACAGGTCCAGCCTCATCCTCCAGGTCAGGGTAGACACGGGCAATCCTGGATCCTGATGTGCTGAGGGGGAACGCGGCTCTGCAGACTTTGGTGCATACTACGTGCGCGGGTTATAAGGTGAGCAAGACAGGTGGGCACCCCCCTGTTCGGGGCTCACAGCCAGAGGTCAGTGCAGTGTGTCGGGCAGTGATGAGGGGACCAGGCGTGAGGGGCCAGAGAAGGGCACTATTCCTTTGTGCGGCAGCCCGTGGGGCACGGCTAGCCCATCCCACAGATGAGGAAAAACAGCTCGAAGCTGAGATGGCCACCAGGGCCCGACCTTGGACTCCCTTTTCCATGGTGTCCTTGCCCTCTGCATCCCTGGGACCTCCTCAACTTGGATGCTTTATGTCCGGAAGGCTGTGCCCGTGGACAGAGGGCAGAGGACTGGCAGGGCCAGAGCAGGCCACCGGCATCCACCAGGGTCCCCAGGAGCCTTGAGACGCAGGAGAGGGCCTAAACCCAGTTCGCTGAGATGATGGGGGGACCCCAGGTGCCACGGAGACTTGGGACGAGGCTGTCACTCACGGTGCGCGTGCCCCCAACTCACACGCAATCTCGTTGGCTTGGAAGCGGCCCGTCTGTAGCTTCTAGACGTCAGGACGGACCCAAAGCAAATCCAGAAATCAAACTTTGCTCAAAGGCACTTGCAACGCGCTCCTGTGGGACCAGAAACTCTCTGCATTTCTCGGGCTATGACAGATCCCGGCTCCGTGACAAAATCACGTGCTTTATTTTGCCAACGTGGCGCGTTCTTACGCAGCTGGCCTTCTGCCCACCCGTCCGCCTCCCTCCTCGGCGTTCCCTGGAGAAGCCTCCGAGACCACTGGCACGCTCGTGTTGCAATGCGGGGACTGAGGGCTGGGCAGGGAGGGGACCTGCCCAAGGTCACACAGCTGGAAGGGAGTCCGGCCAGCGCCAGCAGCCTGAGGCCAGACCACCCCTCCCCAACCACTGCCTTCGACCTGTGGAAAATGAGCTCAGTCGGGGTCTTTTCTACTTTCTTTTTCTCTCTTGGCCTTATTTGCTCTTCTGTCTTTGTTTCTCTGCGTGTTTTTATTTTCTCCTTCAGTCCTTCCTCCGCTCATGCCCTCTCCTGTGTCTTTCCTTCTCCTCTCCCTCTTCTTGCCTCTCTGTCTGTCCGTCTGAGTGACTTTCTCCATTTCTCTACCTCCTCTTCCCTTCCACTCCCTTCCATCCCCTCACCTCTCTCCCTGTCCTCCCTTTGTCTCCTGAGACCCCCTTCCTCTCCCCTGCACCCTCTGGCAGACCTGCCCACCCTTCCCCCAGTGGCCTTCGGAGGGGGCCGCTCTGTCTTTCTGCACCAGCCCCCCACCCTTGGCAGAAGGTTCGCGAGGTCCTGCAGCCCTGGCTCCGGGGCGCAGGCCCAGCGGAGGGGCATGGAGCAGCCAGAAAGCCCCCTCCCCACCGGACCACCGGGCGGTATAGCTGTAGCCAAGAAGGAGCCCCCACCCCAAAGGAAAGAGCAGCTTGATGGAAGGCGGCTTGGGGCTGGGCGGACATGAGCCCTGATTAAAGAATGTGCTTCCCGCGAAGCCTGGTTTGCATTACCTCCGGCCGGGCCGGCTCCAGGCTGACAGCTGGACACACTTTTCCAGGGTGCAGGGAAGGGAGTTGGACCGTCTGGGTGCACACATGCGTGGGCTCCGTCCCGGACAGCCCTGTAATGGCTTTCGCATGGAGGAGGAAACAAACTTCTCCAACCTCAAGCACCGATTTTCCTGTCAAGAGATTTCGGATCCAAAAAAAAAAAAAATTATAATCACAAAGAAAAGGGCTTTGCAGTTTGCACAAAAGGGCCAGGCTGTGTGAAGTCAGACTCTGAAATGGAACCAGAAACCGGAGACAATGGGGCAGGAAGAAAGAGGTGGGGGAGAGGGACTAGGGCATCTGTCCCAGGCCCGGAAGGACAAGGGGAAACCCCTGCCCAAAGGAGCGCCTCAGTCCGGGCCTTGCCTCCGGCGCCCCTTCCCACTGCCACCCCCTCCCTCTGTCCACCCCCTTCTCCGCATGAGCCCAGATTTCAGCGTTGGGCTCCTGGTCTGAATCCCAACACCTCCAGGGACAGCTGCCATAGACCCACCCAGTCCCCGCGTCGTCCTCTGTTAAAGGGACCCGGGGAGGCTGAGAGAATTCTCGGGGCTGAGACCATTTCCGGGCTGGAGCGAGCTCTTCATCCTCTGAGGAGAGACTCAAGCCAGAAGGCTGCAAACCCGAGATCCATCCTGGCTCCTGCTCTTGTCTTCGTTCCATGTGACCTTGGGGTCTCCACTTGCCTGTCTGTGAAATGGGCAGGTGGGCCCGGAGCCCTCACAGATCTTCCGAGCTTCCTAATCTGCTCTAGAACTTGGCCTGCGGCGGGGGGGGGGCGGGGGGGCGGGGGTGCTCCCAGGACAGATCCCTGCTGGTCCCCCCCACCCGACGCTTCACAGCCATTGCTCACACAGTTCCCCCTCCCTGACGGTCCTTCGCCTCACCCAAGGGCCCTGCTGGAGTCGGCTCCTCCTAGGGAAATCCTCTCTGACCCCCAGCAGACTAGGGGCCTTGGATGTCACTCGTGCAGCCCTGAACATGGCTTTTGTTACCCGGTATGACTCCTACTATTTCCATGAGGTCTTGTTCAATATCTTCCAGAGCCTTTCTACACCCTAGCACCCGAGACGTCGGGGACCCCGAACTCCTGTTTCCCCTACCCCTTCCCCCCACAGCATGGGGTACCACAGTGGCATGCCGAATTATAAGAAATTAAATACATGTAGAATACCAATCACTGCCGGGCCTTGAGGCTTGGCTACAGCCGGGGACGGATGGATGGAGAGAGGTTGAAGTACGAGCTTACAAGGCACCCACGTCAGGTCCACACCAGGCCCTCTACATGAATTACCTCGTTTGACTCTCACCTAGGACGCAGGTGCTGTTACGATCCCCATTTTGAGGAGGAGGAAGCCGAAGCCCAGAGAGGGTAGGTAAGTCGTCCAAGGTCACACAGCCATTGTGGCAGAGATGTGATTGGGTCCCAGGCAGTCTGGCTTCAGAATCCATGGACTCGGTCACTCAGCCAGACTGCAGCCAAACATGAAGAGATCATGACAGCAGGCATGTTTCCCCCCCACCTTCTTTGGGCTCCAGGTTCCCGGGACCAGGAGCCGGGGCTGGCTCCTCTCCGCAGGGAGGGGACTGCGAAGTGGCTCCCGATCCTCTGTGGGGTGGTTTGGGCCCATTTTATAGCTTTGAGGACTTGTGGTTACACCTGGCTCCAAATCCCCCCTCTCTCCCACCTACACACACAAGGGGCCATTGACCGGCTGTCTGACCTTGAGCAGGACACCTCACCCCTCCGAGCCTTGGTCTGCTCATCTGGGCAATGGGAATAATGAAATCTGCCCCACAAATGGACGCCCTCACGTTGCAGACACGTACCCAGACAGCTCGGGGCTGGGCACACCTAGCAGTTCCAGCCAGAGCCCCATTTCAGGGGGCAGCTGGGGCCTCTGCTGAAGAAGCCCTCGAGTCTCCGGGACCCAGCTGCCTTCTGGCTTGGGTCCAGCCTGGCCGCAGCCGCCAGTCCTCCGGGCTTAATATCCTTGGCGGCCAGGCTGGAATAAGCTGCCTTTCAAGAGGGGAACTTTATTTATACGCCGATGCCAGTCGCGCTCCTGCTATTAGAAATTTCATCGGCTGCTCTGATTTAGGGCTTTTGCCACGAGCTGCCAATCGCGGCCGCCTCCCGGCCCGGCCTGCAGCTCGGCCAGCCTTGTTCCGGCTCACAGCGGCAGAAATGAACATTATTTAATTTCCCGCCAGCGGGCAGTGAAAGCCAGGGCTCCCCCTCCCACTGGACGATGTATTTATTCAGTTCTTTTTGGAAACAGCGTCTGGGGAGGGGTCTGCTGGGCAGCTCTAGGAACAGCACTAGTCCCCTGCTCCCTGGCCTGGGGAGAAGCCCTCTCCACCCCTGGGGCCGAGGAGGGGTACCCCAAGCTGGGATCCCAGAGTGACCTGAACCCCTTGATCCACCCTCCTCCTGAGGTGTCTTTGCTTGGGAGATGTCAGCAGCAGACCCCGGATAAGCACTCCAGGGCGGGTTTATCTGGGAGCAGATCCCAGGAAACACCCTCAGGGGACTAACGAAATGCAGCCGGAAAGGGACAGCAGCCGACTCAGGCTACACAGATAAGTGGGTTCCACTGGGGGCCCCTGGGGCTCAGATGTGCCAGGACCTCTGGGAGACCGTGGAGAACGTGCATCTCGGGGTCATGCGCCCAAGGGGCAAGGAAGGCAGAGGAGTAATACCCTAGCACCCATCTGTCATTGGATAAGGACTCCCCGCCCAGGGGAGGGGCGTTAATTCCCCAGCACTTCTCCCGTGCCCCACATTCAGACCGAACACATATCTGCAGCCATCTGGTCGTCTTGCGCGGGGGATACGGGCAGGCACCGACCCCACGAGGCTGTTCATCCTCCTTGTCACCTACTCAAAGGACACCTCCTTCAGGAAGCCCTCCGTGAACCATCCCAAGAAAGAAACCTTATACATCACCATTTTGTCATCCCGTTACTTCTTTCCTGGTACATATCATACGCCAGGATTATCCCCATCATTGTTTGTGCCTTTATTGGTCATCACCCCCACGGGACTGAAAGTCTCCCTAAGCAGGGGGTCATGTCTATCTTAATGTCCAGTATAGCCCTTGCACAAAGCAGGTGTTCAACAGATGTTTTTGCAGTGGGTAGGGGATGCCCAATTTGTATAATATTCCTGGTCCTGGGTCACTTACCCCAGTACTTGGCACAGGCAGCGCTGTTTACATGTGATGACAGGTCCCTCAACACTCAGGCCAAGCTTTCGAGGAAGGTATTGGCATGCCCATTTGACAGATGGAAAGATGAATGCACAAAGATGCTGCATTAAACTCAGCTGCAGACTTGCACAAGACCCACATCGTGCTCCATCCTGTCTGCAGCCCCAAAGAGCAGGTGAAAAGTTTTCTGGACCTCATTTCACAGCTGTGAAAGCTGAGGCCCTCTGGGACACCCCAGAGGCTGGGGACAAATGGGGTCCCCGCCCTTGTAGGGCCTGTAATATCTTCAATGCTAGAGGATGTCAGTGGAGAAGAGTATTCAAAAAGGCAATCAGGGGGTGCTTCCTGGAAGTAGTGACTTTTTTCCCTTCTCTTATAAATAGTCAAACAAGAAAGAAAATCAGTCCCTGGAGATTTGGGGAGGCAGGAAATTAAAAATGTTTGATGACCCACTAGTCCCTACAGCATGTCACTTAGAAACTTTTATGTACAAGACACCTCCAAAACAGAAATTCTTTACTATGTAACATAATGTTTTATACGTAATAAGTTTTAACATGTCATGACTCCAGATTACCTAAGCTGGGAGATTAGATAAAGAACAGTTAAAAATCAAATGGGGAAGAGAGCACAAGAAACAAAATTGTAACTACGTGAGGAAGGAAAGAAGGAAGGAAGGAAGGAAGGAAGGAAGGAAGGAAAGAGCAAGGAAACCCCAAGGGAAAGAGACAGGTGGACAGAACACAGTGGAGAGAGGCATTTCCCTGGACGATGGATTCAGCACAGGGGTGATCCTGGAGCCTTTGTCTGTGGGACACGGTGGCAGCAGCGGCCCGGAGTGTTAATTGTCTGTGAGTTCTAATAGGTGTAATATTCTCAAGTGTTACATGTGCATTAATTAAGTAACACTGCATTTAGCTCCAAATCATGCAGAAGGCTTGTGTGGTGTTTGCAGGCGTAACTAGCCGCTGAGTTAGCGAGCGGCTGGCGGGATCTTCTCTCTGCCCACGGTGGTCTGAGAAGGCATCCCAGCAGAAACGGGGAGTAGTAGAGTTAGCAGGAAGGACAGGGGGTGCTGGAGAGGATGAGGAAAACCTCCCTTACCCCTCAGGACAGGGCGGGGGATGAGGAACGGAAGATAAGCTACATACGTAATAACATAGCCAGTGGGCTATGAGGTCGCGCAGGTGTGAATCCCGGCACTCATTCTGACTTGCTGTGTGGCCTTGGACAAGTGGCTTGGCGTCTCTGAGCCTCACTTGTCTTATCTGGAAAACAGTGAAGATGAGGGGACCCAAATGAGGGAGTCATTTTGAAAGGTCCGCATGGAAGGCTGATGCCTAGAAAGTTCATGGTGCACAGAGCTTCGTGCTGCGTGGGGATGATGGTGGCCGCGGGGGTGAAGGTGATTTGAGCCTCCTTTCTGACGCCAGTGGATTCTCTGTGTTCAGGAGGCTTCAGGCAGAGCTGGGACCAGAGGAAGAGAAATCTTTATCCTGCTCCGGGCAGCACTGAGCTCTCCACGTGGGAGGGAAGCAAGCAGCGACAGCTAACCAGGAGAGGGAGCTCCAGGTGGGGAAGGGGTAAAATTGCCCCAGAAAGAGGGGGCAGGTATGCTATCGAGTCCTCCTGCTGTCTCCCGCTGGACATGATTTCGGCTTGGTGGCTTTCCTGCTCTGAGCGACAGGCTGTGAAATGGAATGATTATTTCAGGCCTTCCAGAGATGAGCTGATGGCCCAAAAACCCTATTGAAATAAGAGCGCTGTTGCCCTCGACGATGGGACAGAATCTGCAAAGTGAGGGGATGTCCCAGAGGTCCTCCCTGTCCCCACAGAGCCCTGCTGTGCCTGTCTGGTTAGCCCTACCTACAGCTCAGTGGGTTCCCTGGCCGCACCTCCAGCCGCATTTTAAGACACAGCCTTTTAGCCCTCTTGCCGAATCCCCTTCTGCAGGTGGGGAAACTGAGACCGCAAGAAAAGTGACTTGCTCCAGGACACCTGGCAATCCGATGGCAGCCTAGAGCCCAGAAGCCTCAACTCCTGCCCAGGACCCTCTGCTCCAACCCCTGTCAAAACTCTGCAATGAGACCCCCAGGCGGAGCTGTGCCCCCCCGCCCCCCACCTCAGGTGACCCAAGCCATGGGGTTATTTGACTATTTGATCCACTCTCGTTGCTATGTTTTTGCTTTCCCTTTTAAGGGCTCAGGATGCAGGAAAACCAACTCAACGTGCATAATTTGGTAATTATTTCTCGCGTTCATCCTCACGGCTGTGCCTGCATACAGATACTGGAATTTGCATAAAACAATCTTGCTACCAGTCCCATGGCTTCCCTGGAAGAAGATGCCCAGGCGGGGGAGGGGAGATTCAGGTTGGGCCCACCTGTCCCCTCTCTGTCCTCGGCTGCAAAGAGAAATAAAGGTAGCATAAGGGGAGGGGGGAGCGGGGCTCAGCCCTTAGCACCCACACCCAGGGGAGACAGAGAAAGGCAGAGATCTGGTGGGGTCTCCGTGGGCAGGAAAAGCCACCCCATGGCAGCCCAGAACCCTCCCAATTAGTATTCAGCAAGCATCTCGCTCAGAAAGGATTAATGGAGTCTGATGTTTAATATCCTGGAGAACAATTAATTTGCCCACAGTTTTGTCATGGTTGAAAGTCAAATGCTGGAACAGATCGATGCTCGCGCGGCGAGCTAGAGCCCAGAAACGTTCGGCAGGAGCAGAATTTTAATTTTCCCGTCCTGGGCACCCCCTCCTCCCCATTCCCAGCACACCCACTTTCTGATAGTTCTAAAAGCCACTTTATCCGTGTACGGGGCTTGTTGTCTTCACGACAAAAGTCCACCGGGAGCCTTCGAAGGCAAAATCCTCCCCGATTTCCATTATGGGATTAAAGTCGGACAGCCCTTCTTGGGGGTCTGACCTCCATTTTAGTCCAATTGTCCTCCCCAGCGCCCCCCCCCCGCCCCCCCTCCTCCCTGGCAGGGCCCCTGATGTCTCGACATTGTCACCAGGACACTTGTTCTGAAAAGATGCCCGAGCGAGGTGGGACGTGGTGGAGTGGGGTGGGGATTTGCTTATTTATTTGCTTGCCGGGGTTTCGCCATTTGTTTATCCCGAGGAGTCAGCTTTGGCAAGGAAATTGCAGGCGGGGTGGTGGGCTTGGGAACAGGGGAAATCGACAGGCTCAGAAGGAATGTGGGCTTTGTTTAAAAATCACTTCCAGCCGGGCTGGGTGGACGAGGCGACTTTGGCAATTTGATCCTAGCCAGGGTTTGGGGGCCACAGGTTGGGGGCGTCACGGGGTGGGGAGCGGGGTGGGGGGGCAGGGTGCCAGAGAGGAGGTGTTTTAGAGGCCATTTCGTCTGACCCCTCACTGACCTGCCAGCTGGGGGGCGCAAGGCCCAGAGAGGGCCAGGTGGTTGTCCAAGTTCACACAGCAGAGGATGGCGAGCTGTGTCTCCTGACCCCAGCGGAGCATTTAACGTTTCCCGTGGCTGCCCCTGAAACCCCAAACCCACCTCCTCCAAGCGTGGCCCTGGGGCCAGCGCCATCAGCCCCGCCTAGAGTTTATTAGAAATGCAGAGTCTCAGGCCGGCTTCATGGGCACGAGACCAGGGCAGCCCCACGGGGCCCCGAGCCCAGAAGGGCGCCACGCGTGATTCAATGCTCTCCTGCCAATGTCCTGAGATGCCTTTGAACCGAGTTTGAACACGGGACCCCACTCTCACACTGGGTCCTGCGGCTCACCAGAGTCAGGACTGATAAATAGGAACCTGCATTTCAACTCGATGTCCAGGAGACTCCTGGGAACAGTGCCGTTTAGCAAGTGGCTGATTTAAAACCCCACCACCAGCGCCCTGTCCGGAGGGCAGGCCAGTGCCATCACTGTCCACGAATCACAAGAGAAACAGCAGACGCCCCCACCCTCCCTCCTTCAGGAGAAAAGAGCCAGGCAGCTCGGATGCCCGTGGCCACCGGGGCTGGGTCACGGCTGGGCCTGCCCTCCGGTCTTTGGGGCTGCCGAGGGTTGCGTATGGCTTTGGGAGATTAAAAGTTTGCCTCAATAGAAGTGTCTAAATAATAAATACGGGCTTCAGGCTGGAAAAGGCTTTCGAGATGAAAAGGCTGTCACCCTGTGGCCCCCTGGTCCCCGAAACATCCCCCTCAGCACTGCACCCCCCCCCCCGATAAGCCCCTGTGCCAATTGATTCTCAGGGCCTCCTCCCAAAGGCCTGGGATCCCTGGGGGTGCCCTTCACACCCAACTTGATCTCAGTCACCCTTGACAACAGCCCTCCCACACCCAAGGCAAATTTCACTATCCTCATTTCTCAGGTGGGAAAACAGAGGCCCGGACAGGTGAAGGGACAGGTGCCAGGTGTGATCCTGGACCTCCTCCTGGCGAAGCCTGCAGCGACAGGTGAGTCACCAGCCCTTGGGGAGAGGCATCTCTGTCTGCTAGAAAGGGGGTGCGTGGAGTATGAATGGGAAGGGGGCAGGGGAGCTTGTGGGGAGGTAACTCAGGCTGCTCTTCTCAGAAGCCCTCTGCATTGTGTAGCCCACCCACAGTCCCAAGAAAGTGCTGACGTCACCCCGTCCTCTTCCCCAGGTGTCTGGGCACTACTGGGGAGGGGGAGATGGGGACAGTGAAAGGGGGCAAGGGAGAAGAAGGAGCAAGAGAAGAGGGAGGTGGGGAAGAAGTGGGAGGAGATAGAGGAAGCTGTTGTATAAACTGAAACAGCTCTTCTGCCATATTTCCACTTCTCGCAGAACCCCTGTGTTCTTCTGGCCCCACTCCGCAGAGCTGGAAACTGAGGCCAGCCGCTGGAAACTGGCACCGCGGGGACTTGAACTCCTGCCTGGCCGCCCAGCCGAAAACCCTCTGTAGGCAGGTCGCCTGTGATGTGGCATTACCGCTTTGTCAGTCTGGACCATGGGCCAAGGTCCCTGCCAAGAGCTTTGCATAACCCACGAGGGGAGCACTGGACGTCAACCCATTTTACAGGTGCAGACACTATGGCACGAAGAGGGGAAATCCCTTGCTTCGGGTCTGCGGTCTGGGAAGGACTGGGAGAGGCAGAGGTAGGGATAGGTTTCTCTTCCTGGGCTGGTTTCCAGGCCTCTTGGGGCCAGACAGCTGTGGGAGACAGATGATCCAGCCGGTCTGACCCCTCCTGACTGATCAGGCAGTTGAGGCCCACAGAGGGTGAGCGACCTTCCCTGATCACACAGCCAGCCTGACGGAGCCTCCTATTTGTCCTAAGGACGTCAGCCCCAGGATGTCAGGGAACTGGAGAGCTGGGGGTGGTGGGATCTCCCCAGCCCAGGAGGATGGATCCAGAAGGTTCCCGCAAACCTTCACCCCTGCGCAAGTGATTCCCCAGCCCACGCCCGACCTTGGGCTGAACCCCTGCAGAGAGCACGCCTCCCAGCTCTGTGGGGTCAGCCAAGGAGGTCTTCAGTGTCCAGAGCCGCAGCTGGAGCCTGCTCCGTGGACACCAAACATCTGGCTGCTGGCTTCTGGAACCGTAGACGGGCCTTGGGGAGAGAAGCCCCTTGGGAACGCCTTTGTCTGGTCTCCGCCAGGAGGCCCTGAGCCAGGGTCTGCCCACACACGCAAAGGAAGAAAATGCAAATGAACACAGGAAAAAGCATGTGCTTCTCTGGGAGGCAAGGTGGGCTGACCCTGTTCTCCCCCCAGGTGTGGCTTTGGCAGGAGAGGGATTACCTCCATTCCCTCATCTGCAGTTTGGGGACAGTTCAGATCGGATGATGCTGATGATTACCGGGTACAGGTAAATGCTCAGTAAAGGGTCACTGCCGGGTATTATTACTTTATCTAGAAACACTCACCCCGCTGCGAAAGCTCTGAGCTCCGCTTGGAGCACAGAGAGTTCAAGGTCAAGGAGATTGCCAGAAGAGAAGCAGCATGGTGTGGAAAATGAAAGTACCAAGGCCTCCCACTCAGTTGGGCCTGGGTTTGATCCTGGCCCCACCTCTTGCAATCTTGAACCCTCGAGTAAATAAGTATGGGACTGAGCCTCAGCTTTCCCATCTGTAAAATGGGATCATGTAAAATCTGGATCAGGAAGGTGCCTCTGAGCTGATGCTTATACTCGGGTAAGGCCCTGCCAGTTTAGCCCAGACTCAGTTTCCTTGCTGTACAATGGGGAGAACGCTCTGGCCAAGGACAGGGTGCCCTGGCGCTGGCATGCGGTCTCCAGATACAGCCAAGAAGCCAGAGGCAGCCTCCTGGCAAGGGCCACATTCCCCAAGGAAGCTCGGAGACAGGGCTGGGCATGATGGGGAGACCGGGGACGCCAGCCATCTTCCGGGCCTGTTCCAAGAGCCTGAAGGGCTACTAGCATTGTGAAGCCCCAGCGATGGCACTCCACAGGCTCGGAGGCACATCCCTCCCCAGCTGCCTCCCACCGCAGCCCTCCTGGATCTCAGGAAGGGAAGAATTAGGGACCAGGCAGGCACTGTTCTTTATGGCCCCAGGAACGGGGTATCCTCACCAAGCTTGTCCGGGAAGAACACAGGGGGGCAGGGGAGTAGGTTCAGATCCTGCCTTGGCCTCCTCGTCGCTGTGTGGCCTCCCCACCATGAGCCTCGGTGTCCTCATCCGCAAAAGAACAGTCAAGGTAAGCACAGGTGCAGTTGCCTGGGCTGTGCGGGGCTGAGAAGAGCACTCAAGAAACAGGAGGTGTGTTGTGCTAATTATGGAATCCAGAGGCCGGGAACCACTGCTTCAGTCCCCTGACCCATGACAACACTCTATCCAGTGTATTTGTTCAGAGACTCAGCGGTGTTTGGGGGAGCCCCAGGCTGAGCAGCTTGGGACAGGGCGAGAAACGGAAAGAAAGTGGTCTCCAGACCCAGCCAGGCCCAGCTCACGTCCCAGCGCTGCCACTCCAGCTGCATAAACTCAACTAAGCTCTCTGAGCCTCCTTCCCCGTCTGGGAACTGCACAGCACCTCCCCACCCCATAGAATCTGGGGAACATAAAGAAGGACTGGTCATTATTAAGTTAGCAAGGAAACCATCCCCGCATACAGCAGGAGCTGGATAAATGCTCGTTTCCATCCTTTCGTGCTCAAGTAAAGCAATTTTTTTTTAATTAAAGCAAATTACCGGCTTCCATTGGATAGAAAAAGATGTGTGTTACTCACAGAGATGTGTGTTACTCACAGAGATAAAGCTTTTATTGTACCCATCTCACAGATGTTTCAGATGGGACTGGACAGGGAGGAAAAGGATCTGGTCGGATGAAAGAGATTGAAATTATCCCCAGTGTCTGGCCAGACCTAGAAGAATCCCATAGCAGAAAGGACAGGTGCTCTGGATTTCCTCCCTCACAATCATACATGGGGAGACCTGGAAAAGCAAAGAAGGTTCATCTCACATGCAAATTTTGGTGATCAATTGGTAATATCTACCGGGAACACTGGGCTGAGCTAAGTTTTGAAGCAGGATGTCTGAACACCCTGTTCTTCCCAGGACTATCTCGGTTTACAGCTGTTGTTCAGCTATCATGCCCTTTTCACTCTCAAAAGTGTCCTAGTTTACACCGGACATCATATGCTCACCCTATTTTTGAGACGGTGTCCAGCTCAGTGGAAGGAATTCTGTGATCAATTAGTGATGTCTGCAAGGATCACAGAAAGGAAAGTACAGGTACTGATGTCATGCAGCCGCCTCACTTGTGCCCAAGATCAGAGCCCACTCTGGGAGAACTTCCACAGTACGTGCCCTTGGAGGCAGACATCCCACCAGCCTGTTTTCACACTTCCAGAGAAGACCCCTGGAAATGATGCAGTACAAAAGAGGAAGGGAGAAATAGGGTTAAAAAAAAGAGATAACCTAAACTTAGCATATATCATCTGGCTCAGGTTTAGAAAGAAAAATCCCAACTCAGGTCCATTGATAAGACCACAGATGAGAGTAGCTCCTTTACCCTTGCAAATGGCCACAAAGTGGGCAGGGAACACACACCCCAACAAAGTCTCCGTAGGTGATGGGCTGTGGGGCTTCCCCCAGGAATCTCAAAGAACTCCTGAGGCCCCTTGGTGTCCCCTTGGGTCCTCCTCAGAGACCTTGGAAGTTTCCCACCGCCGGGGCCCAGACAACGGCACCCCAACCTGGACCCACAGCCTCTTCCCTTCCCTGACTTGAACCCAACACTGAAGCCACTGGAACCCTCTTTTCTTGTCATAAGAATGCACCATGCTGTGCTTTGACTCTGTCCCCATGCTTCTTGGGGCCCCTCTTTCCATGAATTGGGAATTCAGCCTGGCAGGGCCATTGAGGCAGGCCCCTTCCTTCAAGACATGGGGAGCCTCTGTTGAATGACTTTGGCTCAAGGAGTCTCCACTGGTCCGGCTGAAACTTCTTTAGAACGTGCAGCCACCTGAGACCCTTCCTACCCAATCCTCCCTCCTTCCCACTCTTCACCACCCGGTGGCCCTCCCCACCTCCTGCCTCGGCTCCCTCCTCTTTCTAAGTCCATCTCGGTATCTGCTCCTCAGGTGGAAACAGTGGGTGAGAGGGTGGCAGAATAATGACATCCCATAGGCGTCCACACCTTAATCCCACACCTGTGAATACACAACCTGACACAGCAAAAGAGAGTCTGCAAATATGATTAGGGGAAGGGTCTGAAGCAATGGGGAGGTTATCCTGGATGCCCTTCCTGCATTCTTCTGTCCCTCAAACATTTGCACTGCATCTACTAAGGGCCAGGCCAGGAACGAATGAGACCAAATCCAGTCTTCCAAAAGTAGCTGGAAAATTGCAATTCATAGAAAAGAAGAAGGAAGTTGGGGACAGCTCTCCAGAGAAGGTGCACCAGGTGAAGACTTAAGTGATGAGTGGGAGTGGTCCAGATGACAAGGAGATGTTCCAGGTAGGGGGAACAGCATCTGCAAAGGCTCCACGGAAACAAACGGGGTATGGCCCTCCTTGGGCTCACCCAGCCCCCTGGGCTGCTGCGTTTACAGTGGTCTATCTGGGTTATCACTGTTTGTATCATGATCATCCCCATGGACTGGGGGCTTCTTGAAGACATCGACCCTATTTTAGCCACCTTGGTATGCCCAGTGTGCAGAACAGATCAGGCACAGACTACTTGATAGATTGGTTCGGTAAATGGGTATGGGTATGTGGGATGGATGGATGCATGCAAGGATGAGTGGGGGGATGAGCAGGGGGATGGGCGGAGGGATGAGTGGGGGAATGAGTGTGGGGATGGGTGAAAAGATGAATGGGTGGATGGGTGGGGGATGAACGGATGGGGATGCCTAGAGGATGAGTGGCTGGATGGGTCGGGGATAGGTTGGGGGATGAGTGGGTGGATAGTCAGAAAGATGTCTGGATAGATGCATGGATGGTTGGATGAATGGGAGAGTGGATGAATGGGTGGGTGGAGAGTCAGGAGGATGGGTGGATGAAGAGTTGGGTGGGTAGATGGGTAAACAATGGGTAGGTGAAAAAACAAACAGGTGAATGAGGTAACGGGTAGAGGGGAGATCAAAGAAACCGCTAAGTGAATGAATGAAAACTTCAAGGATTTGCCGGTGAGACAGAACTCCATCTTCTCTCCAAATCAGTCAATGTCTCTGGAGCCCCAGCACTTCTCTGGGGGATTCCACAGATGCCTGAAGCATGAATAGGCCTGGCTTCCCACCACCTTTTACATCTCCATTCCCTTCCCCACTGTCCAACGGGACAGGAAGCCCCTGTCACACCCCCCTGTGCCTGATGACCTGCTCCTCTGTCACAGAATTCACAGTCGCTGAAGATAGCTGGGACAAAGAACAATCTACAGGGAGTTCTCTCAGGCACTTCAGAGGTGAAACAGAGGTAGGTTTCCTACAGAACCTGGGCCTGGGGAACCCTCCCGGGAAACAGGCTGCAAACACAAACAGCCTGGCCCTGGGTTGTGGGAGGCAAACCACCAACCCAAATAGGTTTCCCCAAGTCTGAGCAGTGATGCTCTCATAGCTACTCGTTGCAACCATTGACTCTTTCAGTCAGTCGCTCATCCATCCATCCATCCATCCATCCATCC
>NW_024425897.1:7820198-7853547 GCF_017311325.1 Ursus maritimus
CCATCCATCCACCCATCCATCCATCCATCCATCCACCCACCCTTCCATCCATCCATCCACCCATCCATCCATCCATCCATCCACCCACCCATCAACCCATCCATCCACCCATCCACCCACCATCCATCCATCCTTCCATCCATCCATCCATCCACCCATCCACCCATCCACCCACAATCCATCCATCCTTCCATCCATTCATCCACCCATCTATCCACCCACCCGCCCATCCATCCGTCCGTCTGATGTTCACTCAGGGCCTGCATACTGTACTTGGTTCTGGGTGCCACAGAAATCCCATTTGGAACCCCAACATCTTAGGGGCCCATTGCTCAACTTGCCAGTTATACAACATGGGGAAGGAGGCCGGGAGAGGGGAAGGGGACGGGATCTCTGGTTCCCCCGCCCCCTCACCTCCAGCCTCCTTCTGCCTTCCAGCCTCACAGGGGGGTAGCCCAGCTCGCAGGCGGCTTGGCCACTCGCCTGAAGCATTTAGCGCATTCACAGCCCTGCAACCTAGTTCACACCAAGGTGTGAATGACTGAGTCCTCCCAACCCCTGGGCTGTTTTCCCCTGAAAATGAAAGCTGATGAACCCCAGGGCCTCTCTGCCAGAGCCCTCTTGGATTTCTGAAGGAGAAACCTAATTAAGGAAGAATTTGAGACAAGATCTCAGTGGGGGTGACATAATGGAGGTGGGGGGAGGCTCTGGAGAGTACCTTTGGTGGAACAGCTGGCTTGGAAGAACACTGCAGGGCAAGGAGTCCGCTGTCCTGGATCGGGCACAGTTGTCTCTGGCTTGTGCTCTGTGCACAGCACTCAGCAGTTTATACGGTGTGCCGGGAGAGACACCCGCATCCTCTCCCGCAGTGAGGGGACAGTCCCAAAGCCAAGGCCAGCAGCCGTCCTTCTGCAATTGCCACGGATCAATAACACATGCACGAAGCCCTTCCTCCCAGAAGTACCTTAGGCCTGGCAGAAACAGGCCTCTCAAGTCCAAAGTCAGGGAAAGAGGAAGAGGAAGGAAAAGAGCGAAGAGCTCTGAGGACATGCCGTGCGAAGGGCTCTGCGAGCTGCCACCACAGACGTGATCGTCTTTACTCCTCCTGATGGCTCTGGGGAGTGTTGAGCATGAGGCTGTGAGGAGACCGGGGATCTCAAGCAAGACGTCGCTGGGTCCAGGTACCCAGGCGAGCTTGCGGTTCCCGGACATGGGGCACCACACTCCTTCCTGCCTCTGGGCCTTTGCATCTGCTGTTCCCCCTTCCTGAAATGCCCTTTCCACCCCACTCCACCCCACTCTATTGCCTATTTAACTGCTTCCCAGCTATCTGATTTCATCTCATGTGCCACTTCCTCCAGGAAGCCCACCCAAACCACCCAGAGGCGCTGGCCCACCCACGGTACATGTGTAGGAACCATCCGGGGGTGTGCTCTGCCACACCCTCTTGACCCACTGATTTCAGCGCCTCCGAGGGACACTACCTTGCCAGCGGCCAGCGTCCCATAAGTAGGTGTCTCCCCGCTTTCTTGCCTCAGGGTTTTCTCAAAGCTGAGACGTATTCCACACCTCCCCTCAGAAGCTGCCCAGCGGCGTTGCACCCCTGTCACCCACAATGGTAACCAGACCAACGTCACCCCTTTTCCTGGGATCGCCTGCCTTCTCTGGAGCCAGCTTTTTCTGCTGGTTACACTTGCCGGTTCCCTGAAGGCAGAGTTCCGGACACATTTAGGTCATTACAGAATCCCCATGCCTAGTACTGGGCCAACAAATATTCTTGGAAGGAAGAGAGAGAGGGCAAGGCGGGGGGCAGGGAAGGGGGAGAAGGGGAGGAGAGGGATAGGGAGGGAGAGAAAGGAGGCTAGGAGGGAGGGACAGAGGGGGAAAGGGGGGGAAGAGTTTACTGTTCTTGAGCCCAGCTGTGTCCTGCTTCATACCCCAAACATGCTGCCTCCCCCCCAGATGCAGGTGGTGTAGACCAAAGAGACCCCTTGGTGGACGCCCTCCCTCACCCTGGTGTAGGCACCATTCTGTCTAATTCTGGCTCCTACTTCCCCTGCTCACCACCCTCCCACACACACATGCAATGAATTATATCCTCGGGAGGTCCTGCCTGGGTATAGAAAAAAAAAAAAAAGGCTGAGCTAGAAAACTCCACCAGCCATTTTTTTCCCCTTTTTGTCCCCATGAGCAGGTGCACACTGTAATGCTCCTGATTTTCAGGATCTGATGAAACTGTCATAGACATGGCACAATCCTCCTCCACCTCGGTGAGGCCCAGATTATTACAGGCCCGCACGCACCCCAAGCTGCTGTAGATAAGAGTCTGTCAGCGTTTCCATTACTGGGCCCTGTTTGGGGGATTTGTTTATTTAAATTGGTTGGATTGGGTGCTCCGGGGAGCGATGGATGGGCTGGCAGCGTGGGTGGTGGCTGGGTGAAGAGCATGTCACCTTCGCGCTGCCACTTGTTGACGTCATGCATGCATGTCACAGGGTCAGCGGGACATGGCCCGGTGACTTATGGCAGCTGGAACAGACAGTCAGAAGCTAGTGACACGTTTAGCCTGCTGGAGTGGGTTAAGGAGCAGCCGCGGGGAACTGGGGTAAGAGAGAGTCACGGGAAAGACAGGTGAAGTAGGGGATGGACGCAGACGTCATAACCAAGCTGGTCGTGGTTTTGGAAGGGAGTCGAGATGAGGGCTGAAAGGTAAAGGGGAAAGGAACGAACAGACTGAAAATGCAGCATGTGTGAAGTACCTTCATGCCAGGCCTTTGGGGCATGATATGCATAAACTCGAGCTGGATCTCACCAGTGGCTTCCCATTGCTCAGAGACTCAAATCCAAACTGGACTATGGCCTTTGAGACACCCACCGTGTGATGGAGCCTCAGCTCTGCCACGCCCCCATCCCACTCACTCTGCTCCAGCCACGTGGCCCCGCAAGTCCTTACGCATATCCGGCTTTTGTACCACAGGGCCTTTGCACAGGCTAACCTCTTCGCCCCAAATGCCCTCCCCAGCTGTCTCTCTCTGTCTGTCCTTCAAGCCTCAGTATAAACATCCTCCTCTGAAGACCATTCAGATCACTGAGTTCAAGGCTCCCTTCCTGCCACCCATTAGCCGCTCGTACAAATACCCTGCCCTTTGCCAACAGAACATTTATCACCATGGGTAATTATGTGCTTGAGTGTTTGTTTGTTTGTTTACTATCTGGAGAGGACATATGCTGTGTTTGTCTTCCCGACCGCCTCCCTCTTTGGAGAAACCTCAGGCTGTCCTTGCACATGGTTCCGGCCAGGCTGCCAGTCACCAACCCGGCCCCCTCGCCTCTCCCACATGCACACTGGCCCCAGGAAAGGAAGTCTGCCCCAGGCCTGGACAACTGCACCTCCTGTCCCCCTGAAATAGGGAGCAGCACACGGTGCACACAGGGGGCCTGAGCAAGGACAATCAGCATCCACAGAGCAGAGGGCGTACGGTGGTTTTACTGCCTGTCCGCCAATTCTTTGTACTGCTTGCTCTCGACAAAAGATGGAATCCAAGTCTCCCCTTGAATGTGGGCAGCCTTTTGCAACAGCCACAGTGAACAGAACATGCTAGAAGACGGCATGACCTCTAAGGCTAGATTACAGAAAGTAACACTGCGTCTACCTGGCTCACTCCTGGGACACTCAACCTCGGAGCCCGGCCACCATGTTGTGAGGAAGCCCAAGACCCGGGACGAGGCACCATGGTCACCAATCCAGTCCCCGTGCTGAGGTCCCAGCCATGAGCCAGCATGAGCATTCAGGCACGGGAGCGAAGGAGGCTACAAACCGTTCCAACCCCCGGCCCCTGGGTTGCTGGAGGCAATGCCGAGGGGAGCAGGGACAAGCCGGCCCGCTGAGCCCTGCCCAGCTGGCAGATTTGGGAACAAAGTAAACCGTGTTGTTCTAGGCCATTCAGATGGGGGTGGTTTGTGATCCAGCAATAGAAGGGGATGCCCCTGGCCACCACCTGCAGAGAGCCTGGCTGCAGACTGACAGCACTGGGGCTGGATGGACAGAGGTGGGGGCTCTGCAGCAACCTGAGGCCACCCCAGGGCCTTCCCCGTAATGGCATCAACGTGTCCCCTCCGTACAGGCTTCTACTGTCTCCGACATCCACAGCTTTCTGGATGATTCACCATGTTCTCCGCAGACATGCATGCGCTCTGTGAGGCTGGGCCCACTTCCACTGGGGCCCCTGTGTACCCCGAACAAATTCACAGGGTGGCAGGATTTGGTATTAGAGATTGCTTCTAGGAGCAGATGAGCTCACTGATTCTCCTCTCCATGCTGATTTTGGGTACAAGTTACCAGGAAGGCTCAGAAAGCTGAGGGGCTCCTGAGGGTGTCTGGGGACAAATCCAGGTGGGGCATTTGAACCCAGGTGATAGCTTGAAACTCAGGATCCTGGAGCTGGCTCCTGGGGAAGACATGAAGGGCATCCTGTGGGGAATGTCCAGTGGGCCCATAGGGGACCCAGTGTGACAAACATTAGGTTGATGACCAAAACTATAGTTGGTGGCATGGGGGTGGGGGTGGGGATGGGACTGTGAGCCCCATGAGGAAAGGCCACCACTGTTGTGCCACCCCCCTGCCCCATGTCCCCAGCACCTGCCATCGGGCCCAGGGTTGGTCCTGGAGAGATCTGTTGACTGAGGCATCAAAGGCTCATTTCTTGAGTTCTTGGGCCCTAGATCCTGCATTGAGTCCTCATGCCTCAGTGAGCCCACCTTACAGATGGATGTATAAGGAGCTGGCAGAGCTGAGCTCACATTCCCAAGGTCACTGTACTAGTCGTCCACGCTGTGTAACAAACCATCCCAAAGCAGAGCAGCTTGCAAAGTTGCCTATGTTACAGTTCCCGTAAGTCAGAAAGCCAGGTTTCCCTGGGTCCCCTGGCTCAGTGCCTCTCCCAGGCTATAGCCACGGTCTTGGCTGGGGCGGCAGCCTCATCTCAAGACTCAATGTGCCTTCAAGCTTGCTCTCCTGGACATTGGGAGAATGCCGTTCTCACGGGTTGTCAGACTGGGGGGTGGTGTCTCCCTGCTGGCTGTTGTCCCGAGACCACCATCAGTTCCTTGCCTTTGGGGGCATCTCCAACATGGCAGCTTGCTTCGTCAAAGTGTGCAAGCTGAGGAGGCCAGAGAGAGGGCAGAGCAGGCAAGAAGGAAGTCATAGCCTCTTGGAGCCCAAGCTTGGGAGGGACACCTTATCACTGGGCCAGTATTCTCTTCTTGAAAAGGGAGGCTCTGGGTGCAGCTCGCAGTCGATGGGAGGACATTCCAGGGTCCGAATACCAGGAGCCACATCAGAAGCTGGCTGCATCAGTCCCCTGGGTGGAAATATTTGAACCCGGGATTCAAACCCAGGCAATGTGGTTTTTCCCAGTGCAACACGATCTCTCTGAAGAAGGGGCAAGGGACAGACCTCAGGCCACGAGGAGAAGGAAAAGCCATTACTCATCCCCTGAGCTCTCCTCACTGCATGGACAGAGTGAGGGGGATAGAAAATTGGAAGGTACCAACTCCCCCCAAACAGCCCTGTGGACTGAGCCGAACGCACAGCCATTTCGAGCCTTGTGGGCTAGCAAGGGGCTACCCCTTTTGGTTCTGGAGAAATGTGAATACCCATCAGCTGGTCCGGGGAATATTTTCCTCATTTCTTCCAGCATCTACAAGCTGCTTATGGCTCCAGCTGGAGAAAGGGCTGTGTAGACCCAGTAGCGGCTGGCCAGGCCCATCCCCGTCCTGGCCTTCGGGATGGTTCACCGTGTGCCAGTTAGGGAACAGGAGCAGGTTGGGTGGAGGCTAGAGAGACACAGAAAGTTGTGTTCACATAAGGATGGAGTAATCTGTTCCTCAGTTTGGTCCTGAAGTCTCCAGGGCAAGACCAAAGTGAAGGTTGACATCAAACTATAGGTTTGCCCCGCCACCTTCTTTGCGACTTATAATTATGACCAAGGCCTATTTCCCCTCCCTGGACGTCTTTCTCTTCCTCTATGAAATGACATTGACTCACACTGTGCTGTCAACCTGGAAGGTCTGCTGCATGCTTAGCAAACTCCTACTCAACCCTCAAGATCCCAACTAAAATATCCTTTCCCCCTCTGACCTCAGGTGACATGTGGGAGCTCTCACGTCTTGTGAGCCCCATATGATAATAAGAAAAGCTAATCGTTATAGCATGTCTTCTGTGTTCCAGGTGGTGTTCTCAGGGCATTACAGAATTTAAATAATTCAATCTTCACATTGACTTCTGAGACACATTTTGCTGTGATCTCCATTTTGCAGATGAGAGATTAATGAGATTACCCGACTGATAACTCAAATGCCACCAAAAGCCTTGAATCTTCCCCTCCCCTTGCCCCCCACCCAAGCCCTGCCCTCACTCCCAGGGTCTCTGGTCCCATTTGTCACATTTGTCAGAGCCCTGGAGTGGGGCATCCTGGATGGGGCTGTTCGACACTCTGCAGCACTCCTCAGGCCCCTCAGCATGCGGGGTGATGGGTGAGAACCCCCAGGGACAGGAGAGGAAGATAAGAGAGAGGGAATGGTGTGGGGGAGGACAGATGTGGGAAAGGGACACACACCACCACCGGGGACAAAGGACAGGAACGGAGAGTGGGCACAGAGAGAGACCGAGGCAGAGAGACGTGGATAAGGGAAGGCAGACAAAGAGCCACAGAGGGAGAAAAACAGGCAACAGAGACCCCAAAGCCGCGAGGGACTCTGGAGGGAGGCCAGTGACTCGGAGGCTGGGCTGGAGGGGAGAGGGCCAAGGACGACAGGGGGACAGGGCTTTGCGGACGCCCCCACCCCTGCCGCCTCCTCGCCCTGGCTGTTCCTTCCTGCACAAACACGGGCTTTGTTGGCCAAACAAACCTGGGCGGAGTCTGGGCTGGGATCCCTTTCATGTGGCAACTGTTGCCATGTGGAGAGACACCCCGATCTAAATATTCCACATTTTCCCTCCTCCCACTGGCTCTTGGCAGGCTGGCGAGAACGTGAGGGCGGCTCCATCCTCTGTCATGGGGGGGTGGGGGGAGTGGGGGGGAAGGGAGGCGGGGAGGGGGTGCAGAACTCCCCCACACCCCCAAGTCTGGAAAAATCAAGTGTTCCTCTGCTTTTCCTTTTCTCTCTCTCTCTCTCTCTCTCTCTCTCTCTTTTTCCTATCACAGCCAACACCATCACACGTCCCAGGCAATTTTTTTTTTTTTTTAAGGAAAACAGGTCTTTCGAGACAGAGGTGACCCCGGTGGTGATAAGTGACGAAGTTCACCTGAGAGTGTTATCAGCTCTCCATGGCTGCCCGGGCCTCAGATTTCTCATTTCGATGAGGAGGCCGGGGAAATTGGATGCAACCCGACATTCCCCCTCTGATGAGCTTCCTCGAGCGAGCCTGCGAGGGCAGCAGCCGGGGAGGGAGGCAGGCAGGGCGGCCTGGGCTCCTCCGCCCTGCCACCCTCCACCCCCCAACCTCCCCCCTACCCCCCCACGCCGGGGCTGGCTGCGAAGGATTCTCCCTGGTGACTCTTGCTTCCTCCTCTTCCTGAAGCTTGCGCCTGGCCTGGACTTCCTGGGTGAGGAGGAGATGACTGCGGATGCTGCCTCGGGGCTCAGAGGCCTTCCAGCCCTCCCCCCTCCCAGCTGCCAAACATCCCCTCTGAGGCCAGCAAACTCGCGCTGCAAAGGGCCACATCTTACCTGCATTTTCAGCTCTGGGGACCACACGGTCTCTGTCGAGGCTGGAGCCAGCACGTAAGTAAACATGCGGCTGTGTTCGAATGGAACTTTGTTGACAGAGGCGGGCGGTGGGCAGGACTCGGCCTGGCCTGCGAGCTGTAGTTGGCAACCCCCACTCCGGGCTGCCTTGCAACTCAAGGTGAAGTCCAGGGACCTGTGACATCAGGGGGCCCTGGGAGCTTGTTAGAAATGCAGAATCTCGGGCACCACCCTAGACCCCCAGTGTCGGAGCAGCGGGGCCCTTAACAAGTTCCCCTGCGGTGGGTGAGGGCCTGCGAGTCTGACAAGTGCTGGTCCATGGAGGGCTCACTTTCCTCTGACAAATGAGGAAACTGAGGCTCACAGAGGGATCCATTGCCCAAGGTCATGGGCCAGGAGCAGTGGAGCCAGGATTTGCACCAAGTTCAGAGCCTTGCCTTCCATGTTTTATAAGGATCAAAGGGACACGGGTCTCTCAGAGATGCTCATTGACCCGGATGCTCGGAGAACACGTGGTAGGAGCTGCAGACAGGGATCCACTCTGCATCATGCCTTGTCCCCCTCCAGCTGGGTATGGAACCCTCAATACGTTATAGGACCTTCCCTGGGCACACCTCATGTGCCAGGCTCTGGGCTAGGAACAGACATGAACAAGAGCTTCTGTCCATCCTCAAGGAGCAGAGAATCCGATGACGGAGGCAGATGTGCACCAAAGTGGCCCCTTGCAAGCTGTATAGCTTTGGGTCATAGCAAGGGCTCAAAAAATAATACTCTATTATTGCGATTACTGTGATTATAGTATTGTCATTATTGTTGCTAGTATTTTTCTGCCAGACGACCTTTTTCAAGGGAAGTAGACTTTCTCATGTGTCTGCCAACGAGGAGCAGCTCAGTTTCTCTTCCTCTAGAAGGGAAGACCAGATAAGAGAAATTACCTTTCCCTATCTTATCCGTCTGGATTAAGATTGACAGACAGAGGTCAAATAACAGCAGCTTTGACAAGATTGAAGGTTGTTTCTCACTGACATAACAGAAATCCAAAGGGAGGCAGTCCACTTTCTGTATGGAACTTTTTCCTCATGGTCCAGAACAGCTGCTTGAGCACCAGCCATCAGGTTCACCTTCCAGCCAGAAGGTGGCAGCAAGGAGGAAGAAGAGGCAAAGGGGTGCCCACCAACTGTGTTTTAAAGAGGTTTCCTTGAAGCTGTTCCACAGCACTCTGCTTACACCTCACTGACCAAAATTTAGTCACCTGGCCACACCTAGCTACAAGGGAGGTTGAGAAAGATAGTCTTTACTTTGGGAGGCCACGAACCCGGTGAAAAATTGGGAGTTTCATTAGTAAGAAGGAGCAAACACATGCAGGGCCAGGCAACTCATGGTCTCTGCTGCCCCCATGATTTTGGGGGTGGTCTCCCAAGGTGACCTGGGACCCACCTACTGGAGGAGTATCTTTGGAGGGACCCAGACCCGAGGAGGAGGAACCCACGCATTCAGCCAGTGCTCTGTGGCGTGCCAGGCGCCCTCCTATCCCTCCACGCTCATGCAGTGAAGGAGAGGAAGAGGACAGGTGCAGGGGAGAGAATCTCCCCCCGCCGCCCCCGGTCACCCAGCTGGCCAGGGACAGCGCTGGGTTCTGGGTTCTGGGAGGCCACGCTCAGGTCTCTTTCCAACAGAGCTCACCTTGAACTGTTGAGAATATGTTCCTTCTCTTTCTGTCTTTCCTCTGTCTGCTTCTCTCTCCCCTCTACTTCCATATATATGGCCATCTCTCTGTGTCTACGTGTCTCTCTCTCCCTCCTTTCTGCCTCTCCTCTTGAAAAACAATTCCAAACTTCAACTTACCATGGCTCACCCTTCGCAAACGGGGTGCTCTGAATGAACCCAGGTACCCCTTGCTTCCTCCCTCCCCAAATAGGACCCCACTGAGGCTGGGTCTCCTGATCCCCACCGAGGAAGCCCTGGTGCTGCGTGGTTACAACAGAGCGACAGGCGCGCGGGGCGGCTTGGCGTGGGGCCAGGGCTCTGCTGGAAGGAGCTGGGGAACCGGATGTCTCCAGGCTTTGAGGAGCGTGTCCGCACCTGCCCTGAGCACCTGGTTCTAGGATGCCCTCCCTGCAGACATCAGGGCCTGTGGAGGCACATGTCTTTAGGACGTCAGCCTGGGGAGAAGGGCAGGGGGCCCCTGTAGACAGACATCAGCGAACTTTGGCAATAGCCTGGCAGGTGCACGCTGATAACACCCCATCTCACTAGGGAGGAACTGAGGTTTAGGGGCCCCCTAGCGTGAACCCCTAGCTTGGACCCTAACAGGGGCAAAGCCAGGATTTGAACCAGGGTGGCTGCAGGGCTCTGGTTCTTAACCAGTATTCTCCTCACAGTCTCATCCCAGCCCTGAGCCAGGGAGTAGCTGGGAACTTGAATCCATAGTGACCTGAGGTTCCAGCGAAGGCCCAGGTGATCCGGACAGAAGTGGGAGACAGAAGGGGTCATTTTCACATGGCAAGGCGTGCATGTGGACGCCTGAAAACACACACACATGCAAGGCACTAGCATGTACACATATGTACCTGTGCACACACACACACACACATGGGCATGCACACGCAGGTGCAAACACGAATGCTTGCATGCACAGGCACACACGTGTGCATGCACACACAGGTGCAAACACACATGCTTGCACGCACAGGCGCACACATGCATACACATATGCACACTTTCTACATTCCAAGGTCTCTCTGACCTCAGTATGGGTCAGGGGACAGTTTCCAGCCATTTCTTTCTGGGGCCTGCCCCACGCTGGAGACTCCATGGAGGCCGAGGGGAAAAGCCAGGAGCCCCTTACAAAGTCAGTCCCCAAGATCTCAGCCCCTGATCCAACCCTCCCTCTTCAGACCCCCACATGGAGGTCTCTGGGGGTATTTTGGAGTCATCCAGCTCAACCTCCACCTTACAGAACCTTCTTCCAAGCTCAGCCTATGAGCTTGAATGCTCCCGGGGGCAGAGAGCTCATTACATTCTTGGGTACCCCCCCCCAGTGCCGGTCAGTTCATGACATCAGAAGGATCCTCTCTTGCCAACCACATGGCTCGAAGAAAGCCCCTTCGCCCTCTGTGCCTCAGTTTATACAACCATGGTGGGGTACCCACCACCAACCTGGTCTTTGCCACTACGAGGCTCAAACACCATCGGGCACAGACAGCTCTTCCCTGAAGAGGCCAACACATGAGAGTAATTACTCCTCATCACAGCCTCATCCAGAGCCAGCAGGCCCTTCCCTGTCTGGAGCACAGTGTTCCCACCACACAGAGGGGAGAAGCAGGGGACCCGGAGAGTCATGGGGCTTCTGTGCTTGCAGTGACAGCTGCCCTAGTCCCACTTGTGAGGGTCTCGAACCCTCATAAGGCTGAGCTGCTCTCCCACAGGTGGATGGCCACTGGCCAGTGGCCCCGCCCTGCCCCCGAGCCTCAACTTCTCAGGGAACGCTGGGACGGGAGGCTGTGGGGACCTCACCGAGCCGGGCTAGCCGTCAGCACGCACGAGCAACAGCGCTCAGGAATGGGACAGAGAAAAATACTCTGGGCCAGGAACTCAAGTGGATTTCGGGTGTTGCTATTCACTCCTGTGCTATCACCAGCAAGCCTCTGTGCTTTCCAGGGCCTCAGTTTCCCCATCTGTCCAGTGGACAGAAGCGGGCCGACCTCAGCCAGGCTGCTGTGCGGGGTGAAATCCACAAGTATGTGTCTATCCCCAAAGCAACAGCTACTAGACTACGTGATTATTTGTTTCAAACAAACTATTTGATAGCCAGCAAAGCAGAGGCCCAGAGAGGGCACATCGCTGGCCCAAGGCCACACAGCATGCCAGACCCAGACCAGGTCACCCCACCTCAACCCCCATTCAGGGGAAGGAAAGAACCCGCTCCATCCATACGGAGTCCCCCCCCCCAGCAGAGGGAATACCCCATTTCCGTCCTTCAACAACCTACACCAAGCCCCCTGGGTCCTGATTTAACTCCTCCTTTCGCAAATGATCCCCGACAGAAAACTCCTCCAGAGACAAGGAAAAATATTTCCCCCAAACCTATTTACTTTTCAAATTTCAGTTGCCGTAACAACTCGGCACAACTATTTATGTGAAATCTTCCCCTTCCAAGTCTCGCCGAGCGCCACGCTCTACAGAGAGCGCAACTCAGCCCTTTCAATAACAACACATTTTTTCAATCAATTTGGGTCTGGGATCTTTTTTTTTTCTCTATAAACACACATAAAATATGTTGTGCAAAACTTTTGAAAGCTAACAGGGAAATGCCGGATTTTATCGACCTATTCCTCTCTAATTACCCCGATAGATACTTTCTGCAGCATGAGAGTGACTGAAACGACCAGCCCACTTGTTTGTTTGTTTGTTTTTAAACTCCTTTGAATTGTTTCCACTGGCGGTCATCTGGGGAGCGCCCCAAGTCGCTGGGGGTCCCCGGCAGAGGCCTGAGCTTTGGCTCTCGCTCAGGCTCTGCCCCTCACAAGCTGCATGTCCTTGGAAGAGCAGCCCCAGTCTCTGGCCTGGAAAGGGCCACATCTGGGCCAACTGGGCCCCCACCCAAGGTTGGGGTGGAGGTTCTTCGGCAAGGACTGTGTGTTTGAGGATTCCTGCAAACGTCCTGGGATCTGGCAGCGGCCAGTTTGGGATCTTGGAGACGCTCCCCGCTCCCCGTCGCAGGTTTTCTGTACCAGGCTTCTTGGAAGCCTTCATCCACAGCTGTCATCTTCACCTGGAATTTCCCCCTCAGTCAACCTGTCGGGTCGATGTGAAGGAGCCCGGGCTTGGCTTCATGCCTGCTGCTGCCATCTTGAAATTCTTAATTGCTTTCGAACAAGAGGATCTGCATTTTCATTTTGCAACCGGCCCCACGAATTCCATCGCCATCCCAGCCAGTCCCTATTCTAGCGTGTTATATGTATTCAATCATTTCCTCCCAGACGACCCTTGGAGATAGGCATAGCTGTGATCTCTGTTTTCCAGGCGAGGAAACTGAGTCCAGAGAGGGCAAAGGTCATTACCACCCCAAACAAGCTGTTGTGCATTAGGCCCTGTTCCAAGCGCTTTTCCTGTGTTAGCTCATCTAATGCTCATGACAGCTACGTAGAATGGGAACTATTATGATCCCTATTTTCCAGAGGCACAGAGAGGTTAGGCAACCTGATCAAGGTCACATAGCAAGTAAATGGAGGAGCCATGCTTTGCTGAGAGGCCCATTCAGTCGCCCCCCCTATGTGCCAGCACCCGTTTCCTCAGTAGGTCCTGGCCTCTGGGCTGACTCCTTCCAGCCCATCCTTAGCGTAGTAACCAGAACTTCCATCTCACTTCATCCTACCTCTAGTCATGCCAGTTTCCGGCTGTAAATCTCCCCATGGCTCCCAGTGCTCTCGAGAAGCATCTCATCTCCTTGGCCTGACCATTGAGACCTTTGTTGATATGACCTATGCCGACCTCCACAGCCACAGCACCCATCTTGCCCCATTCCACTTGGTGCTCCTGCCCTTCAGACTGCCTGCGGTTAGATCTCTGTACACCCCTGAGTTGTCAAGTTAGGGACCACTGATGCCCTACACAGGTCCTAGCACATGGGCACTCTAGAAAGCTTGCTGATCCGAACTGTCCAGCATAGGCCATGCTGGGCATCATCCTTGACACTTGCTCTCCTTCACCCCCTTGGCCTGGATGATAACTCCCCAATCCAGCTCCTTCTCCCTGTCCCTGCCAGCCCTCCAGCAAAGGCCACCGTTCCTGCTTACAAAGATGCCCGTTGCACCTTCTCCGCAGCTTCTCTGCCTCAAGCCATGCCCCTTCCGGTCAGTTCTCCAAACTCCAGCTGGAGAAACATGTTAAAAACACAAATCTAACCACTTCACTCTTTGCTTCGCACTCATTCCCAAAACGAAATCTAAGAAGTGAAAAAGGCTGAGAAGCCTTCATATCTGACCCCGCTGACTTCATTGGACATGTCCATGTCTCCATGTCTCATTGGACACCCCCAAGCATCCCATGACACGCTGAGCCACTTTAAGTCTCAGGTTCCGTAAGCTGTTTCTTCTGGTGTGACTGCCCCATAGTCTACCCACTTCTGCCTCAGCTAAACAGCTCTTCTTCTGGAAACTTTCCCGACCACTAGCACTCCCCCTCAAAGCAAAATCAAGCTCCTCCTGGGCTCCCACAGCCCCCCGTCCTTCCCCATCCAAACATGTATCACACTATTGTAAGCACTGGTCTGTATGTCTGTCCCCTGTCCTCACATTGAAGGTGAGATTCCTGAGAGCAGAGGACATATTTTGTTCCTTGATGTACTCTCCATACTTGGAACATAGAAAGTGCTCAACAAACAGATGGATGAATAGTGGATAGGTAGATGAGAAGATGAGCAGATGGGTGGATGGATGGGATGATGGATGGATGGATGGATGGATGGATGGGTAGAAGGGTGGGTGGATGGATGGATGGATGGTGGATGGATAGAAGGGTGGGTGGGTGGATGGATGGATAGATGGGTGGATAGACGGATGGTTGAATGAATAGATGGGTGGATGGATAGATGGGTGGATGGATGGACAAAATGGATAGATGGGTGGTTGGATGGATGGAATGGATAGATGGGTGGATGGGTGGGATGGATAGATGGATGGATGGATGGATGGATGGATGGATAGACAGATGAAAGAAAACCCCAGCAATCATCTTACAATAGTTAATCTTTGGATGGTAAGGTACTCAAAGTTCTGAGTTTGTAGTAAGCGGGCAATAGATGTTTACTGAATGGATGGTTAAATGGATGTCATGGCGCAGCTGGTCATCAGCCCTCCAGGAGCACCTGTTTTTCCTCTTGTTTCTTCCATTCCCTCCCACATCCACCCTCATCTGTCTCCCAGCCTCCTATTGCTTCCCACAGTTGCCACATGACTCAAAGTGGCCAAGTTCCCCAGATCCATGCCTGCACATTAATTATTGAGTGATATAATCCAAATTTATCTAATGAATTAATAATAGGCCATAGGGGTATTTTAATAATGAAATACTTGGAGTTATGTTTTGGTAATTATAGCAGGCTTTCATAATTACACCACGGCTGTGAAAATAAAATCAAAATCAATTAGGTGGTGTATAATGACACCCTAGGAGTGCCCCATCAAAGCTTCAATGTATAGACCCACCAGGATCATGAAGATAGATTTATCTCTGAGCCAGCTAGGGTCTGGGGGTCAACATTTTCACAGGACTGTAGAGCTGGGGAGGGATTCCAGGGAGGACAAGGGAAAGAATGGCACTGAAAAACATCAAATGTCTGAGTCAGAAAGTGCCTTAAAGGCCAACAAAACAAGCCTCCGCTTTCACAGATGAGAAGACAGAGGCTCAGAGAGGAACAATGACTCCCTAAGTCAGCCTCAAATTGTTGGAGTCTGGACCACCTCTCTGGACTCCCAGTCCAGTGTTCTTGTGGCGCTGGCCCACTCACATGTCCTCCTTCTGCCATAACAAACCCTCAGTGGTCTGTGTGAGTTTTGCCCATGCTTCCTGTCTCAACCCCTGCAACTCAACGTACGTACAACCAAACCACCTATGGGCCATGAATGTGGTCTTCACACCTCTGCGTTTTGCCTGTGCTGTGCCCAGTGCCTTGGAGGACTTCGTGCCCCACCCCCAACGTCTGAGGTCTTCGTGGCAAAGCCCTCCCTGCAGGGATGATCTCCCTTCCTCTTGCCCCCGGGGGCCCCCACTATGTGATGATGGCTCACCTGTCTCCTCTAAAAGACCAAGGGGCTCCATTACAGCACGGACAAATCCTGTTCATGTTCTCTCCTGGGAATGTTAACACAGGGCCTGACAAACAGAAAATGCAAAATACAGCCTTATTCAAGGCCAGGTGGTGGAAGGAGAGGGAGAAGAGAGAGGAAAGAAGAGAAATAAACAAGGAAGGTTGGTTCTGGACTTATTTCCAGAATGTACTTAACCAAGGCCACCCGAAGGACGTTTGGGCTTAAAAGTGCTGGTTTAGGGACATCTCACTGGAAATTTAAGCTGCAATAAAATGACATGAAAGCGAGAGAAATCTTTCAGGACAAGGAACGCCAATGATGGTAGATGGGCAGATTCGAAAGCATCGCACACCCCCAACACCCACACAGAGAATCAGGAAGCCTGGGCTGTTGACCCCGAGGTCCGTCAGTAAGATGTGTCCTCAAAAAGGCTCTTGAACTTGTCACAGACTCTGCCCCAAACGGGTCCCCGTGCAGATCTGACAAGCAGCAGCTGGGGCTGGAACTGGCATGATCATAATGTGTTTCTTCAGACCCGGTGGCAGTCCCACCACGGATAACCACAGAGCCAAGGTCCGCGCGGGCAAAGCCAGGCTTTCCCACCTTTGCACAGTTTAGGCGAAGATAAAGCGTCACTGCCCCGCCTCCCCTTCCTCCCTGACTCCACTTCCAAACAGGATCTATTGATTTAAGCTCTGTGCTTTATCCCAAGAGGCAGCGTGGCACTACAGTTAAAAACACTGACTCTGGAGCCAGACTGAACGTTCAGGGTTCAAATTCCAGCACCATCTCTTACGAGCCATGTGACCTTGGGCAAGTGTCTTAGCCTCTCTGTGCCTAAGGGTCACTGGGGGGCAATTAATGAGCTGATGTCCTTAAAACCCTGGATTAGGGGATGTCTCTGTTCTTGCCTTTTCTGCTAAGCACCTTGATTCGCAAGGCCCTGCCTGACTCTCGACGTGGATTGGATGGCACTGGCCCCTCCCACCTCCAGGCAGGTCCCTGTGACAGGGGCACGTTCCCAATAACTAGCCAATCAGCAGAGTCCATTCATTGGTGAGGCTCAAACCCTTGACTGAAGCCAACCAATCAGAGCTCAGGAGGGTCATTATCCACAAATGTTAACTCCTATGATTGTTACCTTATTGTGTCAAATGGTGACTCCCGAGCTGAGTCTCACTGGTGGGCAGGAGAGACAATGAAACTAAAAAGTTTGGGATGCTGGGGACGAGACCAGTGCCCTTGGCCCTGGCCTCCCCAGCACTGGCCGGGTTAGACGCCTTCTCTCTTGGCTCCTCGAATGCCCACTGCTTGCTCCTGTTCTAACTTGAAATAAAACGAGGATTCGGAGCGTAGACTTGGAGCCCGGTTCAAAGCCCAATCCCAAGCCTTCCTTCCTAGCTAGCTGCCCCTCGTGGCTTGCTCCTCGGGTTCTTCACCTGGAAAACAGAAGACCCCGCGAACCTGACTCTGGGAAGGTTCTGGAATTTCAGTCTAGTCAGGTGGGCCGGGGGCCTGGCACACAGGAGGGGCTCCGGAAGAGACGCCAGCCATTAAGAGGGTGCCCAGTATCTCCTTCTCTTGTAACTGGTTGTTAAGCGCCCAACTGCTGCCAGACTGGGCTCCTAAGGCAGGGCTGGTGTTGTTCATTGTGTCCTGGGTGCACTGTGCAAGGCTAGGCATGGGGGGGGGGCATGAATGAAGGAACAGAGGGAGAGAGAAAGGGGGAAAAAGTTTGTCTCCTTAGGATACCAGAAGTCCAGCTGCCCCTGTCTCAAAGAGTTTGCAGAATGGGAGACAGAAGACCCGCCTTAAGCCCTGCATTTCGTAGAGACTGAGCCCAGAGAGAGGCCGTGACTTCCCCAGGGTCACAGGGCGACGGGGGCTGAACAGGCCCCAGCAGAGAGCACCTCCCCCAAGCCCCCCAGCCTGTCCCCAGCTCCCCAGTATCCTGCCTTCTGCCACCAGCCCTCCTTTCTCCCCCTCAGGCCAATCCCAACACGTGACACCTCTTCCCGTCTGGAGAAGACACCACCCCCCCAGCCAGGTGCTCCCCTCAGGTGTCTCCTGCCGCCCCCCCTCCCCCCCACGGGCTGGGCCTCTTCGGAAAATATCCTGGGGCCTCCAGGCCGGAAGGAGTGAGGTGATTCAGGGCCAGATGGGGGGAAGCTCCGAAAGGAGGAGGCTGGGGGTGCAGGTGGGGGAGTTCTTTGTCAGTGAGTCAGGAAAACAAGCTTCTCTCCCAATCACATCAAGAATCTCTTGGCCCGGGGGGTGCGTGGGACGCTGCTCTTCTGACTGCCCCGCCCCTCGGGGGTGGGGGGCTCTGTCTAATTTGGGGGCAGGGGGGCGGTGCACTGGTCATAGCACAAGTGAGGAAGTTGAGGCCCGGGCCAGGGAAATGCTTCACCAAGAAGATGTCTAAAGGGGCCACACGTCCAGGTCTTTGAGCCCTAAATCCAAGAGGCCTGCTACAGAGTTAGCCCAGGGGCGGGGTGCAAATCCTGATCCGCCTCTTCTGGGCGTCAGGACGCTGAGCCATAGACTCCACGTTTCCTTTCGCCTCAGCGTTGTTATCTGTAAAGTGGGGACAAGCTCAGCCCCTCTCGCAAAGCCGTCGTGAAGATCCAAGGAGGCGAGGTGTGCAATCGTGGAGGGGCTGGGCACGCGGCAGGTGCTCAGTGACCTTTTGCCTCTGGGCCCCTTCTTCCCACCGGCTCTCTTAGGAGCGAGGTTGAGAGAGAATTCAGTAACACGGAAGGGAGGGCCCACCTCCCAGAGTGGGAGGCCAGGGAAGGCCCTGTGGGCTGCTCTGCAAGAAGGCCCAGAAGACTGGGGGGTTTGGGGAGATGTGAGGTCACAGGCAGCCAGGCAGGGGTTGGGTGGGCCCTCAGTGAGGCAGGGGGACAAGTCACCAGCAGTCAACGATGGACAGCTTTGGGGAGGACCTCTCTCTCCACCACCACCACCACCACCCCCCCCCCCCGGNNTGGGCTGTTCCCATACCCAAAGCTCCCCCTCCTGTGGGTCCCCACCCCTGCCTTTCCCTCAGGGTCGTGACTGTGGCCCACTGGCCTGTCCCCTTCCCTTGGTGCCATGGCCACTAACCTGTTTGGGCCCCACATGTTCCTTCCTTCCCCGGACCTCCAGAACCCTCTCCTCCAGGACAAGCTCTGATATCAGCTCCTGCTGAGAGTGAGAAACTGAGGCCAGCGGAGTCAACAGACCCGCACACTGAATCCAGGCTGGTAAAAATATAAATGATGGTGGGAAGGAGCATTTCTCAGAGATGCACGCGCCTAGCCCCCAGCACTCTGGCACAGCCCCTGGAGCCATCGTCCTTTCTCTGACCCTCAGAGACCCACCTGCCTGGCTGGGGCCTCTCTCCGCCGTGAGCAGGAGGGACTTGGAATCCACAAGCCAGGTCAGAAGCTTCTCAGCAGATCAACAGGGGACAGAGCGAGTGTGGGATGCTTCTCGGTCCGAAAGTGGCTCCAGCAAAGGGAAACACCTTTGAGAGGTTGTTCCGAAACACATGTCCGCAGAACAAGAGCATTCAAAGTAACTTCTCTTGCTTGGGTTGCTTGTCTGGCTTTGGGTCTCTTTGCAGCTTTATCGGGGGGGCGAGTGGGGGAGTTGGGAAGCAGCAAGGATTCCTCCATTTATGGCGCTTTGCCTGTGGTGGGTGGATTTTCCCGGGATGGGACCGCCCTGGCTCCCGCCAGATGCCAAGGTGAAGCAAGGGCACTGCTCAAGGCCAGATGACTCGCTGACCCGTGAGTCCTCTCCACCTGAGCCCAGGGCTGGGGATGACTGTGATGAGGCGCCGTGTTCCCAGAGCAACAGCAGGGAAGGCAGGCAGGAGCCCCAGAGCCTGGGATGGCCCGCCAGGCCCGTGGAGAGGTGGAGGGGGAGGAGGAAAAGAGGGACAGAGGGGGTAAACTGAGGTCCAAGGAGGGTAGGTGACAACCAGGAATTAAGTTTATCTGATTCTCAGCTTTTCCCTCCCATTCCTTCCTCTTGATCATTTTCCTTCCTCCCTCCCTCCCTTTTTTTCTTTTTCTTTCTTTCTTTCTTTCTTCCTTTCTTTCTCTTTCTTTCTTTCTTTCTTTCTTTCTTTCTTTCTTTCTTTCTTTCTTTCTTTCTTCCTCCTGTAGTAATTGTTACACTACCATTGTTCCTCATTTAAAGGATACAAAAGGATACACATTGGAAAGTCCCCCTCCTGGCTGCACAACTCTGGCAATATATTTAAACCCATGGGATTGTACACTTTAAATCGGTGAATTACATGGTACGTGAGTTATACCTCAATAAAGCTGCTGAAAAGAGAAAAAGCCTCCCTCCCATCTGCCCCCCCACTGCCACTCTGTTGTCCTGGATGCCACCCTGTGACGTGTGGCCTTCTGCCGCTCCCATTCCTCCGTTCCTTTTTAGACTTTGGGTGGAATATGAGTAAAAGGAAATCAATGCAGTCCAAGTAAAGGCAGTGAAATATTTTCTCTGTCTCTTGCTCATCTTTGATAAGAACCTACTATGTGTCAAGCACGCAGACCTCTGTCACCTGTTTCACACCTGACAACCTTTCAGGGAGGTGGTGATGATTAAGTCCACTTTCCCGGGAGCGAGGCTGACCGTCTTAAAGGGCACCTAACCCCACCCCCCACTTCCTTCTATCTCCTCTCTCTCTCTTTTTCTCTCTCTCCCTCCCTCCCTCCGTTTTCCTTTGCTTACACTCCTCTGGTCTTGTCTGCCTGGATCCTCTCCCCGAGTTTTGTTTTTTTAAATGACAGCTTCTTTAGAAAGCTTTTTAAAGAACTGGCTTTATTGATGATTGCACAAAGAAATAAATGAGAGAGAAGAGACAAACCTCCCTCCCGTACAGAAGAACTCCGAATAATTTATGCAGCTACTCTGGCCTCAAGGAGGTGGAGCATAACTCCCCATTCCTTCATTGTGGGCGACGCTGAGTGACTTGCTTTCAAAGAGTAGAGTGTGACAGGGGGAGGGAAGGACGTGGTCCTCTGGCGGAGAACCTTGGCTATGTTCCTTAGCCAGGTGACCAAAGTTCGCACCATCCGTCATATGGCACGGTCATAGCAGGTATCTTGGTCACTGTATTTGGAGAACGCCACTTCCCTGCTGTAGTCTTTCTCCCCCAAACCCACAACCCTCCTCTAAGTAGGAGAAAAACATCGGACAAACCCCAACTGCGAGGTGTTCTGCAAAACACCTGACCAAGGCTCTTCAAAGGCGTCAAGATCATCAAGGACAGGGCAAGTCTGAGAAACTGTCACAGCTCAGAAGAGCCTAAGGAGACATGAGGGTGATTGCCGTGGTGCCCGAGAGGGGATCCTGGGACAGAAAAAGGATATTGGGGACACCCAGTGAAGCTCAAACTAAGTCTGAACTTCAGTTAAGAATACCATGTCCGTATCAGTTCATCCGTTGCTATGAAGGTGCCATATTAGTGTTAACAGGTTAAAGCAGGGAAACAGGCGGAGGGTAGGCAGGAACCCTTCACATTCTATTTGCGACTTTTCTGAAAATCTTAAACTATTCTAAAACTAAAAATCTATTTCGAAGGAAACAAAAGCAGCTTGATTGAGATCTAATTCACAAACCACGCACTGCACCCGCTTACAGCGTACGTGTGATAATTCGTAGTGTATTTACAGATGTGTGCGACCCTCACCAAGGTCAATTCCAGAACATTTTCAGCAGCCTGTAAAGAAACTCTGGGGGGTGCCTGGGTGGCTCAGTCCATGAAGCGTCTGCCTTTGGCTCAGGTCATGATCCTGGGGTCCTGGGATCGAGTCCCACGTCAAGTTCTCTGCTCCGCTGGGAGTCTGCTTCTCCCTCTGCCCCTCCCCCTCCTTGTGCATGCTTTCTCAAATAAATAAATAAAATCTTAAAAAAAAGAGAGAGAGACTCTGTACCCTGTTGCTATCACCCCCACCCCCGCCCATCTTCCCACCACTACCCCTGGCCCCTGACAACCACTAACTGACTTCCTGTCTCTAGAGACTTCCCTATTCTGGACATTTTCTATAAATAGAATGATATAGGACGTGTTCTTTTGTGGCTTCTTCCAATTAGCATAATGATTTTGAGGTTCATTCATGTTGGATGAGCACTTAATCCCTAATTTCCACACCTGAGTAATAGTCCAGTCTACGGAGAGAGCACAATTCGGCTTACCTGTTCATCCGTTGATGGGCACGTGAGTCCCATTTCAGGCTGTCGTAAAGGACGCTGTCGTGAACACCTGTGTGCCCGTCTTTGTGCGGCCACGCGTTTTCACTTCTCTCGGGTAAATATCTCGGAGTGGAATTGCTGGGGGACACGCCATCTCTAGGTTTGAGAAACAGCTAGACTGTTTCCCAAAGCGGCTGCACGTTTCCACTCCCATTCTCCTCCGTGTTCAAATGCACCATTGCGGGAACCACGGGCTCTCACACTTCATCTCGAATCCTCACCAGAACCTACAGAGAGGGTGGCCACGACGATCGCCCCATCTTCCAGATGAAGAAACTGAGGCTCAGAGAGGTGGCGCCCCCGGCACAGGTCTCTCAGCCCACATCCCAGGATTCCAACCGAATTGTCTGGCCCAGAGCCACACCACCAGGGGGCTGAAATTTTGGAGGCTGAGATGAGAAATGGGGGCTGCAGCACCTCTGGCACTAAGGGGACCCCCCCCTCCTCTGGACTGACAGGTGATCCTGGAAGAACATTTACCCCAGGGCTCTGTGGCTGATGGGGGCGGAGTGGGGGAAAGAAGCCCTCAGGGGCTGTAACTGGAGAGGCCAGTCTTGGGGCTCTGCTGGGGCCAGAGGAAAAGCACAAAGGGTCCTTTGTCCTGCCCATTGTTCGGACTCGCAGCCCTCCTTGCTGTGCCCCTCGGACCAGCAGAGCAGCTGGGCAGTCTCCGTTTCTCCAGGGGCCCCCTGGAATGGACCAGAGGACTCACCAGTGGGGGCTGGGAAATATTGGGGGCTTAGTAGATACTCAGTGTCTGGGAAGCCATCCCCCTGATGTTTTTTCCCTAATCTTTTACTTGAGATTGTAAAGTCGCCAGACACATGCCCCAAGAAAGGCAATGAAACAGCCCCAAGGGGTATGTATTCACCCTCCCACCCCGAACGTGCAATCACGTCCATACATCTTGTGTACCTGTCCAGAAAGTTCTCCCTGCTTACCTCTGCAAGCATGCCCCCGTACATATCCAAATGGCGGGCTGCAATATCCACTTTTTTCTTTCACCATACGACGCATCGGGAGATCATTCTAGATCAGCTCAAGGACAGTAGTTTCCTTCTGCCGCGTGACTGCACGGTAGCTTCCTTTACTCACCTAGTCCGGCCATAGTTAAGTCATTCCAGTCTTTTCTGCTACTTCAGATAATGCAGAAATAAATGTCTTGCACACAGGTCTTTGCACACGAGTTGGAGAATGCGCTGTGGGCACGTGCTTACCTTTGGCATCGCTGGGTCATGGGAGAGGTGCCTTAGGTTTGCTTCCCCATGGGGTGACCCCATTGTGCTCTCCCCAGCCAGACTTGGGAGTGCCTGGGCACCCAGAATCTCCCCAGCAGAAATGGAACCATCATCCTGATCTTGCAGAAGTGCTGGGGAGATTGGAGACATGTCTACGTGACGTGCCAGCCCATAGGAGCCACAGCCCAAACACCAGCCCCCACGTGGGTCCCCCAAAAGTCTCTCTAGACGGGCAGCCTCAAGTCCTACTACTTTGTTGATCTGGAGGATTTTGCCCCAAAAGGTAAGTCTGCAGGCACAGCCGGAGGCGTTCCAGGGTTTGGGAGATGCCGGTTATAACTCTGAGTGATGCCACCTCAAACGCTTATTGTCATAAAGGAAGTTATTCAAACACAATCAATTAGGCGCCCATATTAGCATATTTTTCATTGTAATACACCCGCAAAGAGGAGATTCGAGAGACTGTTTATTGCTGTTCTGAGCTAATATTTGTTAAAGTGATTAATATGTTTTTCAAATATCTGTGACAGGCGTGGCAGGCATTATTCATCTCCACCGGCAGGAGCCTGAAAGGGTGAGGGCCGGGAGTCCCTCAGACAGGGCACCTGGTAGGGTCCTCAGGGGCTGCTGGGGACCGTGTCCTCCTCCTCCTCCCCTCTCTGGCCTCGTGCCTTCCATTGTCCCCTGTCTCCTCCACCTTCAACTTCCCACTACTGACCATTCCCATCAGCGTTCAAGGACACCTCTCACCATGACCAATGAGGACCCCCCCCAGAGCCCCTTCCCTACCAGCTCCTCCCTTGGACCCCTCCCTCCTACAGCCCCTCTCCCATTTTCCCTTTCTCTCCCAAACCCACTCTTCAAAACAAGCCTTCACCCTGCCTACTTCCTTTGTTCACCTTCCAGTCCCTGCTTTTAAAAACGCATTATGAAACATGAAGAGCCTATGGAAACTTCTAGAATAGCAGCACCCAAAACAACTTTCTGCAATAATGGAAACAGTCTGTATCTGTACTGTCCAATCCAGGAGCCACTAACTACAGGGAGCTCTTGAGCCCTCGAAGTGTGGCCCATGTGACCGAGGAACTAAATTTTTAGTTGTATTTACTTTTTGTTAATTTATCTTTAAATTTAAGTAAACACGTTTGGCTAATGGCTACCACATTGAACCACTCGGCCCTAGAGAATCACGCAATAAATAATGTAATAAATACC
Organism: Ursus maritimus; assembly: GCF_017311325.1. NCBI lineage: Eukaryota > Metazoa > Chordata > Mammalia > Carnivora > Ursidae > Ursus > Ursus maritimus. Next base: position 7,844,470 of record NW_024425897.1, read on the forward strand.
TGCATAGGGGCGCCTGGGTGGCACAGCGGTTAAGCGTCTGCCTTCAGCTCAGGGCGTGATCCCGGCGTTACGGGATCGAGCCCCATGTCAGGCTCCTCCACTATGAGCCTGCTTCTTCCTCTCCCACTCCCCCTGCTTGTGTTCCCTCTCTCGCTGGCTGTCTCTATCTCTGTCAAATAAATAAATAAATAAAATCTTAAAAAAAAAAAAGAAATTATAAAAAAAAAATACCTGCATAACCCGCCCCCCCATCACCTTGATCAGATATCTAGATCTTGTCATACCTTGCTTCAGATTTTTTTAAGCCATTCAATGTTATGAATCTATTACCCTTTTTCCTCTGCAGAGTGAGTCCGTGTCTTGAATATTTATGACTTGCTATTTATCTTTCCTTTTCACGTCTTTATGCTGTTATCGTATGTGGATGAATCCATAAGCAATATATAGCAAAATTTTTCACTTTTTAAAACTTTATATAGGTAACCCATTCTATGCATTATCCTGCAATTTGTTTTTTGTTTTGTTTTGTTTTTGCTCAATCTTGTTTTTCCAAGTGACACCGTGCCGGTTCATTTTCACCAATGTATAGTACTCCACCAGAAACACACTTCCATTTCTTTCTCATAGTTGTATTGAGCGACATCTGTTAGGAACAACACGGTGGTGAACATCTAGGAATGTATCCCTCTGGGCAATGGGCTCACGTTTCTAGAGGACATTCACTGAGAAACAATGGTTAGTTCAGTAAAAGTTAGCTTTCACTGTCTCAGATGCTCCCAGATGGCTTTCCAACATGGTGCTGCCAACTTGCACTTCCAGCAGCTACAAAAGAAAGCTGCTTCGTCACTGGCTCATTGACACTTGGTATTCTCAAGTTTTAAAATTTCTGTTAAAAGCAGATGGGTGATATATTGTAGTTGTTACAATTTATATTCCCCAATCACTAGTGAGGTTAAATATCTTTCATGACTATCAGTCATCTCTTTTTCTAACTGCCTGGTTGTGCTCACTGCCTATTTTTCTACTGTATGGTTAGTGTTGTTCTCATTGATTTGTAAACGCTCTTTACATATGAGGGATTTGAGCTGCACTCAGTTATATGTGTTCAGATATCTTTTTTTAGTTTTGTCTTCTTGTTTAGCTTATTATTATAACTTTGATCGAAAAGAAGCCTTCAAGATCAAGGTAGTCAAACTTAGCAATCTTTTTCTTTAGGGTTTAGGTGTTTTGTGCTGTGATTAAGAAATCTTCCTTTAGCCCAGGATTATAGAGACAATGTATAATTCCAACTAGAACTTTAAAATGTTTCCTTTTTTGTATTCAGATCTCTAGCGCATCTTGAATTTATTTGTTTGGGTGTATGTGTGCCGAGTTTGGAATCTAATGTAACATAGTTTGTATTAGTTGTCTATGCTGCATGACAAAGTTATTGTTTAAAACAACACGTTGATTATCTCACAGTTTCTGTGGGTCAGAAGTCTGGGCATAACTTAGTTGAAGCCTCTGTTTAGTGTTTCCCAATGCTACAGTGAAGGTGTTGGCTGGGGCTGGCTTCTCATCAGAGGCTAGACTGGGGAAGGATCCACTTTCAAGGTCCTCAGGTTGTTCACAGAACTCATTTCTCTGCAGCCGTAAGATTCCTGGAAACTTTTTCCCTCAAAGCCTAGCAATCGGGGAGTGAGGGGAAAGAGAGAGAGAGAAACTCTGAGCAAGACAGAGTATTATACAATGTAGGGTAATTAAGGGTGGACTTCTCATCCCCTTTGCCATATTCTATTGGTTAGAAGTAAGCCACCAGCCCTGCCCACACTCAAGAGGGAGGGAGGACACAAAGGTGTGAACATCAGGAGGTGAAATCAGAGGGGCCATCTCAGAAACTGTCACATTGTCACTTAGGTCATCACTTTTTTGGTATTCTTTTCTTTTTTTTAAGATTTTATATTTTTGGAGTAGATTAGGTTTACAACAAAACTTAAAGGAAAGTATACAGGTTCCCCATGTCACCCGTGGTCCCCCCCCCCACACATACACACAGCCTCCCTCACGGTCAACCTCCCCCACCACAGTGGTCCATTTGTTACAACCGATGAGTGTACTACACTGCTGACACGTCATTATAACCCACCGTCCACAGTTTACCTTCAGCTTCAATCTTGGTGTCGGACGTTCTGTTGTGTGGACAAATGTATAATGACGTGTATCCATCATTATGTTATCATACGGAATATTTTCACTGCCCCACCACTCCCTTGCACTCTGCCTGTTCATCCTGCCCTCCCCCAGTTCCTGGCAACCACTAATCTTTGACCATCTCTTTTCCAGAATGTCCTATAGTTGGGATCATACAGGGTGTGGCCTTTCCAGACTGGCTTCTTTCACCTGGTACCATGCTCTTAAGCTTCCTGCACGCATATCCATGACCTGATAGCTCAACTCCTCTCAGTGCAGAGCAGTACCCACCAGCACGCCCCTGGGGATGGCCCACCCCTTCTCTGCTCCCGGCCAGTGCCTCCTTCACCAGGTGTGAAGTTTTCATAGGCACACAAGTCTGCTTCTGGTCTCTTTTGTGATTGTTGGCCTTCCTGCCCCTACTGTCCCTCTGCATGTACTCCCGTTTGGGGTCACCAATGACAGTCACATTATTGAATTCCATTGGGTCTTTCCAGAACTCATCCCACTGGGTGCCTCAGAGGGGTTGGTAACATGGGCCTCTTCTTCTCTCTTTATCATTCTTCCCAGGCTTGAGGCCCCTCATCGTGGGTCTCCTCTGCCAGATGCCCCCTCCTATCTGGAAGATCCCCGGCCATCTCAGACTCAACACACCCCCTTGGGACCATGGCTGGGTTCCGCCATGCCCCACCAGAGACCCCCCCATCCGCATCTTCCTCTAGCAAGTGGTGGATCCCTCTCCCCTCATGCGGTGGCCTCAAACTGCCATACTGCCATACGCAGGTCTGATGACCTGCCTCTATCTTCTCAGCTGCCACCCTGCCCGGGCCACGGTCACCTCTCTCTTGAGTGTCTTCAGTAGCCCTCCTGACTTCCACTCCCACCCTCTACGGCCAAGTCTTCACACGGCGGTCAGAGGAATATTTTCAAAAACATAAATCATTTCACATCATCCCCCCACTTAAAATCCTTTCCATGGCTCCCCACTGCTCTTGGAATAGGATCCAGATTCTTCAACGTGCCCTCAATCAATAGTGGGCTGTCACCTCCTCTGCGAGTCCATCCATCACCACCCGCCCCCCACTCCGGTCCCCCCCTCGCCGGACCGTGGGGATGATCTGATTATTTCTCTAAGGGGGAGACTCTGGGGGTGGTCCAATTGGTCTGGGGGTGGGGGAGGAAGGTGCCAAATTTCCCCTCTGAGTGGCAGGGCCTGGGCAGGGCCACGAGCCCCAAGGAGGTCAGGTTAAACGACACTGTTTACGTTAGCCCTCTGCAAAGTGTGTTTTGGTGACGGGAGAGAGTTATGAATAAGCTCTTAATTCCAGCGAGGGCGTGGGTCAGGTCTCCGACTGCGACGTTTATTGACATTTGCGTCTGCTCCCTTGCCCAGCGTCCTGGGACTGAGGGGCCTGTCTGTGCCCGGGGCTGGTGGTGGCCCTGGCTCACCTGGACAGGGGCTGGGCGACAGGCCAGCTCTCCTCAAATCGGCATCGGGGCATCAGCCTTTCTACCGGCTCTGCTGGGGATCCCCGGGGGTGAGCAGAGAAGGATCCAGACCCCAGGCTGGGGAGAGCCCAGAAGGCAGATGTCACCCAGCCAAGGAACTCGGCGACGGGGAGGTCCGCGGGGCTGTTTGATCTGTCTCCTGGTCAGGCTGTTTGTTTATGTTTTCACTGGACTGCCAGAGGCCTTGGGGCCCCAGGCCAGAGCAAGCTGGGCTCATGGGCCCACTGGCTGTGGGCTGTGAGGCCCAGTCGGGTTCCCCTGCTGGGCCTCAGTTTCCCCATCCGCTTTATTGCCCCTCTCTTCTGTAGACAGAAATGAAAGCACAGTTGATAACATCCTACAGGTCACAGAAGATTATGGCATTTTTGAAGAGGAAGATTCCAGAACACATCCTCAAATGGAAATGCACAGTTCGGAGAGGAAAATTTAGAAAGCATTCATTCTTGAAAGGACCACACTGAGGAGCTGGAGAACAGATTAGTGGTTGTCTGGGGATGGGGACAAGGTGGGGGGTGGGCCCAGCTATAAAGGGGTGATGCTGGGGAGCTCCTCCCTGGGGATGAGGCAGCTCTGCTTCTGGGTGGCGTGGGTGGTCGTGAGCGTGTGGACGTGACACCAAGTTCCCCAGAACTGCACGCACGCCACAAGTTCATGTACAAACGGATGGAACCTCGAGAAGGTCCTGCGGTCTAGTGAACGCCATCCCACCCAGGTCAGTTTCGTGATTTTGAGGTTGTATGAAAGCTCAGTTGAGATGTCACCCTTGGGTGAAGGGCCCACAGGACTCGGTGTTAGTGTTGCCACTGCTTGTGAGTCCAGAATTTCAAAACAAAAAGTTTCAAGACAAAGTTCAGAGAGGGTCATAGATGTGCCCGAGACCACACAGCACATTGAGAAGGAAACTAGAATTAATGCCAAGGTGTCTTGATGGCCGGAGTCTTTCTCCTCTACTGTAGAAAGATAAGGCAGGACGGGCATATTCAGCCAAATCAAAATAGACGAGAAACAGGGGTGGGAGCAGGCGAGCAGCACCGGGGACGTAGCGGTCACTGCAGCAGGTGTTATAACCCCAGCGACAAGAACAGCTCGTATTTTCTGAAAACTGACCTCAGGTCAGGCAGCCTCACAGACAGCTTCACATATCTTATTCCCGTGCCCGACTCTGCCTTCCAAGTCACCCATGATACAGATGGGAAACTGAGGCACAATCCTACCAGCATGCAGATAGAAAATAACAAAGGCTGAATCTGCACTTTCTGGCCCCGTCTTCCGAGCCAGGTGCCCACCACGGGTCCCGTCAACACCAGCCTTTGCCCACAGCCAAGGTCCCCATTTGAGAGCCTCGAGCAAAATCATGCCAGCCAGGCTGAAACTGAAGCCCAGGGCCCAGCATCAGCCCCTCGGGTGTGTCTGCTGTCTGAGAGGGGTCCTGGCTGACATGAAGGGGGCACCCCCAGCAGGACGGGGGATTACCAATGACCTGCCTTGGGGTCCTGGGTAGCCAGCTGGGGGGCAGGGTGGACACCGAGTGGTCCCTCCCTCTTTGCATCCCAGAAGCCATCCTGATGGAGGTCAAGGGCCAGGACAAGGAGATGACCAAATGGATAAATGACCCAGGAGCCGCATGGTACTGCTGGGAGGCCATAAACCCCTGTGGGAGGACAGCACGAGGGTGGGGGAGCCCGAGGTCCTGGGTCCGCCCATCACAGGCTGGGACCCTGGGCCGAGGACACCCCTCTCTGGGCCTCAGTTTTGATCTCAGAAAGCTCTAGAAGACCTTTGCACTCAGATTCCACACTGCACCCCCCCGCCTCGTGGTTGGGGAAGTTTCTAGATCCCAGATGGCCTGGTGTGGCCCGGATGACCTCTCCCACTGGGGGCGCTCCCGTGGTGTCCTGTGGCTGCCACAGTGAACATTTCTTGCCCCACAGCTCTGGGCGCCAGGAGTCTGGAGGGAAGGTGTGCGCGGGGCGGCGCTCCCTGCAAAGTCTCCAGGAAGAGATCCCTCCCGCCTCTTCCAGTGTCTCGTGGCCCCAGGCATTCTCTGCCGCAACCCTCACGGGGCCTCTTCCTCTTCTCTGTGTGTCCCTTATAAGGACACCCGTCCTCGGATTTAAGGCTCACTCGGATCATTGGGGATGATCTCACCGCAAGACCTTTAACTTAATTACACCTGCAATCATTCCACACCACTGTTTTTCCAAGTAAGTCCCCAATCACAGGTTCCAGGGGTCAGGATGTGGACCTATCATTTTGGGGATCCCCCAACCCACTGCAGGCCCTTTGTATCAATCATGCTGGAGACAGGGAGAGATCGTGACACCCTCCTGCTTCAACCCCGGGGAGGCTGCTGTGCTTTGAAACCAGCCTCCACATTCTGCACCCCCTTGTGCCCTCCAGTCTTGCCACAGGGCCTTTGCACCAGCTGTCTCCTCAGCCTGGGACACTCTCTCCCCCACTTTTCACTGACTCTCTCCTGATCTCCTCTTAGCTGAGATTAGCTTCCTGGGAGATGTTCCTTCAGGCTCCCATGTTGGACCAAACTCTGGCTACAAATCCTTATAACACCCAGAACCTCTCCCTTGTAAAGCTTGTCATGGTTGTCATTTAAGCTTCGTTTGTGGGATTGTTTTGGTTTGTGTCAGGTGGGCAGGGCTGACGTCTCCATCAGGTGCAGAAGGTACAGTTCCTAGGGCCCTGACTATGTCTACACACATGTTTTCATTTCTCTTAAAATCAGAAGAAAAATAGGACTACAGTCCTGCCTAGAAAACAATGCAGTCTTAAAGCGATTTTGTATGCTGGCTATGGTGGAAAGGGGCGTGGGAAAGCCAAGGGCCCAGGGCTCACGGAAGTCATCCCATGGCTCTGGGGCAGACCATGCACTTAGTAGGCACCCACTGAATGGATGCAACTGCAGGAAGAAGAGAGCATGGAGGGTCCTAGCAAGTCAGAGAGGATGGGCTCAGACCCGGGTTCAAGTCTTCTTTTCTTCCCCCCTCGTTCTTGGCGTTGGGCAAGTCACCTCTCTTCTGCAGACCTGTCTCCCCATCCATGAAATGAGAAAACCGCCTCTCCTCGATCTCTCACGCTCATGCCTTATGCTCAAGAGAGACACGAGGTGGTACAGAACCTTGCGTGGCAGGTGGGCCCATGAGCGTGGGTCATCATCGGGATTTCTCGGGGTGACAAAATCAGGTGCCACGCTCAGCGTTCATCACATCCCTTTGGGGTTCCCATGATGGGTGCTCTGTGCTCTGTATGGGTCCCCATTTTACAGATGTGAGCAGTCACGGAGTCCCACAGTGGCCCCATGTGGACTCTGTCTTTGCGCAGCTTGGAGAGCTAGACAGGCTTCCTGGGGGCCTGGTTGGCAGTCGGTTGCCTGCAGACCACAAATGCCCAGGGCCCACGGCAGAGGGGCAACAAATGGAGAAAAAATAAATAAATAAGTGTACTCACCCTTCTCGAAAACTATCCATTTTGAACTAAGTACGTAGCGCTCGGCTTGTGTTACAAACAATGGTAACATGCTTTTAGCATGTTCCCCAGAAAAACTATGGAAATTTGAGTCGGCTTTGGACAGAGGGCGTGGGGGGAAACAGCTGTCTCCAGCAAAAAGGCAGCAGGAAGAAGGGCAACCGGACGGTGGCATGTGGTTTGTGGGAAGGGAGAAGAGGCAAGGTTGACCTCTCTCCAAAATGCCCCAAAGCCCTGATTCATTCTCTGCATTGGCAGGCCACACAGGAGGCGTGGAGGCAGCAAGGAGGCCACACAGCGTGGTGGTAAGAACCCACGTGCGGTCCCACGCCAACCCCCGCTCATCCCACCACTACTCCTCACTTGCTGTGTGACCCCAGGCAAACCACTCCCCCGTCTGAGTCTCCGTTCCCTCATCTGTGAAATGGGATTGGTATTGGACCTTCCTTGCTGAGTCTCTGGGAAACGTGAATGAAACCCTGGATGGACATACACTCAGTCAGAGGCCCAGCCTACGCCAAAGGGTCAGAAGGAGGCACGGTATTTATCTGTTTTAAAGAAAAGGCAAAAATCTTTGCCACCTATCGCTCGCATCTGAGGACGATTACACAGCCTGGCCTATGATGGGGATGGACATCTCAGAAGGGGCTCAGGAGGGTAATGTAGGAGTTTATAAAAAGGACCTCAAGGGCCATACAGAAAATCAAAGAGGGAGATGGGAGACACTGGGGCATTAAGGACAGGAGGTCCCTTAGCTGGGGTAGCCAGGAAAGCCTCAAACTGAGATCTGAGTGATAAAGACCCAGCCCAAGGGCAGAGGGATCCAGCAGGGGGAATGGGTGGGTCAAAGTCCCTGAGGTGGGAAAGACCTGGGTGTTCCCAAGGACTAGAAGGAAGGTCAGCGTGGCTCCAGTAAAGTGGACAGGGCCAAGACTGGTGAGGGCTGAGGTCAGAGGGTTGCCAGAAGCTGGGTCATGAGGCACTAGGAGGCTGGGCCAGGGCGGATTCTGTTACCAGTGCTAGGGGGCCGGCGGGGAGGGGGGTCTATCAAGGGACTAGGCAGGTCTGAGATCTGTCTCAAGCTCTTCAGTCCTAGGAGGATAGTTTAGAAGGCACCAGAGTGGAAGCTAGTGGCCAGGAAGAATGTTGACGCCTTAATGCAGGTGACAGATAAAAGTGTCTGGAAGATTCTAGACACACGACGGAGGGAACTTCGACAGGATATGCCAGTGGGTGGTGTTCCAGCTGTCTATCGTGTCCAAACCTTAGTGGCTTAAAAGAGCAATCCTTTCATTGTCTGTGATTCTGGGGCTCCGTGGGAACAGCTGTCTCTGCTCCACACAGTGTTACAGGGGCCCCCTTATGTGACTGCATTCAGCTGGGAGCAGGGCTGGGCTGGAAAGTGCCAGTAGGCTCTACCCACATGCCTGGGGCATCTCGGTCCCCACTAGGAGGCATGTGTCTCCAACAGGGTAGCCTGGGCTGCCTTTCGTGGTGGTTCGGGGCAGCACAGAAGCGAGAGTAGAAAGTGCTGGGCCCCTTGAGGTCTAGCCCAGAACCCCTACAGTCGCTTCCATTACATTCCATCGGCCAAAGTGAGTCACAGGGCTGAAGCCAGCATCAAGGGCAGGACAAACAGACCCCATCTACTCATGGGAGCAGCAGCAAGCACGGACAGGCGGGGAGGAATTCATGGCGGCCATGTTGGCCAACAACAAGCACAGGTGGGATGTGGATGGATGGAAGGTTCAGGAAAACTCCTAGGGGTATGGCTGAGCTACTGAGCAGAGGGTGGAGCCATTCATCAAGATGAGGAAGACAGAGGGAGAAGCAGACTAATGGCAGGGAAGAGAAGCAAGAGTTCTGCTTGGACTCTGCAGACACTGAGCTGCCAGGCACCCCCCCCATGCCCCCCCCCCC